>NW_006399813.1:3794331-3878367 GCF_000299155.1 Elephantulus edwardii
GATGGGTGTGTCAGAGGCGGTGCGGTTGGCGCAGGATAGAGCAGGGTTTAGGGCTGTTGTGCATAGGGTCGCTATGAGTCGCAAACGACTCAACACCACATAACAACAACAACAACTTTCACTCAAACTGGTTTGTGGGTTGTTGTTTGTTTTGAGATGGGGTGTTTTTTTTTTAAGTCCACATTATAAGGAAATGTTAAAGAGCCCAGCCCTCCCCGGATGCCCATGGCTCACCAGTGGCCACTGCCTTGGTTTTTCAGTATAAGAGGGTCATCATAAAGGGCAGTGAGGTCACATGTCTGAAATCTTGAGAACAGACCCAGTAATTTTTGTGCTCAGAAGATCTGTGATGATGATGATGATGAAGAGGAGAAAGTGGCCGGCCTCCTCCTTCAGTCCTGGTTGGTTGGTTCCCCCAGGTTTGCTGTCATTGCAGAATGGAAGGCTGAGTGGGGGAAGCCTTTGATGAAGGAGCGATGGGCGGTGGGATATTCAAGCAAGAGCACACAGCACCAGCATCTCAGAGCCCGCCCTGACTTCCTGTGAGCCTGAGATGCTCATTTAACCTTTCTGGACCTCCGTTCTTCCCCAGGTTCTCTATTTGTGAAAAAACAAAAGAAACCTTATGAAAATAAAGGATTGCTTTCTATCTTTGAGTTTCTTGGCTTCCTTCCCTCCCTCCCTCCCTCCCTGTTTTTCCCCCTCCTCCAATTCTTCCTTTCCTTGTCTATCCATCTGTCTACCTGAATATCTGCCAGCTGTCCATCACCCTCGCCATCCCTGCGTGCTTCTAAAGAGCCTGACATGCCCGTAAAAGCAGCGCTGTGAGAGGTTATCCAGGTGAGGTCAGCTCTGTGGGAAATCACTGTCTCACTTACCTCCTCGTGGTGAGGCCGGCTGTCTGCTCACAGGCTGGAAGGTGACACACGCTCTTTCATTGCCATATCACGTTGATCACCACGTTGTATCCATGTTGTTGTTGTTTTTATGTACCGTCAAGTCATGTGCCGGAAATGACTCACAGCTGGCCTGCCAGCAAGTTTTCAGAGCCAATTAATCACACAGGAGGAGACTGCCCATCTTGCTCCCACAGAGCAGTTGGTGGATTTGAACCACATGGCTTTGGGCTGACAGTGCAACTCCTTACCACAGAGCCACCAGAGCTCCCTACCAGAGCCACCAAAGTTGTATCCATACTCCCTTATTAAAAGATTCATCACCCTCCTCTTCCCGTCCACCCTGACATCCCTTCAAGCCCAGGCCATCATCAGTTTTCCTCTGTCATTGTTGTGTACTGTTGAGTCAAAATCAACCAACATCTGACCCTCTGGTGGGTTTTTAGAAGCAGTTAGTTGAACGGGAGGAGATTGTCCATCCTTCTTCCACAGAGAAGAATTCCAACCACATGCTTTTAGAATTGCAGCACAGCCTCTTGCCACGAGGCCACCAGAGCTCATAACTAAAATTTCTGAATTTGCATATCTGATCATTTCATTCATATTCCTAAAAACTTTCCACCGACTCCTACCACCCTGGAAAAGTCCAGATTCCTTGTGCTGCACACGGTTCCCTCCCTGCCTCTCCAGCCGTTCCCTTTGCTCTATCCCTGGGCCTTCGGATATGCTATATGCTCTGTGCTCTCACCCATACAACACATTGCTCCTGCAGCTTAGAAAACTTTTAGTGCCTTGGTGTTTTCTTCTGGTAAATGCCACCTTCAAGTCTCCTCTCAGGATCCTGGGATGGGCTGGATGCCCCTGGTCAGAAGCCTTCATACTTGGTACATTTCACTCACCGTGCTGCACTGTAATAGAGTATCCACCGTACCTTCAGCCAGACTGTGGGCCCTTTGAAAAGAGAAATAGTCTTTGTTGTCGTCTCTCTGCCCCTGGTACACAGCACTGTGCCCACTATGGAGGAGGCCCACAGGAAGTCTGTGATACATGACTTCTAGAACTTAATAGTTTATCATTAGAATCATTGCCATCGTAATGCATGCTGTAACACTGGTGACTTTAAGGGAAAAAAGCAGAGGCTACAGAGACTAGTTAGGAGTAGTCAGCTTCATAAGTCTATTTTTACAAACTTAACAGCCTGTACTTGTGGTCTGTTTCCTTTTTATGAAATGCAGTGTTTGGGAAACTGTAGGTAATATAATCAGTATTCTGAGCTGTTTCCATAATGTCATGAGTCCTAAAAATGTGTATATTTTCACTTTTTAACATCTCTGAAATTGGAAAGCATTTTAAAATTGATGGCATAAGTCACTGATTTGTATATATCTCATCATTGACAAAGATTATTTATCTCTTGGAATTAAAAAAAAGAACAGCAAAGGTGCCTTCTATGAGTGATGGATGATGCCTTAGATATATGCAACACAGAAAGGCCGAGTTCACGTGTCTTGGATGCTGTCGAGCTGTGAGGGCCCCGTTATCCAAGCGGTCATGCTGATACGTGTGCCTCTGCTTCCTCCCAGCCATGGAGCCCATCACCCAGGACAAGCGTGTCTCCCAGGGTCACAATGGAGACCTGTACTTCTCGAATGTCATGCTGCAGGACATGCAGACAGACTACAGCTGCAACGCCCGCTTCCACTTTACCCACACCATTCAGCAGAAGAACCCCTTCACCCTCAAGGTCCTCACCAGTAAGTGCAGGCCTCTGCCTGGGGTTGGGGTCCAGGGCCTAGGGGGTGGGGGGCCAGCTTGCTGTGCTCATGCAGCCCCAGGTAACCCGCGTCTGGGTGTACCTTCTCCATAGGGCTGTTCCAGAAATCCTTCCAGCTCTTGTGCTGTTCCACCCCAGCTTCATGTAGACAACAGCTACTGATTCTGAGGCCTGAGGCTCCTTGGCCTTGCTTGGTCAAGCTGCATGGGTGGTTCTGGTGAGAATCAGAATCACCTTGGGAACATAGCAGGACACCAAGACTCAGCCCTATGCTTCCTGCAGTGACAGCCCAGGCCTCTGTGGACCTTAGATACACATAGAGGTCACTTGGACGCACACTGAGTTAAGGAACTACTCAGTGGCTTTCCGTGGTCATCTCACATCTCACTCATGTACTTGACAATTTCTTTCATTCCTAGTCATTACTTAATTATCTTTATTTCTAGAAGAAAACCATAACATGGACTATCCAGACTGCTGGGTACACCAGAATTAATTTTTATTTTACTCTCTAATTGCAAAAGTTTTCTTCTCCTGCTGGTAGCCCTCAGAGGGGAGGGTGGCTGGCCAGAGGCGCATGGGTAGTTGCAGAACCTTTAGCTCACTTGTCCGTGTCGATTGACACCCCAGATGTGTGACATGTTCCTCGTAGAAGCGCTACCAACAAGTCTTCAAGCTGTGTGACTCATACTGAGGGGGTAATTTTTAGTGCTGTGGGCAGGAGGGTTTGTGGGGGATGCCGGGAAAGGAGCACTGTACGGGCGGCGGCAGCTTCGATAGGTCAGAGCGAAGAGGCTGGCTTTGGCTTCCTGGCTGGGTGGAGCCAGTCAGCGCTGTCCTGGGCATGGCTACGTGATGGAGAAGCCTGGATGCACGCCCTCCTTTTTCAGGACTGGTGGGAGTCCTGCCCCCTTAGTGCTCACTGCCTTCCTCTTCATTCCCTGCTGACCTTGACAACAAGCAGGGCTGAGACACAACACCCTGGACCCTGTTTTCCCCCTGACATGCTTGGGCCAGTGAGAAGCAGCCCTCTCCTTAATTAATCTTCTCCTTTCTTTCCTCTCTCCTTTCTCTCTTCTCTCTCATGTTCTTCTCATTCTTCTTCAATTCTGTCTTCACACCTTTTTCTCCTTCCTGCTTCCTCCTTTTCCTCTCTCTCTCTTCCTTCCTTTCTTTGAAGCCTGTTTTGCCTGCCTTGGTTCCCACGCCCTCTGCCTTCTGAGTGATTCTGAGCTGTCTGTACGGTGATAGCGGTTAGGATAGCCAGAGTCCAGGGACCAGCCCCCCATGCACCTGGCCAGTTGTCGTTCTGCCACTCCCCTCATCCTGGCTTTGTATGCCTTATCGGACCAAGGAGACCCCCTGGGGAAGAATGTTGGGCTGTGTGAAGGTAGCATGTCACGGCCTGTCAGGGGAACCACCTGCCAGCTGGCAGAGCTGGGAGGACAGTGTGGTCTTCCCAGGACAGCAGCGGGGCCTCAGTAGACAGGCCACAGCCAGCAGCTTTGAGGCAGCAAGGGGAACAGGATCGCCAATATCAGATGCTCACTGGGTTGGTCCTGGGCCACCTTGGTCATCACTTGGATATTTTCTCCTTTCCCAGGTGATGACTCAAGTCAGCCTACTACTTCCAGAACAGTGTCAGGTGGTCCTGTGTGTTCACTTGAGACCATCACTATCACAGGAGAGAGTGGGACAGAGACATGGAAGTAGTGAAGGGCCTTCCTTGGTGGAATTAGGAGTTAGACACCTGAACAACACGTAGTTGGACTTTTCAGAGGCATCCCTTTCTCTACAAAGGAGCTCAGAGTTAATTTCTTTCTGCCTCATCACTGGGGCTCCTTAGCCATGGAAAATTCTCCCCTCGGGAATTGGAACAGAACCCTGTGAGCTTCCTGGAGTCCCCCCAGGGACAGTTTTGGCTGGGAGCAAGCTCTGGGCATCTGAGCCAGCCCCAGATTGGGCGCAGTTGCTCAAAATAGCACAGTTGTGTTCTCTCTGCCTTCCTGTCTGGAAGGAACACAAGCTTTTCATTGTACCTTCAGAAGTGGGTCTGGCAATTGGAAGCAGGAGGATGGCTCTGAAGACCCTGTTCTAACTGGCTCGTCTCTGTCATAGTTCCTCCATTGGGAAAGAGAGACATTTCATCACACCCCATCTGTGATCACCTGCATTAAAGGAAGGGCAGGAAGGTCTATGATACAAACCCCGGGAAACCTAGGGATGCAAAGATAAACACTGGAGTCAAGTTAGCAAAGATGTACTCGTTCCTGGTCCTGGTCTAACCAGGTTCTAGGTCCCTGCTAGTGCCTCTGCTGCGTGGGGACAGCCGTATAAGGCAGCGAGTTCCTCCCAAGGCACTCAGTGCTGACGCTGCTTTCTTCTAGAGCCACATGCCTAAAAGTTGCTCTTGGTTGAGTCTGGAAGTCCCTCTGAATTTCCCGCAGGCGCTGTCAAACCCACCCGCTGTAGCAGCAAGTATAAGTGAAGACCTTTGCCTCAGAGAAAGGTGGTTCTCTTTCTGGTGGCATAGAAGCATGGCTTGCCTTTCTCTTCAACCGCAGCCCCTTTGCCACCCTCTCCCTCAGTCTTTTGCGGATCACATTCCATCGTTATTGTTGTTGTTGTTGTTGTCGGGGGCCAGTGGCTTCAGTCAAGCTGAAGGAGCCATGATGACACAGTCATTAAGCACTCCGCTGCTAACTGAAAAGTTGGTGGTTCAAATCCTGGAGTAAAACCTGCTAATCCACTCCCATAGGGATGAGAGTCAAGAGTACACTATGGGACCGTCTGCTCATAGCAGATGCGCTCACACGGGTCACTATAGATTGAAAAGCGACTTGACACCCAGCAGCAACATCCCACGCTGACTTTCCAGACCCAAGCGAGGCTTTCTATAGCAAACCCCACCTCAGAGATGATTCTGAATAATGGAACTCTCTCCAGTGAACGAACGGTAGCAGGTTTGGGATGCAATACAATGCCAGTCCCGGGAAAGAACTTGCACACACAACCCCCCCGCCCCCTCGCAATTAGTTGTAGCAGGATTTGGTCTCTCTTCAAATATGCAGATTTCCTGGCATAGCACCTCTCTCCCTCAGGCAGTTGGACGGTGTTCTGGGCTCGTTGGGCCTGTCTGCTTGGCTTCCAGTCAGCTGTACCACCACTCTGCACCCCCCAGTCCTCCTTCCCGGTGGGGGGGTGTGGCAGGGAGGGGACTGTCAAAACTTGAACCCAGCGGCTGAAAGGAGCTGGTGGTGAAAGAGTGAAAAGCTACTTGAGGACATTGGCCTGAGCTGTGCTCTCCTTTCCAAATTGCCTCCCTCGGTGAGCATCACATAAATGCCCAGAGGTCTTAGTTATCCGACATTAGCACCAAAGCCACTGAGCGTTCTCCTTGAAGTATTTCTTTACCCGAAGGCATTCTATAGATCTCTGTGTCTCCAGCTGAGTCAGTGGGCCTTGGCCAAAGCTCACGTTCTTTCTCTGCTGTCCCAAGGTCCTTTCCCCAAGCCGGACCACAACCAGCCTCCCCATCAGGAGTCCCAGCTACCAGCAGAGGCATAGAGGAGAGCAGAGCTGTGGTCAGACTCGGGGGTGGGCCTGGTTGCTGGTCAGCACACAGCTGTTGGGGACACATATGAGGAGCCCTCTCTCCCACTCCCTTTGCGGATGGAATGTGCCTCTTGGACCATTTCCTCTCGTTTCCCTCCTACTTCTGCCACTTCGCTTCTGTTCAGGTGGGACTCTGCCCTTCTCCCCAGGGCTCACTAACAGTCCTTTCTCTCCAGCTGCCCCAAGAGCTTGCTGATCCAGTCCCGGGAGCTGAGGCATTTGCTGGGAAGGAGTTGTTCCAACGACTTCTGCGGGCCGCCACTAACCTTGTCTCATTTGTTTGAAGGCCTAGTAGGACCAAGCAGTTACAGCTCAAGCCTAATATTTTAATTTTTTGTTTAAGTGTTCTTTTATTATTGTCTTCTTTTGCAGGATTTAACCTTTTCCTCCCCCTTTTTGTTTTGGCCTGTTTTGTGTTGCTTGTTCTTCACCAAAGCAATTTCCTTTCCCAAAAATGCCTCGTGTTTCTTTTGCAAAAGCCCACCAGTGCTGGCCTCGGTTGATTCTGTGGCTTTGCGTTTCTGTTTTCCTCTTCCTGTTTATGCCTCTGTGACTTGTGCGTGGCCCCTGTTTGCTCACCCTCTTTTGTTTATTGCAGACAACCCCTATAATGACTCGTCCTTAAGAAACCACCCTGACATGTACAGTGGTGAGTGTGGCCGTGACCTTGGGAGTAACCTTGCCTGTTCTAACCCCACTTTGCCTAACCCGACTGATAACATGGTATTAACTCCTGCTGCCAGGCAGGTCCAACAACTGGCCAGGCCAGGGTGCCCAGCCAGGCCTTCTAGAAGGCTGCTCACCGGGAGGAAGGTGGCTGGTTTGGGAGTTTGAAGTTACTCGTGTTAGGGTTGTAGGGCTTCAAAAGATCTTTTTAGAGACTTAGTAGAAACTTAAGAGTCTTGGTGGTAAAACACTTGGCTGTTAACTAAAAGGTTGACAGTTGAGGTTCACCTAGCGGTACCTCAGAAGAAAGCCTGGCAGTCTTCTTCCCCAGCAACCAGCCATTGACAACCTTTTGGAGCAGGTTGTATGGCACACATGCCATTGCCTTAAGTCAGAGTTGGCTCCGTGCTCATCAGAGTGACACTGGGGAATCAGTGGTGGTTGTCACTCAAAACAAAGAATTATCTATAGATGAGAAATTGCATGGAAATAAATATTTTAAAGGGTAAAAAAAAAACAAAAGTAAAGAATATCTGAGAATAGACAAGTCCCCACAGTGAGAAGGGAACAGAAGAAGTCTGGATCCTGTAGCCGTTTTGAAAATACAGAGAACTTTGTAGTATGTGCTCACTTGCAGGTGGCTGGCTGTGAATGGCCTGCTTTGTGGACTTCATCCCTGGAGCACCATTGCACTAGGCCCTGGGACACTTTAGAAACTGTCTGGAAATATAAGGAAGAACACAGCTTTGAGCTCACTATTCTGAGAAAGTTTAAGTGATGTTGGACCATCCGTAGCATTTAATTCGCCATGTGTCCAACTCTCTCCTCTGATGGTGTGTGCAAACCCAGTGCTTACCAACCATATGCTTGCAAGATGCGTGTTTCTCAATTGGAGCTCAATCTGGTTAACAAAGTAATTGGCTGGTTCCATACTTGAGTTGCCCTCTCCGTGGCTCAAGGATTTCTGGTTTTCCTTGAGCAGCTGGAGGAGTCATCCTTTGTCAGCTCAGGCAAGGCAGCTGGCCCCATCATCACTTATGCCTCAGAAGCTGAGGATGTAGGTCCCCAGAGGGGTCATTGTGGGCTCAGGTAGATAGGAAGCGTCTGTGCTGTGCTATGCTAATATACACAATGATCAGGGTCACGAGTGGGGGATGGAAGGAAGGACCACACGCCAAAAAGAGAGGAATAAGCTCTAACTTGGCTCCAAGCAACAGAGCCACACTGAGATCCTGCCAGCAAGATTTACTGCCCAAGAGGGCAGCAGACATGAGTTGAAATCTGGGCATTATTTATTTTCAAAATAATGGGGCCAATAACCATTGTGTCAGGAGCCCCAGAGCCCTGATGTGGAATGTGCCTTTTTCTAAATCAGATTCCCTGTAATCTCATATGAGAAGTAATCGTAAAATCTTAGTATATCAGACCCATAGAGTCCCTTAGAGCTCATATGGTCCATGCTTCTCAGTTTATATAAAATAAACCATTCAAGAGACCATGCTCTTGACAATAGCCCTGAATAAGAGGTGTAAAGCAAGTGGACTTGGGAGGGGGGGGAGGAAATTGTGCAACAATGAAAGAATCTTCTTAAAGAGAAAAGCAAATGGGGAGGGTTAGGGAGGAAAGTGTGCAACATTGAATTAATGGAAATACAAGTTTTCTGTAAACCTTCATTAAAATATCTATTTAAAAAGAGGGGGGGAATGCTCTTAGAAGTGCTTTATCAATGGAAGATGTTTTGAGTGACGTATGCTGCTACTCCCTTACTTCACCCATTTGTGACCACCAGCAGGTGTGATGCCAAGAGAGTGAGTAGGGGTCTTGTGAGCCATCCAGGGCTTTGAAACTGAACAAATTCAGAGTTTTCAAGGCCATTGAAACCCCCTTGCCCTTAATCCAAAGTGGGATGGGGCTAGAATAAAGCTAGAAAGGATATAAAAATAAAGTGAGACCCTTATTGAGCAAAATATAGCTAGTTTGACACTTTTAGGAGGAAATAGCAAGAGGGAAAGAAGGAAGGAAGATGAGGTCTCCTTCCAAGCGGTCAGCCCTTTCCTGTGTGCACAGACCAGGACAGAGGTACAGGGCACTGGGACAGGTGCCTGGTGCATCTCCCTGCCTGGGAACTGTACGGGGATATGATGAGGCAGTCGAGTCACTTCATCACTACATTGGGTTCTTGTGACTCCTACAGTGGACTGGTCTCTCCTCTGAACATACCCCAGATGCTGGCTGAGCTCTAAGTGACAGGGGAAGATGGTCTGAAATTGTGATTCTGTCCAGACAAGGGGACATGTTTGTTAAAGAGTGTGGACTGCCTTGGATTAAGTCCTAACTCCTTGGAATACCCAAGAAGTGACCCTAAGCAAGTTACTAAGGCTCTCAGGACCTTGGTTTCTTCATCTGCTCAATGTATATTGCCTGCTTCATAGATTGTCGTGTAGATTCGTCAGGATGATACACAAACCATTCTTAGCAAGGGATGGCATGTATTTTCATTGCTTAACGAATGTTATTCATTATTGCTATTAAAAGAAATTATTTCGCATTGACAGTATCGTGTACAGTTGTTCTGTGCTTAAGAAGGACACAGAAGACTTGAAAAGAGGCCAGGAGTAGAAAGACAGCCATAATTATGATAGGAAAGTACCACAGAGGGAGAAATTTTAGGGCAAGTTAAACAAAAGCTGTCCACATTGTCAGCTGTGCAGAGAACTGGGTCAGGAAGAAAGCTCCAACTGCAGCATGAGAGATTTGGAGTTAGACTCCAGGAGGAAATTTCCTGGCAGTGAAAGGTGTCAAATGTTAAATAGACAAAGAGCCATTCTCTTCTTTTTGGGCTGTTTGGATAATCTGCCCTAAAGCCAGAGAGGTGGATGGGATACCACAGGCCAGCTCTTTGCGTCTCTGCTTTTCAGTTATGAAGATTAAAGCCACAGAGGTGGTCTAGATGAAGGACAGAGAAGCCCCTAATAGCTGTGTTTGGCAGTGGTCCCTGGATCCACTGAATCCCATTCTCCAGCCAGCACATAGCACTTAGGCGGGCAGGGCAGCTAAGATCTTTAACAAGCCTGACCCTTCCCCTGTTGTTGGAGACAATTGACAGGCATATTCTTTGAACATTTAAAGCCAGTCATCTCCTGGAACCCCCTGCAGGCCTGTGAGTACCATGGTGAGCCACAGATTATAAGAACAACAGGAGAAGACTGTTTGTGTCTATACCGACATCTAGATCCTGACTTTGGGTCTTTCGCAGAGCCCATCCTTAGAGAACATGAGGAGAACGGAAGTGTTCCCAGGATAGCTTTCCAAAGCTCCCGGTTCCCACAGTGGCCCAGGAGGCCCTAGAATACCTGGCGAGACTCTGATGTCTTCCACCATTTAATGTGGTCATCACCTTTGTCTCAGAGCCTCTTTCTGAGTCAGCTCAGCCAAGGAAAGCAATCAGGCACCTCTCCTTGGTAAATGATTCCCAAAACTGCCAGCAGGATTCCCCTTCATGATTTTTCATGTAAATCCAATGGCCAACCACACTTCTCTGTAACCTCCTCATTGACCTTAATGATAACTCCTCTTCAGCTCTCCATGCCCTTTAAGGATCCAGGTGAGAAACCGCTGGAGCCTTTTCATTCCCTCCTCTGCTGCTTGTTTCCCCAGCTTAGTCCTGAGTTCACGTGATAGCCCCTGAGAAGAGAGTGAATCTTCGCTGAGACAGTGAGACTGGGCAGCCATGGCGGAAGCGTTTTCCCTAGGAGCAGAGCTACTGGGACAGAAATAGCCACCTCCATGACCTCCTTTGCCCTGTACTGTGGTTTCTTTGGTTTAAAAGAGAAGAAGATATTCTCAAAGTTGATTTTCAGAAGGAAGGGTAAGCAAGGTCTCTTCGAAGGCCCATTCAGGCTCACATAACTCCAAAACATGAACTGTTAGTTACAGAAAGTGAGGCAGACATTTATGAGCCACGTGGAGCCAGCTGTTCCACCAGTGCATTGGCTTGTGGCCCTACAGTGATGGCAGAGCCCCTCCATAGTGTTATGAGGTGCCATGCAGGTAGAAGGCGTCTCATGTCCGTGATTGAGGGACACTGGCAGTATATGTGGCTAATTTTTAAACGTCTTAACAGCAGAAACCTTAAGATCTAACCTCCTCTGATCAGGGCCCTTAAAAGATGGGCCCTGCTAGGGTGGGAGAAAAATGTGGACCAGAACCTCAAATTCCTATTAAAAAACTAACTGGAGCGTTCCCCAAGAGAATTACTCTGAAATACTCTCAAAACCTTGAGTGAAAACTAGCCATGGGGATCCCCTTTTAGCAAAATAACAGATTGGCCCACAGAGGAAAGAATGGCACAAGTATAGTACTTGTTTTGTTTTTAAATATCACCTATATAAGACCAAGCACTCCGCAGTTACTTGAGGCAAAGATGAGAATGTGAATGGGCAGGGAGATTAGAGGAAGGGAAACAGAACAGCCAGAATGGAAATCCTGAAACTGTTCACACATTGTGAAGCGTACTCTATGTCCCAGGACAGTTAGTGTAGGAATCGTTGATTAGAAACATAGACTGCTATGTAACCTTTGCTGAAAACACAATAAAATATCTTTTAAAGAGACACGGCTTTCCTCTCCTGCCAGAGCTCTGCAGGGTTTCTGAGGGGGAGCCTGGTACAGAACCTCAGGTTTGGAAGGCTCGTAGGGTCAGCTCAGGGGCCTGGCTGCCTCTGTGGCATCGTAATCGAGTGAGCATCCAGTGTTAGGTGGAAAACCTCAAGCTGTCAAGGGATTGCTGCCTCCCTAGACAAGTGATTCCATCTTCAGACAAGGAATCTAGAGTGGATGTAAAAGCACATGCTTTAGAGCTAAGGACAAGGTTCAAATCATGATTATGTTTTTTGGTCACGGGCACGCCTGACTTTGCTGAGCTTGTTTCCTCTGCTGGAATGGAGATAATGACACCACCCGTAACACCTCCACCCCAGGTCGGTGGTGAGGATTAAACGTGCCATGGGCGCAGCTGGTGGCGCAGTGTCGGGCCATTTGTGGATGCTCAACAAATGGCGGTCATTTTTCTTATCTCTGAAAAGAAAGATCCCTTTGATTAAGAAGTTCTGGTGGCTGGATGGTGAAGCACTCAGTTTCTTCCCAGAAGGCTGGCATTTTGAACCAAACAGCTGCTTCCTGTGAGAAACTCATGGCAGTCGCCTTCTGTAGAGATTTAGGGTCCTGGCCAGCATGTGGAGCAGTCCTGGTCTGTCCAGAAGGGTCCCTGTAGTCAGGATTGACTCGTTGGCCAAGGGCTTTGCTTTTTGGGAGTTGGTCCCACTTTTTTTGTTGTTGCTTTTTTCTTAAACCTTACCTTATTTCCCCATAGCTTCTCTCCCGTGGGATAACTCTGGTTGCTAACGCACATCCCGTAAGTGATAAAACTCCTGTAAATGTAAGTGTCGCTGTGACCTTTTCCAATCCTGTTAAGGCACTCGCAGTGGACGACATGCCCATTTTGCTTCCTTCCCGTCTTTACTGCTTCGCTGGCCGTGTGTGCTTGTGGTCCTGTGTGCCATGGTGTGAGTTAAATGTCCACAGGGTCACGTCACTTCCTGAAGATTTTGCCCCCTCGTGGAAGGAGTGTGCAGACTATTCTGGGACCTCGTCCATGTGACTCCAGGGTGCCCAGCTCTGGACAGACGTGCCAGCCTCTCCCAAGGACCTCCTGCCCCGCGATCGTCTCTCCTTGTTGTCCTTGACCATTTGCTGGCTTGACTATCTGGTGACTCAGTGGCAGTGGGTGTTAGCTTGTGTGTCAGACTTCCTTGATGCTGAGAACTGGATGCTACAAGAGCAATAGATAAATACGGTAACCGATTAACCCTATAATGGATTAACCTCTTCAGTAGCCCCTGTTGTAAATGTGTGTGCTGGTGGGACAGATGAGGACACTCACAGAAAGAGAAATAACATGTGGGATAACTTGATGCCTTCTTGTGTATCCTTTCCTTTAATCCATGGACCTCACACACATTCATCCAACAGCTGCTCTGTGCCAGGAGCTGCTTTACCTCTGGGTAACATGGCTGCATGTAGTGCACCACTCTGAAGTATGTTCTCCCAGAGGGAAGTTGAACATCCCCAGGACAGGGTCCCCACTGGTCCTGTCAGGCACCAGCTAGCCCAGAAAGGAGCATCTTTCATTTTTCTGATTGTTGTTGTTGTTATGTGCCATCAAGTCGCTAGAAGCTTAAAGCGACTCTGTGTACAACCACCTGACCCCTGCTCTATCCTGAGCCAACTTCATTGTTTCTGACACTCCTACCCCCATTACCCCAGTCACTGAGTCAGTCCATCTCATTCAGGGTTTGCTCTCTTGCTGTCCCTCCACCCTCCCAAGCATGATGTCCCTCTACAAGGACTGGTCCCTCCTGGCCACGTGCCCAAAGTATGTCACACAGGCCTTGAGTTCTCACTGCCACTTGGCCATCCCTCAGCCAGCACTAATCAATCTCCAGAGAAATGCCGTTGTTCTCACTCCAGGCAACTCTGGGGACTCCCAGGTCCACACACCTCTGTCTCCCCTCCATCTCGTTTCTCCAGCTGAGTGTGAGACCCATTAACCTTGGGAAGGCTCAGTATAACAGTTTTTATTTTTAACTCTTTTTGTTTATAATTCATACACTTTTGGGGCATCCATTGGTTTCACTTTGTCCTGAGCTTCTTGTATAGAAACTCCTCACCCTTCTCCCTTGCACTTTCTCTGTTTCCATAGAACTTTGTGAAGAGCCTGAGAAACAGGTGAGGCTTTGGTCAGGTGGAGGCCACTTGCTGGGCCCCTTCTCCAGGGGACAGCCAGCGTCCTGAGGATGCCCATCTCTGGGATGTCCTGGCCTTTTGAAGCTGTCACTCATTCCATGTGCAGCCTAATTGAATTGTGAATCACCTCCTCTCTAGTCTACCACCTCCTCTTACCGTCCCTCTTCTCAGGACCTCACATCCAATTAACACCCTCCTCCCCAGCTCCTTTCAAAAGTCATTAGTGAGGAGGCAGGCTGGGCTTGGCCCCAGAGTGATTTCCTGTCATCTCTGCTCATTAATTCTCCCCATGTCCTTGCTAAACCATTAATAACTCTCCCTGCATCTCTGATTGATCATCTGGGTCTCTGTGGCTTCGTGTCTCCAGGGGTCCGAAGAGCAAGTTGTGTGTCCTGTGGCCCACGTCTTCTCTTTCTTCCACATCTCTATTTGGGGGTGTGGGAAGAGTTCTGTTGAGATGGCCTGTCCTAGGGGCCCACATTGGCCTCTCAGGTGCTCAGGGAGGGGCCCCTCATTACTCAGGCACTCCCTCCCCTGCTCCCAGGAAGGAGACGTTTGCTGCGCTCTGAGGAAAGCTGGTCTCCTCTTGGGAGCACAGGGCTGCTCACACACATGCTGGTGAGGCCCAGGGGCCCCCACGCTTCCTAACACTCCTCTCTTAATGATGCCCAGGCCCTGGGGGGTGGTCTCAGCCGGGTGGGTCCAGAACTGATAGCCTCTCAAGGTGAAGGGGCGTGTGGCCATTTCTCTTCAGCCTGACAGCTCGGGTCGAGCTGGGTCTGCCCTCCAGAGCAGAGGCTCATGGGAGCTTGTTCTGTCCTCTTTCAGCCCGAGGAGTTGCGGAAAGAACGCCCAGCTTCATGTACCCTCAGGGCACGGCCAGCAGTCAGATGGTGCTTCGTGGCATGGACCTCCTGCTGGAATGCATTGCCTCTGGGGTGTACGTACGGTCTGCGCCCCACCTCTGGGCTGCTTTTCAGGAGACTCTGGGTGGGAGTTAATTGGTGCATGGGGGAGCATACCAGTAATATTTGATTACTAGTCACACAGTTGAGGGATCACATCCACACAGAGGCACCTCAGAAGACAGTCCTGGTTGCACTGTTTCTGAACTATCACAGCCTTGAACCCCATGGAGCAGTTCTCTGCACAAAAGGAGTCGCTGTGGTTCTGAATGGACTTGACGGTGTGTTTAGGGGCCCTCGAGTCAACGATGACTCATCACAATCCTGAAAAAAATAGATCTGAACCTTGCTCTGTCCTGCACCATCCTCACAATCTGTCCTGCTCAAGTCCATTGTGTCCAGGCCGGGTCAGTCCATCTCTTGAGAGTCTTCTCTTTTGCTGACCCTCCACCATAACTGCAGCAAAAAGAGCAGGAAACGATTCCTCTTCCTAGTGGAGAAGGCCATCTCCCTCACATTCCGGTCATCTCTGTATTTGTGTGATGAGAAGTTGTTGTTGCTGTTTGATGTCGTCGAGTCGTAGACGACTCATAGCAACCCTATGAACGTACAGCCTGAGCACTGTTCGTATATAGAGTTTCCGGAGGCAAGCCATTTCAGAAGTGGATGCCGCTCCTGCTTCCAGGCTTGTTTTAGTCGGGAAGCTCCAGCCAACACTGTCCACCGTGGGTACCCATTACCACGATTGGCACATCACTGTCACAGTGTTCAGCATCACAGCAACCACAAGTTACCTCTGTACAGCAACGCACAGACCAGTGCTGTACCCTATGATGAGAAGAGGTGGGTAGAAATCCTTCATGTGTGACCTCATACTAAGGTCCCTCGGCCGGGGTGGCCCAGCATCCCCTTCTGTGTGAAAGATCAGCTCTCAGAGAACACAAGTTCTCCCAGGCCCAAGTATAATCTTAGAGACCTGGGTATCTCAGCCTCCAGAGGAGAGCAGCACACCACTGTTAGTGCTCAGTCCTTGTCTCCTGCTTTGTCCCTCTGCCAGCCCAACCCCAGACATTGCATGGTACAAGAAAGGTGGGGACCTCCCATCTCACAAGGCCAAGTTTGAGAACTTCAACAAGGCTCTGCGCATCACCAATGTCTCTGAGGAAGACTCCGGGGAGTATTTCTGCCTGGCCTCCAACAAGATGGGCAGCATCCGGCACACGATCTCGGTGAGAGTAAAGGGTACGTTGTGTGTATTTCTCATTATGATTTCTTTGCCAAGCCCAAACGTCATGACCACCCCTTCCTTCTGAGGGCGGGTAGGTGGGTGGGGAACCTTCCAGCACACTGGTTAGTAGCAATTGTGTCTTTCCATAGGTGGTGTCACGGTTGTGTGTGTGTGTGTGTGTGTGTGAGAGAGAGAGAGATTGAGATTGAGGGGAAGTGGGAAAGGAAGGCTGAGAGCAGGGAAGGTGATCGCCCCCGCCTTTGCCCAGCTCCCCTTTGTGCCGGGGACTCCTCAGCAGGTGCGCTTCCTCCCATGGCCATCGGATCACAGTCCCAGGCTCTGTCCTTCCTTCCATTGTGCATCTCATTCGTGGTGTGTTGTCTTAGCCCTGTGCTGTCTGTGTACGTGTGCATGGCGCTGTGCTGCTTTTTAAAACTAGAGAGCTATGATGGCCAACATTATTTAAATATAAAACAAATTATCTCCTTGCTCCAAATGCAGAGATAGACCAGCCAGGTGTTCTGGGGGAAAGGTCCCCCCTTTTGGAAGTGTCTGAGCTGCTCCTTCTGTCCCTGGGGTGGAATGGGTGATTGCAGTGGTACAGTCTGAAACCACAGAACACTAACTTATCTAGTATCCAGGTTGTTGGTTTTGTGACATGGGCCTCCACGTCACATTTAAACCACTGTTGTGTACAGAGTCACGCTAACTCAGGTGACTCTTCAACAGGTTGTCCAAGGCTATATATTGCACAAGAGGGCTCACCTCACGGGTGGCCTAGTGGCAAGGGGCTGTGTTGCAATCCTGAAAGTGCATGGTTTGAATCCACCAGCTGCTCTACGGGATAAGGATGGGCAGTCCCTCCTGTGTTGTTTACCACCTCTGAAAACCCACTGCAGGGTCGGCTCCAGCTCGACAGTGCATACCAACACAACAGAGTGTACGGGAGGAGACTGCCCATCTTTCTCACACAAAGCATCCGGTAGATTTGAACCTCATTCCTTTGGGTTGGCAGCGCAACTCCTAACCATTAGGCCACCAGAGCTCCCTCCATGTCTAAACTAGGTTATACACTTTCTAAAGTGTGAAGATCTCTGAGAATACAATCCAAAGGTTCTCAGAAAAAGACACATACCTATATATGAACAACTTATACAGAAAGATGGAGGATGTGGCCAGCTAAGAAACTGTTCTCACTGAAGTTCAGTGTATAAGAGAAAGTCTAATCTTGCTGCAACTACAGAATCCAGGAGATTCTTGAGAAATGCAGGGGGTACCAACCCATCTTACCACCTGCCATGGAAGTGATCTAAAACCTGGGTGCACATCACCAACGCTTAAACACCTTTAAGAAGCATCAGCATCCCAGGCCCTCCCTCAGGACTCAGATTTAGTACATCTGAGAGGGGGCTCCCTATCAGTGTTTTCTAAAAGCTCTACAGAACATTCTAATGAACAGCCTGAGTTTAGAACTCTTGTTCTGTGAGTTCAAAATAGTCAGGTCAAACTGTACTGTCAAACTGCCCCAGCACATCCTGGCTTGGGGCATCCCACTGGGCCTCCTTGAGGAAGAATGTGTGGGCAGACAGCAAGCACCTGATGCTTGAACTCAGGCCTCCTGCCTTCCCAGAGGGAGCCCGCTGGGTTTCCGCTGCCACTGGCATCTGATTCCCCTGTGTATGCCTGTCCTTGTCTTCCAGCTGCTCCTTACTGGCTGGATGAGCCCAAGAACCTCATCCTGGCTCCTGGTGAGGACGGGAGATTGGTGTGTCGAGCCAATGGAAATCCCAAACCCACGGTCCAGTGGATGGTGAATGGGGAACCTTTGCAGTGTAAGTAGTGAGCTGTGTGTCATTAACTACCTTGCTTGTTAAAGATACAAGAGCCAACCTGAATTTTACCAGAGATAGAGAAAAAGATCTTCCAGCCCATGGCAGTAGAAGATGCTGGTTAGAGTCAAAACATAAAATTGCCAGGCTTCATGGCCAAGAAGAGCCAGTTAAACCCCTGAGACTGTGGCCTTTAGTCACGCTTTGAACCTGGGATAAAATTCACTCTGTGGTTCAGCTCTCAGCCAAACAATAAATAAGGTGACGAGTAACACTGGGAGACCCTCACTCCTTAGAAGAACCCACAGGTAAGGCCGATAGAGCAGTGTTTGCCCAAGGCTAGAGTACTGGAGACCGGAAGGGGTAGGTTAGGGGGACTGATGGAGATCACAGTGACAGAGGGGAAGTAGGAAGGGTACAGTTATGATTGCGATTGAGGGTATTGTAATTAATGTTAGAAAACAGCATGTGTAGTAATGCCTGTATGAAAAATTAATGTGCTTTATCAATTTCCACTCAAATCACAATTTTAAAAAGGGAGAGAGAGAAACTCTTGGTTCTCGGAGCGACTCATCTCATTGGACGTTTGCAGAGACGAGGTGTCTGCCGTGTTTCCTCAGAGCCACCTCAGATCTGGGGGATTTCTGCTCCTGTGGGTGTTCTCCAGTCTCTGCCTCTGTCTTTTAACAGCTCTTGGGGCCGTGCAGCGGATGGGTTCTTCGAGCTCAATTTGAGGCAGAGTGATGGCCAGGGCTTAAAAGGTAGAGGGGGGCTTGGTCATGGTTACCCAGGACCATTCTGCTGAAGGAGAAATAAGAGGTGGGGTCATGCCACAATATGAAAGGGCGTCATCAGGCCTAGACACCCCCCACCCGTGAGAGTAGAGACGCACAATGACAGTTACTGAGCACATAGCTGTCTTTGGGAAGGTTTAGATCCTGCCTGGTTGGGTTGTGTAATGACCCCAAGACTCCAAGCCAGACGTCTTGGTCAAGTCACTTTATTCCCTCTTGCATTCACTTTTTTAAATGCCTGATCATTATAAAAAGTCATCATGGTTAAATGAGACCAAAAAAAAAATAGATGAAGAGAGCACGGATTCTAATTCGAGAACAGCAGCCTGCAGAAGCGGGTAGAAGCTGTTGAAAGATGTTGGAAGAAGTTGGATGGCGTGTTTGAAGATATTTGTTATGTGCCAGGCATTGTACTATCTCTTTAATAATCTGAACTAGTTACACTGAGGAAGCAGGGTTCTAATGGGGTTTTGAGTTCCCCAAGCGTATACAGCTGGTAAGTGGTGTCGAATTGAGCAGCCTACAGCATCTAGTATTGAACGTGCAACTTCTGCAGCAAATGTTACCTCCCTGGATACGTGCAGAAGGAGCCCTGGTGGTGCGGTGGTTGAGTACTGAGAGCTCAGTAGTTTGAACCCACGCTCTGCTCCATGGGAGAATGACATGGCAGTCTGCTGCTGTAGAGGTGACCACCTTGAAAATCTTGAGAGGCAGGTCTGCTGGGTCCTAGAAGGTTGCTGTGAGTCAGAATGACTCAATGTCATTGTGTTTGGTTGGGTTTGGGGGTACGTACAGAGACGTGGACACTTCCTGTCTGCCCCCTGCACTCCTCTCATCCCAGCAGCATTTAGAGGAGAAGACAGGTCAAGGCTCCAAATCCCACCTCACCATTAAACTAATTCAGAGCCCAGGACTTGAGCCCTGGCCCGAGGAAGGTCACCTGTTGTCACCTTCCCCAGGGAGCATTTCAGGAGAATGATTGGAAAGGAAGTTGCGTCTGTGAAAAGTACAGGGCAATGTGGCTTTGAAATCGCTGGCACTGCCTTCCTCTGTCCCTTCCTGCTGAGTGAGCACTCAGGGAAGGCTGATAAGGATGCTGACTTCATTTACCTTCTGCTGATGCCACAGTTCCGGGCTCAGAACTGCTGTCTGTGGAGTGGCGCCCAGGAGGCCAGACTCCTTGGTCCTCCTTTGTCCCCACCCCCCTGGAGGTCTGAGGGGTCCGTGATGGGTTCACGGTTCTGCAAGCTAAGACATTTGTTCTCAGGAATCTCAGCCAGGAAGGTCACTCTCTAGTGGCTGAAAATAAGGCCAATGGCAGTTCCAAAAAAACCTTTTTCTAGCTCTGTTTTCCACCCGCTTCTCAATCTCCTTGTAAGAGTAGGGAGAAGATAGGAGTAAACAGCTCCATTTTACAGATGAAGGACGTGAGATCCAAGGGCTTATTGACTGCCCCCAGCATGGCTGTGGACAGTAGTACTAAGATCCCAGTCCTGTCCACTTCCCAGCCTCAGTTCTCCACATTTCAAGCCAGCAGTAAGGAGAGATCCACAGGAGGAAAATTTCTTTCACTGATTAGAATACATTCCTAGGGAAGACTGGGTGAACTTGGGAAAATGTGAGGACTCTTCATTTTCACACTGTTACTTAGAGAATGTTTAGAAGCTGAGGAGGTGGTGAGGCCCTACCATTGGTATGTTACTCTGTTCTTTTCAAAACGTGTAAACATGTGCATATTGGACGAAAATAATAACAACGATGGTAGTTGTTGTTACTATGTCTGGGCTGTTTGCCGATCACTTCATAAATGTACCAAATCTCATCTCATTTGTATAAAAACCCTGTGAGGTAACATGTGACTCTCACTCTACAGAGATTAAAGGATTAAAGAAATAAATCATATTTTTTAAAAAACAAATAGCATTTTTTAAGATGGCGCCGAAAGCAAAGAAGGAAGCCCCTGCCCCTCCCAAAACTGAAGCCAAAGCAAAGGCATTGAAGGCCAAGAAGGCAGTCCTGAAAGGCGTCCACAGCCAAAAAAAAAAAAGAAGATCCACACGTCACCCACCTTCTGGCAGCCTAAGACGCTGAGACCCCAGAAGCAGCCCAAATACCCCCAGAAGAGCACCCCAGGAGAAACAAGCTTGACCACTATGCCATCATCAAATTTCCCCTGACCACTGAGTCAGCCATGAAGAAGATAGAAGATAACAACACACTTGTGTTCATTGTGGATGTCAAGGCCAACAAGCACAAAATCAAACAAGCTGTAAAGAAGCTCTATGACATTGAAGTGGCTAAGGTCAACACTTTGATTAGGCCTGATGGAGAGAAGAAGGCCTATGTTTGACTTGCTCCTGATTATGATGCTTTGGATGTTGCCAGCAAAATTGGGATCATCTAAACTGAGTCCAGCAGGCTAATTCTAAATATAAATTTTTCTCACAAAAACAAAAAATAAACACACCAAACCCACTGCCCTTGAGCCCATTCCAACTCATGGTGACTCTCCATCAAGTTTCCACAGCTGTAAATCTTTATAAAACTGTCCTCTCTGGAACAACTGGAAGACTTGAACTGCTAACCCTTCAGTTAGCAGCTCAATACATAACAATGACATAGGTTGTAATTGTTGATTCCCGTGGAGTCGAGCATGACTCATAGCGACCCTATGAACAGAAGACCTGAGGCCTTTCTATAACTATCAATATTTATCAAAGTTCATATTGTTTCTAGAGACATGTTGTTTAGGAAGTGGATGCCACTCCTGCTTCTAAAAATGTCATAGGCGTGCCCTTCAAATAGTTCTCGTAAATGGCATTGTTAAGATTCAAACTCCTTTCTGTTTCTAAAGCTCCCTCGGCCCAGGAGTTATGTCAGCCCGGCAGGGCGCCCGTTACCACGGGAGAGACTGAGAAGTAGACCCCAGAAGGTGAAGTGACAGGCCCAGGCACATCGCTGAGGAGCAGCAGGGCTAGAAGCCGGGTCTTGCAAGACTTCTCAGTGCTTCCACCATGCGCCCGGAACCTGGTCAGACCCTCAAGTGCTCTTCACCCCACCCACCCTTATTTCTCATCTCCCCCTTATCCACAGCGGCACCCCCCAACCCAAACCGCGAGGTGGCTGGGGACACTATCATCTTCCGTGACACCCAGATCAGCAGCAGGGCCGTGTACCAGTGCAACACCTCCAACGAGCACGGCTACCTGCTGGCCAATGCCTTCGTCAGCGTGCTGGGTGAGTAAAGCCCACCACGTGCCACCTCTGCTCTCCTGTGGAGGGTCTGCCCAGGCTTAGTTAGATCATGGGGCCCACCTTGCTCTTGGGAGAGAAGCCAAGCGTGGAGGCAGGGGTGGGATGGAGGCAATCAAGACTAAAGAAGAGATTTGTGGGAAGATGGAGGATACGACATCTCCTTCCTCCTCTAACAAGGGAGGAGGGATGGGTCTCATCTCTTTAGTTGATGCACCTTGTGTTGTCTGTGGGATGGACAGAAGGAAGTGATCCTGGATGCACTTGCTTCATACAATCAATAGAGAGGGGACTGTGGGAGTGAGTAACTAAGAGGTACCTTCGCGTTATGAAGGGACAGAGGCAGCTGAGTAACTTGGGACAGCCCTTGAGGTTGAATGGAAGGCAGGTTGAAGGCCAGAGGGTAGCTTGCTAACCTAATGCTGAGAAGCTCCTCAAATGGGCGGTCGTTCGGTGCTTGGAGAGCTGCAGTAAAAGAGAATGGAGCTCAGGGGAGACTACAGGGAAGAAACACCAAAGTTAGACGCCACGCTCAAAACTGGTTCTCTGGTAATTTCAGATGTGCCACCTCGAATGCTTTCGCCTCGCAACCAACTCATTCGGGTGATCCTTTACAACCGGACGCGGCTGGACTGCCCGTTCTTTGGGTCCCCCATCCCCACACTCCGATGGTAAGTTCTAGGGGACCAGGCCTTCCCCAGCAGGGAACATTCATCTCACTCTTCTTCTTCCAATACTGACTCCCTCAGAAGCAGTTAGCAAGACCTGGTAACTCGGTGGCACAAACACTAAGCCCTTAGCTACTAACCAAAAGGCTGGTAGTTCAAATCCACCTGAAGGTTCCTTGGAAGGAAGTCCAGGCGATCTGCCCCCAAAAGCTCGTAACTCTGAAAACGTGCAGAGTGCAGCTCTCCTCCACAGCACACAGGGGAGCCACCAGTCAGAAGGGACACAACAGTAACCTGTTTGGGTTTGTGGGGGACACTTTCCAGGGTCTAAGCTGGAAGGAATTTAGCAGGTCACCTGGGGAACCCCATTGTACAGAGTAGCACGCTGAGGCTAAGAGACACACAAGACTGGTGAAAGTCACCCCGTGGTTGGAAGAAGCCCTGGCCTGAGAGCTCACGGCTCTGGACTCCAAGCTGGGCTCTCGCAATGGCTGCTCCCCGCACTGCCTGGGCTGGCCCTTTCTCATTATGCTTTGTGTCTCACTGCTCTGTTGTGAGGTTTAAGAATGGGCAGGGAAGCAACTTGGATGGTGGCAACTACCATGTCTATGAGAACGGCAGTCTGGAAATTAAGATGATCCGCAAAGAGGACCAAGGCATCTATACCTGTGTCGCCACCAACATTCTGGGCAAAGCTGAAAACCAGGTCCGCCTGGAGGTCAAAGGTGAGGGACCATGCCCTTCGGTAGGAATGCAGGATGGGGCAAGAGTGTCATCTCCTGTCACACAACTGTCCTTGTGTGACAGCCGCCAGACAGGGCACCACCGTTCACCATTAATCCCAAGTGGGTCCTCCCGGCGTGCCTGCCTGTGTTCCCAAGGCTTCCAGAGAGCCAGAGACGAGGAACACTGAGCATTTTATGATCAGCCTAGTGCAAAAGGAGTTAGAGGGGAAGCCTGCTGAGATTGCCAACTCCCCACTGCTACCTAATAAATTACAGCCTATTTTCTGGAGCTGGGGAACTCTAGTGGCTCTGTGGTTAGGACATTTGGCTGCTAACAAAGGGTCAGCAGTTCAAGCCCACCATCTGCTCCACAGGAGACAGGGCAGTTTGCTCCCATAAATATTAAAGCTTTAGCAATCTTTTGGGACAACTCTATTCCGCCCTTCACCAAATGTTGGCATTGACTCAGTTGGTTGGGTTGGCTTTAGAACATTCTAGAACCAGACAGAAAGGATTTGGGGATTATTTCTATTTAGGATTCCCCACATCAGGACTCCTCTCTATCTGTACACTTTCTATGGTTGGCCCCCGAGTACCTGGTGCTCTGTGGCACCACTTGGAGGCAGGGGGGCAGAAAACAAGTCCATAAAGGGTGAGCAAGACAAAGCCTGGGCCTCCCCTCAGATCCCACTAGGATCTTCCGGATGCCCGAGGACCAGGTGGTCAAGCGGGGCACCACGGTGCAGCTGGAGTGTCGAGTGAAGCACGACCCGTCCCTGAAGCTCACAGTCTCCTGGCTGAAGGACGACGAGCCGCTCCACGTTGGAAACAGGTTTCCGTTGCTCCCCTCTCTCCTGCGTGCTGGATTCCCCTCACGCTTGGTGACACAATGTAGAGCCCAGAGATCGGGAACTTGGGTCACCCATGTTACTGAGGAACAGCTGAGGAGTCCGTGATGTTCTCCGTGCCTCCCTCTCCCTCACGCACCCTCTCCCGTCAGCTCCCTACTTCTCTCACCTTCATCTATTTTCTCTCTTTCTGTCTTTCCCCCGACTCCTTTATCTCTTCACTTCTTTCCCTTTCCTTCTCTCTCCTTTCTCCCTCTCATTTGATCCCCTCCCTTTCTCCTGCTCCTGTCTTTCCCTCCTTTTTAAAAGCACCACAACCGGGCTTTCCGCCCTGGCAACCCTACTTGCAGTTCTCCTTCTTTCCAGTAGAGGGCAGGGCTGCCTGGAGTCCTCTCTCCCTGCAGCCTGGCTTCTCCAAATTGTTCTTGAATATTCTGCTTCTCAACCTTTGCTGCACCCCAAAATCATCTGGAGAACTTTTAATGTGTCCCATGTCTATCCTCATTCCCAAGCAACCTTAGTGGCAGGGTGTGTTATATGTTGGGATCTAATTTAAAAAGTCAGTGGTTCAAACCCACCATCAAACTCAAGGAAGAACAAGGGAGTAGTCTGTTCTCATTAGGATTTACAGGCTCAGAAATCTGATGGAAGGATTCGGATCAGCGGGACAGCAGTGGGTTGGGATAGGATGGGGTGGGCCGGGGTGGGTTTGGGTCCTCATTCTCCTCCTCCTCATTCTGATTTGCTCGGTTTGAAGGTACACTGCAGGCATTGATAGTTTGTAGTTAGCAGCACAGCTATGCCGCCAGAGCTCCTTGGCTCTGATAGCTTTTTGAAAGTTCCCTCGTTGTCTCTAATATGTTGTCAGGGCTGAGAAGCCCTGGTCTGAGCCCCCCTCCGCAGGCTCTCTGCTCTTTGCTGCACTCTCTTCATCCTGCAGGCAGGCTGGGCAGAGGTACAGCGGCTTGCTGTGGTCATTCTGGTGGCTTGTAGGGCTGCGTCCTCAAGTCCGTGCAGGCGTGATGCCACCAGCATTGCAGCCCTCCCTTGCTCTTTGATGCCTCCCATCCTCTGTAGGGACAGTTCACACGCACCAGGAGCAGGCCTGGCCTCCGCCTGTGTGCAGGGAGGCACGTACATGTAGGCTGAAGACAGAACTAGAAATAAGATACAATGAAGATGCCATTCTACCTTTTGAGGGAGTGGGCCAGCGGTGCCCTGTTGTGGGTGGTGTGCAAGGCTCAAGAAAGGCAAAGAAGCGCACAGTGTGCATTCCGAGCACAGTAAACCCAGCTCTGGGTCACTTGAGCGCCACCCACTTCCCCCTTCTTTAAACACCACCATGCAGATGGTGACAGTGAAGACCTTAGCGTCTCAGAGCTCCAAGTGGGGCTCCAGCCTGCGAGTGTGCTCTCCTCCGAGTCTCAAGCCCTCCCTGCCCTGCCCTGCCCTGCTCCCCACTTACCTCTTCAATCCCCTGCTGGTGCCTTTCAGGATGAAGAAGGAAGATGACTCCCTGACAATCTTCGGCGTGGCAGAGCGAGACCAGGGCAGCTACACGTGCGTCGCCAGCACTGAGCTGGACCAGGACCTGGCCAAGGCCCAACTCACTGTGCTAGGTAACTGCCAGTGCTCCTCCTGGCACTGACCGGCCCTTCCCAGCAGCCAGGCAGCAGTGGGTCCGGGGGCTTCTGAGGGCTGGGCCTGTCGTCAGCAGGCTCACGAGGCCTGGTGGTCTCTTGACTTAAGATCAAAGGGTCCAGGGGCTACCACTTTCAGAACAAGCAGGACAAGTTACCTCCTAAGTGTAGCATGCCTGAACAAATAATAGAAATGGAGAGGGGATTTTTTTTCTGATCATTTTGATTCCTCCACAGCTAACTCATTACCACTAAGTCAATTAAAATCGTTCTAATAAACACAAGGCTGAGTTTGTGTTTGTCCTTCCAACAACCCCCGCTAGCCTCACTTCCCTTCCCCTCCCCCCAGGGTTCGTGATGGGGTTTCACTGGGTGGTGTTCACTTAATAAGATGACCCTGTCTCTTCCTGCTCTGCTCTCCAGGCCCCATGGCAAATATAAAATTGTCCCGAGCTAAGGAGGCAGCGGCCTTTCTTCAAAGGAAGCAGCCCCCTAGTGTCCCTCCTCCTCTTGCCCTCACTGGGCGCCCTGCTCCCTGCTCCCTCCACTGGGCTGGCTGTTCCTGTCCCATCGGTGGCGGAGAGGCAGAGGTGCTGGCTGTGATGAGCCGAGGAACAAAAGTAATGATGGGACGGCAAGGAAGCAGTGTCTACCCCCAGTTATGGCAGCGACTCAGAGGCCTCCAGAAGGGATGGGGCACTCTCGCTGGAGGGGGCTAAACCTGGTCCTGGACCACCTCCACCAGAGGCTGTCCGGCCTCACTGCCTGTCCCCGTCTCAGAGAACACGTCTAACCCTGCATAACCAGCTAACCTGGATAACCTGTCTTACCTTTGCAGCTGACCAGGCCACTCCAACTAACCGTTTGGCTGTCCCACCCAAAGGTAATTTGTACTAATCATGGACCTTCATCCAGGCCCATTCTAGCAGGAGGAAGGCCCCGCAGGCGAGGGTGCTCTGTGTTAGTTTCAGGAATAATTCTTCCTCTCCTTTCCCTCGGCAAGTGTCCCAGGTTCACCCCTCAGAGCCTGTGTCACAGCTCCACTGTGGGGCCTGCTCCTTTGCAGCGAGGGATGAACTGGATTCAGTGGACCCAGAAGTCCTTGATTGCTGTCTCACCTGGGTCTCTTGCTTTTATCCGTGCTCACCTGCTCATCACTGGAGCGGTCCTGTTCTCCCACAGCTCAACCTCAGAGGTTTAAGAGCCAGTTAGATAAGCCCACAAGCATTAGATTCTTGGTAAAGCCACCTCATTGCAGTCTGCTCACATCTGTGACCACACCTGTTCATACTCCACACTCACACATGCATACACGCACTCGTGGGTTCAGGACACTCAGCTCCCAGAACCTTCCAGGAACCAGCTAGAATGAAGGATCATTGATGCAGGGAGCTGGGAGGAGGAGAGCGCTTGCCTGCGCTCCCCATGACTGATTCTGGGCCAGGGCACCACTGACGTTTACCAAAGGAATCCTGTAAGACTAGAACCCCACAGAGCTGCTGCGATGCCACCTGGGACTTCTCCGTCCCACTGACCATCATTCCACATGGAACTTTTGGACTGTGTCTGTTTCCCTCCGGCCTCACTCCTCCTTACCCCATGTCCCCCAGGCCCCCCCACCTGCCTGCCCTGCTCACACTCTGGACACTGTCCTGAGTCCCTGCTCTCAGAGCCTCAGTACACAAGTAGAAAAAAGTCCTCATGGGAGAATGTCACATGTCCTTGCCTGCTTCCCTGAATGAATCATCACGAGTGTAGTGAAAAGGACAGTGTTTCCTAAATGCCAGTGCCCCAAGAGTATCCACAGTAACAAGATGAGCTGGTCCCAACTCTCTGTGCCCGGCATGATCCTTTTTTCACCTTCCTCCGTGTCCTTTGATGTTCTTTCGTTGGGAGGAATATGTTCTTCTGAGGGGAGGGGTGGTCCCTGTGCTGACCCCACGTCTGTCGAGAATCTGCTTGCACGGGGTGGCATCCAGGGCAGGGACAGCTCTCACACGAAGCCCTACATGGTGTGTCCTCCCCCTGCTGCCAGGCCGGCCAGACCGACCGCGGGACCTGGAGCTCACCGACCTGGCCGAGAGGAGCGTCAGGTTGACCTGGATCCCCGGGGACGATAACAACAGCCCCATCACAGGTCAGCTCAGGGGTCGTGTCCTCCAAAGCCAGAAAGGGGGCAAATCAGCAGCCTCAGGTCTACCCCACACGCTGTGTGCCCTGAGCTGCTTAAAGAATGCATGCCAACCTCAGTTTCCCTTTCTGTGTCTCGGGAAGTGTGTGCTCTGTGCCTTCATCTCCCTAAAGGAGATTCTTAACATGAACAGACAAAGAGGAAGAAGTACACCGTTCACTCACCTCCTAAAACAAGTCTGTCTTCCTTGTCCACTCAGACTATGTGGTCCAGTTTGAAGAGGACCAGTTCCAGCCAGGGGTTTGGCATGACCATTCCAAGTTTCCAGGCAGTGTCAATTCAGCTGTCCTGCAACTGTCCCCATATGTCAACTATCAGTTCCGGGTCATTGCTGTCAATGAGGTCGGGAGCAGCCACCCCAGCCTCCCCTCTGAGCGCTACCGAACCAGTGGAGCACGTAAGTACTTGCAGCTGACAGGGAAGACTAGACCCAGACACCCTGAGTTCATGTTGTGTTCCCCCAGCTCCTGGCTGTGTGATTTTAAGCCTGTTACTTAACCTTCTCCAACTACTTAATCTTGTTTGTCTTATCTGTGAAACAGTGACACGTACATCGAGGGGTTGTTGTGAGGTTATATTTGAAATGCTCTTCAACTGCTTAGCGTGGTGCTTGGCCCATGGTGTTGTGATTAGGTGCCATCACTCAGCTATGCCTCACAGCCACCCTGGGACCACCATATCTGAACCTTGCCCTACCCCACTTACTTGGCACGTGTGTTGTTATATACCATTGAATCAAAACCAACCCATAGCTGACCCTCCAGCAAGTTTTCAGAGGCAGTAAATCACATGGAAAGACATTTCCCGTCCTCCTCCCATAAAACAGGCGGTGACTTTTAACCACATGTCTTTGGGTTGGCAGCTCAACTTCTTACCAGTAGGCCACCGAGCTCCCTGCTTGACACATAGCACCCAGTAAATTTTTCATCACCATTGTTGTTAATATTAATAACTCTTTGACTAACTGCTTTAAAGGGAAGAGTTATGGCAAAGAGTTGCAATAGAGCAATCTAATCTGTTGTTAGAACATCTTTCTTTCCTAACATGTTGGGTAATGTTTTGATTTTTTTTTTTTTCACACCAGCTCAGCAGTAAGTGGTAAACATCCCAATATTGAGCGGCAGGATAAGCCAGACTAGCGTTAAACATATTTCGTGGATAATCCGGGAATGAGCTAAGCCACATGAGTTGGCTGTCCTGATCCCCCACAGGATGCAAGCCTTATAATTAATGCTATCTTGTTAGGGATTAAAATTCCAAAGAAATTTGTTTCGCTTTTTACATGAGATGGCCTGGTGTGTACATGAGAAAAAAGAGTAAGTTCTGTTTTATATGGAGTGGGATTTGGTGCAGCCCAGTTGATTCCCATTCGTGGCCACCCCGTGTGACAGACGAGACCTGCCCCATGGGGTCTGGTGGCCTTGTGCGTCAGGAGTTGTGCTGCTAACCCGAAGGCCGAGCCTCTGTGGTGCTTTAAACCCACCAGCATCTCCAAGGGAGAAAGATGAGCAACCTCCTAGCATGTGATTTACAGTCTCTGAAACCCACTCGAGGGTAGGCTATGAGTCCAATGAGAGGGAGAGAACCTTCTGGAAGCTGATTGTCAAGTCTTTCTCCTGTGGAGCTGCTGCATGAGTTTGATAACCAGCCTTAACCATTGCATCGCCCGTACTCTCTATATATGAGAGAGATTGTGCAGATGCTGAGAAAAGACAGAATGCAGTTGAGTTTGCCAGTGGAGAGGAAATAGATTGTTTGCCATGCCCAGGTAAGGCAAAAAATGGACTTGAACTATTTGTGTGCATTATTGGGTTCCAGCCCCTGAGTCCAATCCCGCAGACGTGAAGGGAGAGGGGACAAGGAAGAACAACATGGAGATCACATGGACGGTAAGAACCCCCCGCCACCCCACCCCATCCTGCCCCTTGATTGCTCCCCCCACCCCACCACACACTGTGCATCAGGGGGTCCACTCTAGTTATTCCCCCAGGCCCCAAGACCACCCTCTGGTTCAGGCTGCCTCCTTAGCTCCAATGGCCACATCTTTTCAAGAAACCTGGGCCTTTTCTGAGAAGATTACCCAGACACCAGTCAGGAGGCAGAGAGAAAACCAAGCAGGAGCGGCAAAGAGCACAGACCACCAGCCAGATGACAACCAGAAGGAATTCCAGCAAGACACGTGCACCCGGACAACTTCACGTTAAACCTGAGGAGGAAGTTAGCCTCCACACCACAGCCTCACTTTGATGCATTCTGGGCTCCTTTCACTGGACCTTCCTGAGGGTAGAGGAGAGACCAGAACTGAGGTGTTCTCAGCACAGACCTCCTTTCCATCATGAGCTCCCTGACTCGAACCTCTCCCTCCAGATCAGGCTTGCAAAGTGCCGTCCACATCTTGGCTCACAGATCTGTCTTCATAACTAAAATTAAGCTGGTTTTCTGGGGATGCTAGAACAAGTCCCACAGACTAGGTAGCTTTAAAGCAACAGGAATAAGTTCTCCCACGTTCCGGAGCCTCGACCTCGGAGGTCAGGGTGTCTGCAGGTCCATGTTCCCCCTTAGCCTTTAGGGGAATATCTTTCCTTGCCTGCTCCCATGTCTTTTGTGTCCCCATATGCCCCTTGATTTGTGTCTGCATCCCTCCGGTGTCTGCTTCTGTCTTCACATGCCCATTTGCCCTCTGCATCTCATCTCTTTTATAAGGAGTCTTCCTGGATTAGAGCTCACCCTACTCCAGTATGACTTCTTGTAGACTTAACTATTAATATCTGCAAAGACTGTATTTCCAGATATTTAAAACTTGAATATCTCTTAGGGAAACACAGCTCTTAAGTCCAAAGTGACTTTTTTGAACCACTTCTAGTCTGAGAGAGGCATTGCAGCTGCTGAAATATAAACTATTTCTAAGGCACAGTCATGAGTTATAAGACATAGAGATATACAGTGTTTGGACTCACAGTATCCCTGTCTGTGGATCCTGGTCATGGCAGCTGTGGTCAGAGCAGAGTAACGGCAGCTGGGCTGAGCCCAAGCCAAGGAACCTGGGCCTTATCTCGTGACCTGCACTGGGTCGCTGTTTGCTCTCCAGTTCTGAATTGTAGTTTTCCCAGGAACTGGCTCCTGGACTGGGCCCTCAGGGAATAGAATGGAGACCAGACTCACCTTCTCTGTTGCTTAGAGAACCATGACCTGTTGGTTAAAATAAGCCAGAACAGATGCATGGATTTAGTAGAGTTCATAGCAGGAGGCACAGTGAGTTGTTGTGTACTGTCAAGTTGGAACCGACCCATAGCTGACCCTCCAGCGGATTTTCAGAGGCAGTTAAATGCTTGGGAGGAGATTGCCCACCCTTCCCCTGTACACACATAATAGTATTGCCCATCTTCTGTTTTATTTTGACACCTATCATCAGGAAAGAGTCCTGCAGAAAATAAAGCTTCTATTTCCCTAGTCACCTGTGTGTGTGCGTGACTCTGCATGTCAAAATGACTGGGCCTTAGATGGCACCTTTGTCAGGAGAGGCTCCATGCAGAGAAAATCGGGACTCACTCCTGCTTACCAAAAATGCTGTTGAGTTAGTCAAACCCTGGGCTTTGAGGGGAGTTGACAGGAGAAGAGGGTCCTCTTCCCTCCAGCCCTGCAAGGGGTCTGAGGGTTGTGTGGTTCTGGGAGAGGCTCCTGGCACAGAAAGAGAGGCCCCGCTGCGGTGAGTCTGGGATCCTTTGCCCATAACCCACAGCCCTCCCTCTGACTCTCCCCGCTCAGCCCATGAATGCCACCTCGGCCTTTGGCCCCAACCTGCGCTACATTGTCAAGTGGCGGCGGAGGGAAACTCGTGACACCTGGAACAACGTCACAGTGTGGGGCTCCCGCTACGTCGTGGGACAGACCCCTGTCTACGTGCCCTATGAGATCCGGGTCCAGGCCGAAAACGACTTCGGGAAGGGTCCAGAGCCAGACACCGTCATCGGCTATTCAGGAGAAGATTGTGAGTATCCCCCATCTTCCTCTCGGGACCCTCACTGTGGGCCATACATGGCCACTTGACCAGGAACACAGGGTCGTGTCATAGGTTCCCCACAGACTTCCTGAGCAGACAGCCAGCTCCCAGAAAAAACACATCACTACAGTGACCCAGGACAGACAGGCGGCTGTCACGGTTAGAAGCGGAAACGGTGTCATTCAAACATAAGTTCAAGATTACAGAATGTCGCTACTAGAAAGGTTATTAGAAATCACCTAGTCTTACACTCACATTTTCTAGATGTCAGAATTGAGACCCAGAAAGGGAAAAGCCTTGCCCAGTATCACTTTATAGTAGATGGACTGGCTTGAAAGCAGAGCCCAAGTCTCCTCATCTCCAAGCAGCCTGGCTCCCTTACTGCTGAGCTTGATAGCATCAATTAGGCTACAGGATTGTCCCAAAGACCCCTTATTATACCTGTGCAGGAAGCAGGGCCACAGGCCAGGCCCCTTCCCTCCAGCTTCCCAGAGGAAGCCTTTAAGGCTTCAGAGGACCAGGCAAAAACAATGTTCAGTCTTCCGACCAGCCTGCCAGCATTCCTAGTGCTGCCCCAGTCCCTTGGGCTTGTGTGTTCCAAGAGATGCTCTTTGGAAGTTGGCACTGGGGAAATCAGCAGGATTCTGAACCTGTGTGTGGAAGTGTGTGTCTGGCTACCTGGGAAATGGGGGCCTGTCTGCTCTGTCATTCAGGCTGCTCAGGAAAGCTGGGGCTGGCCACTGGGGTCCCTTCCTGGCTTGGAGTGATCCAGGGCCTCCTGTTGGGGGTGGTCCGATAAAATAAGAGATCGTGTGGGTGACTAGAAAAGAGGGGAGAGGGAGAGTCTTAAGAAGAGAAGAATCAGTAGGGGCAATGCTGAGGGCTTGGGTCGGGACAGTGGTGTTCCTAATAGTAAGACTGTAGAAGTGGCGGCTGGGTCCTGTGGCCCTGTTCCTCGGAGGTGGGAGGTGGGCTAGAACCCCGTGGGAGATAAACACAAGGGATCAGCAGGAGCTCCTCACACCTCACCTCTGCACCGGCAGGCAGGAGGCCTTTAAGGATTACCAGTGGCAAGTGGGGAGGGCGGCATCTGGCCCTGAGCCCCCTGGGCTGTCCCAGAGTTCCCGTGGCACCCGTCCACGCTGCAGTTGTTCTGCATCAGCACGAGGCAGAACTGCTTCAGCAGCCGAGTGCCAGAGGGAGGGCAAGACACAGCCCTGAAGAGGGAAGGACTTACTCCTCTTTCTAGGTGGTCACAGCATGAGAATCCTTCTCTGAGGTTGATAAAGGTTTCTCCAGATGAGTAACACGGGAAAGGGATGGAGAGTCCTGGCGGGAAACATACAGAATGTTCCAAAGGGCCTGTCTGAGTAGTATGGACAGGGCTAGAGAGGAAGCAGCAAAGTCTGGGAACCATCTCGGGGGCTACCCACCTTAGACAGTCACCCACCACCACCCTGAGCCCTGAAGGGGACACATGGGTCCTCAGAGCCTGCAAGAAGGCTGCTTACCACAATGTGGCCATGGGTAGAAGGGTGCAACATGGTCCGCCCGCAGCCCAGCAAAGGAGAACGGGGAGAATATATACACAGCCTCCTTTCACCCTATTGATGCCTCTCAGTGGCCACACCCAGCCAGAAGCTTGGGAACATGGGAGCCTAGATGAGAAAGTTTAGATAGGGAATGCCGTAGACCTGGAACAGGGGGGATAAGCAGAGATTATCCAGCACCAGAGAACACTAAGTCCTTTCTCCCTGAGTTACGTAGGTAGAGTCTCTGACACCTGAATCCCCACCATCTTGCACTCCTTCAAGTACAGTCTGATGGTGGTGGCATAGTCCCCACCCTCTTGTAGTGCCCAGTGTGCAAGGGACAGGCCAGCGAGCACAAGTCAGAGGGGACCCTGGAGGCCAGGGCCAGCCTTGCCTGCATAACCAGCTCTCTGTCCCCACACATTACAGATCCCAGGGCTGCACCTACTGACGTTAAAATCCGCGTCCTGAACAGCACAGCCATCAGCCTTCAGTGGAACCGCGTCTACTCCGACACGGTCCAGGGCCAGCTCAGAGAGTACCGAGTGAGGAAGCCAGCTCCCGACCCGCCTAACCTCCAGCTCGCTAACCAGGGTGGGGGGCAGCAGGCGCAAGGCGTAGGGTATCTGCAAGAGGTGCTAGGGGTAATGACGGTTGCACGATTGCTTCGAGATGATGTCTGGGATGAGCTTTCCAAAACTGTCCCCAGATGACTCAGTGGGGGGGAAAAATATGCTGTCTTGGTGCAACAGAATGTCGTGTGAAGGGTGGTGGGATGGAGCTGACTTTGCATAACGCACACTTGGACATGTGTGAGTGGACACTCTTGTGTCTTTGGGAGCAATGTCAAACCGCTGAGCACCCTCCCCTTTCCTGATGGCCCTGGTTGGGCTGCTTACCTGACCAGAGTCCCAGCTAACAGGCAAAGCCACTAAAATGATGTCAATACCTCCCTTGTCACAGCCAACTCTGGGTGTTCAGCACCTGGGTTACTGGGCCCTTCACATTTGGTCTTTCTTCTCTGCGTGGGAGCAGTTGGGTTCCATCGTGCCTCCTCTTTGAAAGGGTAGCCTAAGGGGAGCTCTGGTGGCCTAGTGGTAAGGAGCTGCAAATACAATCCCAGAGGTGCACGGTTTGAATCCACCAGATGCTCTGCCGGGGAAGGAGGGACAATCTCCTCCTGTATCAGTCAGATCTGATTTGACGGTACACTCACACAAAAATAATAAAATAAAATAAAAAAAGAAAGGGTAGCCTGGCCCTGGGTGTCCAGCTTTTCTGAAACACCCTGGAGCTATGAAATGAGTAGCTCTATTTAAAAAGAGATACTCTGGGAATGTGGTCAGAAGGGACTGTGTTGGAAATAGACATCACTCTGGGAAAGGAAGAGGGTCCAAGGAAGAGAGGGAGACCCCCACAAGATGAATTGAGACGGTGCCTGTGAACAGTGGGCTCGAGCACACCTGAGATTGGGATGACGGTACAGGATAGGACAGGGTTCAGATCTGTTTCCATGAGCTCACTCTGAGTCATAGTCGCCTCGATGACACCTAACAACAATTTTAAAAGTGGATGAGGTCAGCTAGAGACATGGTTAACCCAGGTGCTGGGACCTCAGAGGAAGGCCGTTGAGTGTTGGCTGGTGGACAATCAGGGCAGAATGGAAGGGGTCAGTCTCTTCTTGGGAAGTTAATTTGGTAAGTAAGAAGGCAGGCCAGCTGATGTGCGTACTTGAGTTAATTGGAGCTCTTTCCCAACAGCTGGATGTTAACCTGTTACACTGATCTTAACCAATTTGCCTGGAGATTTTTTTTTCTGGCTAAAACTCCCATGAGTTCCCCCTCTTAAGTCTGGATTTACTGTTTTCCTTGTGTGGCCTGGGAGCCTGACTAGTGCCTTCTCACCCACTGCTAATCAGACCTTAGGTTGCAGACTCTTCTGCTGTGCCCTGTACAGCACCTCCTCCCACAGGCCGTCCTGGTGTGTCCAGACTCTTGCCGCCAGGCGAACATTCATCCCACTGGCTTGGGCATATCTCTGTCATTGGACGTGTGTCTGTCCTATTCCTAAAGATGTTCAAACAGCATTAAAGGAAGCCACTGATTTCAGCTCGAGCATTTCTTACATTCAGACTTCTGGGAGGTAACCTGCTACTTTTCTGTTGTTGCCAAGCTAAACCATACTAACCCCACTCCAGGCAGTGGCCCAGAGCAGCTTTCCGTGCTGGGAGCCGGGCTCACGTCTGTGGTCTCTCATTGAGCAACCTCTTACCCAACTTGGAGATCATTCCCATCATGGAGCAGTTCAAATCTAATTTTGACCAACCTGCCCATTACCCAGAGGGGTGACATGGCTCAGAACTGATTAGAACCAAAAACCAAACTCCTTGTTTGATGTAATTTCACGTTCCCCAGTGCCTAATGCACCAGGACTATACTGCTGCCTTCCCAGCCCCATGAGGGACTGATGAGGTCACTTAGGACTTGGAGCCTGTAACAAGCAAAGGGAAGACCGGTCACTGGCACCACCACTAACAACTAACCTGGCCGTGCCTGGCCACGCCCTCACCAGCCTACCTCTGTCCTGAAGGCATACTACTGGAGGGAGAGCAGCTTGCTGAAGAACCTGTGGGTGTCTCAGAAGAGACAGCAAGCCAGCTTCCCTGGGGACCGCCCGCGGGGCGTGGTGGGCCGCCTCTTCCCCTACAGCAACTACAAATTGGAGATGGTTGTAGTCAATGGGCGAGGTGATGGGCCTCGCAGTGAAACCAAGGAGTTCACCACCCCAGAAGGAGGTAGGTCTGCCCTGCAGCTCCCCAGGGTGGGGGCAGGAGGAGGGGAGGCACTTCCTAGTGGGCCTGGCGCAGCTCCAGCCATGTCCACCTGGGCATGGACAGTGCGAACAGAGCTGTCTGTGTTCCAGGAGCTTATGAGCAGCTCCTGCCTTTCCCACCGAGTTATCCATCACCAGTGTGGCCTGACCTGACAGAGATCTTGCAAAAGAAATCCTGTGTAGTCGCCTAACACAGTTCTCAGCAAGCTCTGCAAACTGCCCCCCAAGAGCAGTGGGACCATTGGTCGCCCTACCACCTCCTGAGGCTAATGGCAATATGCTCATCCTGACCACTAGGAGGCGTTGTTTTGTTTCTTGGCACCTGTGACTTTCAGACCCAGGTGGGACAGTTATCAGACTGGGTAATTAACAGAAAGATTGGAGGTTCAAGCCCATCCACAGATGCCTTTGGGAAAATGTCCAGTCTTTTTCCTGGGAAATTCATCACTGAGAACCATCTGGAGCCCAGTTCTACTCTGACATGTGGGGTCAGCAGGAGCTGGAGTCATGTCAGGGGTAGGTGGTTTTAAGACCGTCTTTAGACTTTTTTTCACCACTGTTGCATCACAGAGAGCTGGACAATGATGAAGGATGACAGAAAAAGAATCAATGCTTTGAGTTGTGGTGCCGGAGAAGAGTCTTGAACATACCATGGACTGCCAAGAAAACAAACAGGTCTCTGTGTTGGAGAGGGTAAAACCAAGTTTCTCCTTGAAGGCAAAGATTTTGAAGCTCCGTCTCACATACTTCGGGCACATGGCCTGGAGGGACTGATCCTTGAAGAAGGACATCATGCTCGGAAAGGTGGAGGGACAGGGCAGGTCAGGAGAAGAAGCCCTTCCATGAGATGGATTGACACAGTAACTGGGGCGATGGGGGTTGGTGTATCGGAGTCAGTGAGACTGGCTCAGGACAGGGCAGGCTTCAGAGCTGCTATACACAGGGTTGCTATGAGTCACAGACGACAACACACAACAACATCCAGAAGCTTTCACTGAGATAATCAGCTGCACAGAAGGTCAGCTAGACTCGGCTCCTGTTTCTATAGGTTTATGGTCCAGGACGGTCTTGTGGCGCAGCCACTTGCCTTGAGGGCCTAGAAGCTCCTCCAGGTCGACCTCTCTGTTCTAGTCAATACTTGAATCTGCTTTAATTTGTTTTGCCCTCTCCTGTTTTCTCCTCCCTCCCTGCTTAACTGTTGTTTCCCCCCATTTTTCTTCTTCTCTTCCTTTCTTTCTACGCTCCTTTGTTGTTCCCTCTTGTTTTCTTTCTGCCCACCTTTGCCTCTCTTCGTTTTCATGGCCAGCCTCTCCGATCACTTCCGTTCCTCCCTCCCTTTCCACGTGTTACATCATGGCGCCTTTTTTTTTTCTCCTCGCCCCTGAACCCAGCATTTTCAGCTCAGAAGCCTAGCCCTGCTGTGTGGACCTGGTGATGAGAATTCTTGTCTGAGGACTGGGAACTACTCCCTCTCAATGAAATAGGCACCACGGGTTCCCTGCCAGGGAACTGCTGTCTCCAACTTGGAGGTATCTGGAGGCTCAGAGCCCTAGACGTGCTGAATGTAGAATGCCTAAAGGGAATCTTGATTTCAATATTCTCCATTTATACAACTGGGCCTAAGCCATCATCATCCTCAGACATGGGGGAAATGGCACACTGGCTGGGGCAAGGGGTTCTGGTTTACCAGCTCTCCAATGGGGATCACCTGGAGGTCAACGCCTTCATATATGTGCCTTGTTTTTTTGTGTGTTTTTTTCATCCTCCCTGCCCCTCCTCTCATTCCCCCACCCCTGCTCTCTCCTCCTTCCCCAAGTACCCAGTGCCCCCAGGCGTTTCCGAGTCCGGCAGCCCAACCTGGAGACAATCAACCTGGAATGGGATCACCCGGAGCACCCCAATGGGATCCTGGTTGGATATACCCTCAAATACGTGGCCTGTACGTTCAACCCTTGTCTTTAGATGAGCTGGGAATCGGAAAGCCCCTCCTCATTTTCCCCACAGCATTGAAGTAGAGAGTTCCTCACTGTACAGAGTTTAGTACCTGAAGGGTAGAGGGCTCTGCAGGGATGTTCTCCATGGAGTTGGGCAGGGACTGGCAAGAACGAGCTTCCTTACACAGATCTGCCCACAATGAGCTTCTGTGCTGAAGGATGTGACAAGGGCAAGTTCTGGTCTAAGGAGAGAGGCAACCCTGCTCCCTCACAGAGAGCTTGAATCCCTAAGACCTGTGAGTCTAGGAAAAAGAGTATCTCACCTGGCGGGGCTTCCAGCCAGCAGGGTAGACAGAACCAGACAACACTTCCGGTCTAGCCCAGGATAAGGCCCTGACTCACTCAGGAGCCTGCTTAGGAAGACTTCACCTGAGGGGCAACTCAGCTTCACATGCAAGAAGAAGAATATCATTACATTTGAAAAACTTTGCGGGGAATTCAAAGGGCCAGGTGTTCTGTTGTTCACATTTTAATAGCCAGCCCCCAGCCTTGTGCTTATATGCTCTTCTGAATAGATCTCTGAACTTGGCAGCTTCCCCTTTGAGGAGTATTGAATAGCCTCTCTCTTAAAAGGAAGCATTAACTATCAAAAGAGCGAGTGGTTTCCCCCATCTTCTATTTGAAAGGAAGAAAAGAATTCAAGAGTTTTGTCCTTGTTGAAAGGACTTGCAGATTATAAACCCAGTCTTTCTGAATTCACCACAGAACTTTATAGTGAGCTAGATAATGAGATCAGTGAGGAGGTATTAACTTTGTCTTGGAATCAGAGCACCCCAGTGTCCCATCCCCCAGTCTTTAGGATCACTAAGCAGGGTTTCCTGGCTCCCTTTCCAGCAAAGTCAGGAAAAGTGCTCCCTTTCCAGCTGTAAATTCCATACCCTGTTGTGGTACAAAGTCTCTCAAGTTCATTTCCATTTACTGTCTCTCCCCAGTTAATGGAACCAAAGTAGGCAAGCAGATAGCAGAAAGCTTCTCTCCCAATCAGACCAAGTTCACGGTGCAGCGAGCAGACCCCGTGTCACGCTACCGCTTCACACTCAGTGCCAGGACGCAGGTGGGCAACGGGGAAGCTGTCACGGAGGAGTCACCAGCACCTCCGAATGAAGGTAGGCGCATCGCTGCAGCCTCTGGGGTGGCCTGGGGTAAGGAGCTGCACTACCAACCCAGAGGCGCATGGTTCAAATCCACCAGCCGTTAGCTGCAGAAAGATGGGCAGTCAACTCCCATGGGATTTACTGTCTGTGAAAATCCACTGGATGGGGGTTTTCAGCTATGAATCGGTTCTAACTCAACAGCACAGAACAACAGAAACAATTTAAATATTACAGAAATGCACTGAGGCCTGTGCAGCCCTTTGTGGCCTTTGATGGAAAAAAAATGAGGCTGTAGAAGCTCAATAGACGAGGACGCGTCTTCTTTCCTGCAAGAGGCATGTTGGCCTTGAATCTGGGAACTCAGATATTAAACTGTCGGCATCAGACCAAGGTCCCCAGTTTGCTAAGTTACTTGCTGTCTCTTAACTCTCCCTCCTGTAGAAGTCTGAGAAACAGACTGTGAACTACAAACAACAGTCTGTAGTTGGTGTGAAAGGATGAGATGAGGGAAAGCACTTTAGTGAACTCTAAAGACTAGTGAATGTGTTAACCCGTTGAGAAAGGCAAGAATATTATTGAGATTGCCCCATGGAGGCTCTGGGGACAGCCTTTCCGCAAGGGCGCAGGGGGCCGAGGTGGGAGAAACGGTCATGATTGAAGGCAGCAGGGGGTGTGCTCCCTCCTTACAGCTTGGATCGAGGGAGTCACCAAGCTGTGAGAATTGGGAAATAGTCCCTTTCCCCCCAGCTCCACTATGAGTGAATGAGTTCAACCCACCCAGGGTCCTAACTTAGCGTCTTCTAGAAACTTAAGAGCCTCCACCAGAATTTCCTGCATTTCCTCCACCAGCTGCCTGAGAACTCCACTAGAGGGGGCTCTGAGCTCACCACACGTGGACCGACATCAGTCTCGCATGTGCATTCCAGGAACCTCTCAGGATTGCCAGACTGCAGAGCCCCCATACAGGCAGATCTCGTGTGAAAAGGCAGGGTGTGGTGAACCCCTGTGCCCCTCCAGAGGTGCCCTGATGTATGCACCAGCCATGTCTTAGCACCCACTGTGTGAGGAGTCAGGCACTGTGCCGTAATCAAGGGCTGTGAATGTAATAAGACATTCGCACCATGTCAGAGGGGAGATTATTTGCAAAAACAGCTCATTGCAATTCAGGGTGAGAAGTGTTATGTCTGGATGAGGAATGTGCAGTGACTGTACCGAGGAGGTGGAGTGAGTTCTGCGAGGGAAGACTTCAAAGAGGTGGTGACGTGGTGAGGGATCCTTGAGGCTCACAGGTTATTGTTCACTTTCTCCAGAAGCTCAGGTGCCCTGGCCTGACCCTGGGCTAGGTAGGCCTCCCCCTGCCCCCCACCAGCCACCTCCAGCCCAGGGGCACATCAGTGTTTCCTCCTCTGGACTGCCAGCCTGGCTGCCTCTGCTGCTTCACCCTGAGCTCCCAATTCATCCCTGGCCAGCTCCACCCATCCCATCCCCCTCACACGCAGCAAGCCATCCCAGAGCTGAGGAGGGGAGAAGGGGTGATGGGCAGGCCTTGGTGACAGGCTGATGGCCCTTTCTACTTCCCTCTCTGGTCTTGTAAACCAAGGAGTGAGTCACACAGTAAGTTTCCCCCCACAGATAGGCTCTTCCAACCTCCAGCCACTCAGGGACCTTATTGGGGATGGGGGCATGCGTGGGTAAGAGGCCAGTGTGTGCCTAGTCCCAAAGACCCAGCCAGGCAAGAATGATGTGATTTTTTTTTTCTTTCATTACTCCGTTCTGTAAGGGGATGGACAGAGAAAGCCTCCCTATCTCCATCCCCACACAGAAAATCAGATAAACAAGCCCCATTGTCCAGCCCCAGAGGCCACCACAGAGAGGGTTCTGCAGCCCCAGGGAGTAAGAGAACAAAGAGTGGTGTTCTTCTCAACTTAGTGATTTGGAGCAAGTTGAGGAATTTCTTTTTTGGTCTCTCGTTCTGTAGTTGGCTCCTGATTTCACAAAGCATAGCTGGTGGGAAAGAATTAAGGCCAGTGCAATGCCAGGACAAGGGGCTGCAGGGCTCCGTTCTGTCAGGGACCCTTGACCTTCCACGGTTAAGATGGTGGTGGGAGGTCTTATCTGAATACACTCCTCCTCTCTCAACACTGTGTAGCATCTTCCCTCCCCCCCAAGACACAGGAACCATCCGTTTGAACTGGAGCTATTGGCCTCCTGCCCCAGGGACCTTAATGCTCTCAACTCCTGGCTTCATGGAAGGTCATCCAGTCTGCTTCATAGAGGTCATCCGCCCACCCAGGACAGGACATGCCCTTGAAAAGCTGGAGCCTAGATTCCAACGACACCACCCCCACCCCCATCCCCTCTTAGGACTCGTCCTTGAGTAGAGGTGGAACAGAGCGCATTGGAAGGGTCCCCAAGAACCAAGAGTGAAGGTTTCTGTCAGAACATGCCAGGCTCTGGTGGGTTTTCATGTGATTCCCAGACACCAAGTTTGCATCCTCAGAGCAGGAGCCTGTACCTGGCACAGCCTCTGGATCAGGTTTAAACCAGAACTTCCTCTGCTTGCTTGTCCTGTGGTTTCACCTGTGCCTCTGTTTTCTCTCCTCTTTCTTTCGTCCCTTCTCCCCTTCTCTCTGACCATCTTGGGTGCTGTGTTCTGAAGCTACTCCAACCGCAGGTACCGTACCAGCAGCGGAGGTAACGGGCGTAGCATGGGGCGATGCAGGTGGAGACCAGCCCAGCCAGGGTGGAACTGGAGAGACAGGCTTGGGGTAAAAGCATGCTCCAGGCTCACCCTCTCAGTGTTGGAGGCCAGGCTGCAGTGGAGGATGTGTGTGGAGGAAGGAAACAGGGAACATCTAACCCATTCTCCCTGTTGCACTGATTATTTGCTGTCTGACATCCTGCTGAAGAGGAGGATGGCTTTGAAGGTGTCCACACACGTAAGCTCCAGGCCTCTCTGGAGCTGGAGTTTTGTCTAAGGGCTGGAAGATTTCCCTGAACCCCTCAGCCTTTGCATAGGATTGACACCTCAGAGGGCTGGAGGCCTCAGATAGTATCCACAGCCTTTGAACTGCCAGCTGTGCCCCCCAGAAGGGGAGCTGCACTGGAAGTGCAGGCCAGCTGCCGCCTTCCTGAAAGGGTGAGCTGTGGATGAGCACGCCGTGCATGCTGGCCGTGCATGCTGCATGGGGCCCGGCACCAGCTCTGCCCCCTGCCGTGGGCTCTGGTCTGTGAGATCCAGCGAGCATGTCCTTGGCTAGGGGTTCCAGGGCCTGGAGTCTCAGGGGGCCTCTCACCCCTCAACAGCCCTGCTCAATGTCTTTAGTGTTAAGAACAGTCTCCACTCTCGGGGTCTGGGATGGGGAACGAGGGTAATCTACCACAGAAACGAGGATTTAGCCTGGCAGGTCCTGGCATAGCATAGGATGACCTGCTAACTACACGTCTCCTCTCTTGTCCTCATGACGTGGGTTTGAAGAGTAACAATGGGTGCTTTAGAATGAAGACTGGAGAAACGAGGCAGGGGGGATTCCAAGGGACCACTCTGTCCTTGAATTCTGTCAGAACTAGTCTCATCAGGAGGGAAATGGGAGCAGGGCTCACCTTGGCAGAGCAAAGACTGTGGGTGAAGGCTCCCCCAAGCTTCCAGCAGCCCTCGGTTGCTAGAACACGCGAGAGATCTGAGGACGGGCTTTGTGAAGATGCTGCCCCCCTGCCCCGTTTGGTTCCCTCCCATCTATACTAATGTGTCTCCCCACCACCACCACCACTGTTGTAGTTTTCTTTTGACACCCTGCTTCCATCAGTTTGTATATTCTTTTGCCAGTCAGCTGTGTGGGCAGTAAGCCGCCACCTTGCCGTCCTCCCACAGTCCTCCCACTCCCTTGAAAACCCAGGCTGGCCAGGGTCCCGCGCCTCCCCGCAGGGTCAGAACAGCTCAGCTAGGCAGGAGGTGGCTTGGACAGGGGACCTTGCCTGCTGAGGGTTCCCCTGCGTCCTGATGCTCCACCAGACTCTATTCTGTGACTGCTCTGGCTCAGGGTAGCCCGAGGTTCAGCAAAGTGAGGAGGTGGGAAGCAGGAAGAGGACCCAGGAATCAGAGGCTTGCTGGAGAAGCAGCTCCCAGCCCACCTCCCGTTCCTGGCACCTTGGCACCCAGGGCAGGTGGGTCTGCAGCAGGGAGTCGGCCTCACTCAGAAGGCATCTGTGCCTGGCTGTGCTGCCCTTCTTATGACTGACGCTTGAGAGAGACGAGGAGATGCCATTTCAAAACCCTATTTCCCGATTCCCTTTTAGAAAGGACCCAAACTCATGTTACACAGAGTGAGCTCAGGGTCTGTGTCCATCAATCAACTCGTTTCCTGGGCACCAGCTTCCACGTGACAGGGTGGTGAAGGCACATGACATGTTTCTGTGAAGGAGATGTGCTGATGACATCAGCTGTTTTGAGCTTCAAATGCACAAGGACCTTCTGCACAGGCTGCAGACGCCAAGCTTGGTGCTTGGGTGTTAACTGTTGGACATGGGCCTGGGGTCCCATTCACCACTCCCTTCCCCCCATTGTCCTCTGCAGACCAGGGCAGGCTGCTCCCCAAACTAATTTGTTCCTGCCTCACCCAGTGAATATAATTCCCCCCCCCAGCTACCCATATCTGCCATCTCCTAAGACTGTTGCCCATCTGTCCCAGCAATCTGTGGTTTGGCCAGGATGGTCCCCATGCCATGTGGACACGTTTGGACTGAACCTTGCACCTTGGAATGTCTGGGAACTGCTGGCCTCATCCTTCTGCCTCGATGCTGTCATTCTTAGTGGTGACCTGCCAGCTCAGCTCAGTTCCACAAATGTTCCATGGGCTTAGAGCCACGGTAGTTTCTGGAGACGGAAAGATGGATAAGAGCTGTCTCATGCCATGGACAGAAGAATGACCGTGTCTCTTATCAGTTTTCTCTGTCTTTATTTGGTGGTCCCTGAAGGCTTGGTGGGGAACCGCTGGCCATGGCTGGGATTCCTCCCAGTGTGCAGTAAGCAGCCCCACCTTCTGGCAGAGGCCCTGTGCTTCCAGGTCCAGCCCCCCATGGATGCCCCCTGCTCCTTCTCTCCGTTGTCAGGCTGGCAGCCTCCCTGAGCTCTGACCAGGGTTCTTCTCCAGATGTCCCTGTTGTGGCTAAAGATGACATCCTAGACCCACAATGTGTCTGGCCAGCCTGTGGCCGGGTCCACTCTACAGCTAAGTCCCATTGCTGGCTTGTACTCCCCTTCCACCTCTATCTTACCCTGCCTAATGGATTGAAATAACCTGAATATACTCTTACCTTAGCAAAGGACTATCTTTTCCATAATAAACTTACCTTCTCCTCCCCTGTAATGCCACACTCAGCCTGGCCCTTCTGTCCATTTCCTCAGAGCCTCTTCTTACCTCTGCCTTCTCTGTCTGTCCAATGGCCCTGTCCATCCTTGAGGTGACAGACGCAGCTAATGGAGTGGTCCAGAGAGCACAGTGCCCGGCAGTGAGGGCTCAGGCGACTGGGAGTCCATCCCCCACAGCTCCAGTGAGGACACAGCCAGGGAGGCGGCTTCTTCCCTCTCACTCATCTCTCGTTCCTGCTCATTAATACTCTGAAATTGCTGCCACTGATCCAGAGGGGAACGCAGCTAGCTGGCCATTATCAAAGAGAAATGTTTCCTTCAGGTCGCGTTTGGCAGGAGTGACCGTCAAAGGGAGAGGACGTGAGACCATGTGGAAGCGTTCTCAGTGTCATTGCTCATTCTTGTCTCTGATCACCAGAGCCAAGTAAGAAGCGTGCTCTTACCTAGCCTCCCTCGACTTCTCTGCTTCCAAGACCGCTGGCTGGAATGTTGTGGCAGAGAGAGAGAGAGAATGTGTGAGTGTGTGTTTGTCTGCTTCCTTGAGGACCAAGAGGACAGGCAGGGATGTGCCTCACTTTGGGGAGAATTGGTCGGATGCCGCCTTTACTTAGAAGCCATTGAGCTGCCTCCCATACTTGGTGCCATAGTTAACCCGCACATAGCAGATCAAAGCCCCGCCCGACCCTGTCGCAGGATCACAGCACGTCTCCAGCTGTTTGAGCTCATTGTTGCAGTGGCCATGTTAGTCCTCACTGAGGGTCTTCTCCTTTGCTGACCCTCTGTCTTTCCAAGGACTCCTGATAAACATACCCCAAACTGTGTGAGGTGAAGTCTGTGGTTCAGAGGGCTGGGAAATACAACAGCTGAGCGTGTGGGACCCGGAGCCCAGGTCCCTCAGCTGTGCCTTGTGGGGTGGTTTCCGTTAAAGGGAGTATTTCCTCAGGATACCTTTTAGATAATCAGGGAAGAGAGTCGAGGGTTCTGTCAGTGTTGTTTGCCAGAAATTATTAGGAAAATACACCAGTGACGAGTAATGACTAAACCAGACAGTTCTGCCTGGACAGAGATTACCTCTTGAGGTTCCTTCCAGCCACCTGGAAGAGTGACAGGAAGAAACACAGGACAATCCTGTGTATCTACGGCTCCAGGAGCCAGGTCCAGGCCTTGGAAAGGGCAGACTTTTGCCTGGAGGCCTCTCAGTCCTTTCTGTGTGAGTGTGCTTGTGTGCACTCCATGGAAGAGGTGGATTTCTTCAAACTGAGCATCCATAACATTGAGCTTGTACCCCAACCCGGAGCTGCCTTGCACTGAAAACCTCTCTGATTAAAGAACATGAGAGAGAGATTTCCCTCCAACACACTCCAGTTCCCACGCACCTTCCTGATGGCTGCGGATTGGCCCGGGGGTGGGAAGTAGAGCAGTGTCATCTGGCTTTGAACTTGTCCGAGAATCTCTGGAATGTGTGGCACATAGTCAGCTGCCCAGTGTGACTTTTGTAGTCAGCACCCTCAAGACCCAATAACACATCTAATCTTATAAATAGGAGATCAGCTGGGATCCCAGGAACACTCTCTCCTTCTTGCTTGGGGACCAGTTCCCTCTCAGGGGAATGAATGGGCTTTTGTTGGTCAAGAAGGCTCTGGTCAGGAAGACTTGACCTTTCTTTCTCTGATGCCTCCCCCTGTTCTGGCCGCTGAAGGGACTTGAGGATATGATTTTCCTGAATTTCTAAGATTTGAGGCAGAATAGAATATCATTATTTCCTGTAAGCTATTAAGAGGGGCTATTCCTTAGAAAGGGTCATTCTGCTTGGAAAGGTCAGCGGAAGAGAAGAAGACCCACAGTAAGATGGATTGACTCAGTAACTGCAGCAGTGGGCTCAAGTGTGTCAGAGATGATAAAGATGGCACAGGATAGTGCAGGGTTCAGAGCTATTGTTCAGAAGGTTGCTGTGAGTCATACTTGATACAATGGCATATAACCACAAAAGTTACTATGTCGTCTTAAAGCCTCTGTCTCATGTCTCCTAGTATAAAAACTCCGAAGTGGTCTGTGCTCAGATTATAAGAGATAGAGGGCAAGGAGGGGATTGTGGTCAGATTATAGGAGATAGAGTGCAAGCTGATTTGCTTACATCTCCATCATTTTCATCACAGCCTCAGCTTTAGTAAATACTGAAACTGGAGGGTGGAGGCAAGGTAGCCCTTTATTAGTTCCCATTGCCCATCTACAGAAGGCAGAAAAGCATGTGGCTAAGTTGTCATCTATGTAGACATAGCTCCTCAATCCTGACTAACGTCATAGAGGAGCTTTGAATGGGAGATAAGGACAGGAGGGAGTTAGTGTGAAGATAAACTATTCTGTGTCCCAGATTGGGATTTGTGCAGATGAGAAGCCCATGGTGACTTCTTGTAATGGGATTTCTTTGCTGAGTGTGGGTGGGAAGATGGTGTGACCAAGTACAGACCACACCGTAATTCCATGCATGCCATTTCCCCACATCCTGATGCGAACAGATAAAACTAGTGCCTCAAATGTCCACGGGAGGGAGGCCATGACTGGAAATGAGGGCAGATGTGGAAGGGCCATCCTAAAGCAGAGGAAAAGGAAGAGTGAAGGACACATGAGGGGAGAGGGCAGAGCCTGGGGGAAGGATAATGGCGGCATGGGAGGGGGCACGGAGAGCTGTGTGGCTCACAGGGCCTCCCTGGCAGAGTGGGGATTGTTCTTCCTAGTCTGGTTCAGGTGCTGCTTGACATTGAGCAGATGTAACAAAAGGTGGTTATGTTTGGCATAAGCAGTTGGGATGCGAAACGATCCTGGGCTGGCAGGCTGACCCGCTGTGCCTGCAGGGCAGGGCCCACCTCTGAGGGTGGGGCTCCAGGGCTGCTGGGCTGAAAGGGGTGCTGCTTGGGCCTGTGTCTGGGTGCTGGTTGGCCTGTGGTTCCGTGCTGACCCTGGAGTCTGAGCAACCCGGTGTGCATCCCCTTCCCATCCTCATCCTCACCCGTGGCTGGCTGCATGCAGGGTGCTTGGAGCCACACAGACCATGAGAAGAAAATGAAACACACACTCGCGGGCTTCATTCTCTTCCTCCCCTCACTGGGGTCCATCCTGCCTGTCCGTCACGTTGAGGGAGGCTCTGGCCGCTGAGCTACCTTCTCCCCACCGGGCTGCCTGCCTCGCGCGGGGCCGCGAATCCAGGCTGCGAGTCAGCCAGACCGACCAGACCGGCCCTTTTACGTTTTCCTCTCAGCCGCTCCCACACTGCCCCCAACTACCGTGGGTGCAGCGGTGACTGTGAGCAGTACTGACGCTACTGCCATTGTTGCCACCACCGAAGCCACAACAGTCCCCATCATCCCCACCGCCGCACCTACTACCATGGCCACCACCACCGTCGCCACAACTACTACCACCACCGCGGCCACCACCACCACCACGGAGAGCCCTCCCGTCACCACCTCCAGGACTAAGACCCACGACTCCTCCGGTACTGCGCTATCCATGCTCCCTGAGTCCCCACCTGTCCCCACAGGCCTCCCCATTAGACAGAAGGGTGATCTAGGGTGTGTTCACCAGCACCTCCCTGCTTTTGGACTTTGGAAATTCACACGTGACTGGATTCCAAGTCTGGTTGCGTAAAAGCCTCAGAGCGCCTGCTCCAGAGAGAGGCTTCGAGGCTCAGTACCCCTCGTCCCAGCCTCCAAGTCCCTGTTCCTTAAGAGCTCTGTGGAGGCCAAGCTTTCCTCAGGCGGACAGCAGGGGTACCTCCAACCTCATGTCCAGTGGTAAGTTCAGGGTAGGGCGCTCCAGGAGAGAGAGGGGGTGGGAAGGAAGGTGCCTCATCTACAGAGTGCCAGCTGAGAAGGCATCCTGCTCCGGCCTTGTCTCCACCCAGCCTGGCAGCTAAGCAGAGGGCTTGGGAAGTAGCTGGCCATATTACACAACTCCCTTCACAGAACTCAGCTCCTTCCTTGCCCCTCTCCTCCCAGGACACTTTGGAAAAGTCTTACAGACTTTAAAAAAAAAAAAAAAGAAAGAAAAGAAAAAGTCAGGGCTTCCAGGAAATTACACTGCCGAGGAGTTCTGTAATGTCAAAGGTGCTTCATTACTCTTCCGACTTGTATTCCCCACGGCCCAAAGGCACACACGTAGGGGAAATGGCAGCTTGTAGGAGCCAGGGGTAAGAATCGATCTCAGGGCTCGTCTGCTGCCCCTGTGTGATGCAGCCTGTGCTTCCAGCATGAGGAGACCCCCCGGGAGTCCAGCGCTGCTTCTGAGAACCGAGCATCAAGCAGCCTTTTATTTTAATGGACAGGAGGGTGTCTAGCTTAGTGAGGGCCCACACCAGCTGTACACCCAGCGAGGCTGGCAGGAAGCACTCAGAAATCTCTTCTAGCAGCTGTAGAAATGCCCCTCATTAACTCTGTTTCCTGGGCGAGTGCCCCAGGCTCTTAAATCTCACCATCTCCCCCCTCCACCCCACGGCTCTTTCCTCACCCTCACCGGAATAAAGATGGAGGCTTGTGGTTGGGACATGTGAGTATTTTTTTTAAGACTCAATTACATGGAATGAAGTGAGCTGCACAGGAAGACAAATGCCTCATAACTGACATTATGCTCCCCAGACCTTTAAAACACTGCTCTAAAGGTATGCTATCTAATATCTTCAAAACATGCACTTCAGGGAAGCACGGCAAGGAGAAGAGACTAGTAGAAGCTGTCACTAGCAGTTTGCAGCTGGCATTCTTTCTGGCCACAGGACTGCATCCTCAGCAGTGAAGTGGGGCTTGATGTTCTGTGAGAACTTCAAATTTCACAAGTGAGATGTGCAGAGAATAAAGAAAGGGATGGATTTTATTCCCTTGGGAAGAGCTACTTCTTTCTAGACAGATCAGTCTTGTCACATAGTGTTAACTCCACGTCTGTCTGTGACTCAGACACGGAGAAGGATCTGGTCCTATGCCTGACTTTGTCCTCAGAAGTTGCACACATCCCTCAAACATCCAAGCTTCCCTTAATGCAGCCAAAGGGCTCTGACATCTAGAATTCTAAAATATCTTCTCATCTGTACTGTCATCTCTTTCATCTGTACTGTCTTCTATCTTAGGAAAAACTTTTCACAGGTTGATTCTTCTTCTGTAGGACTTTTATTTGGCTTTGACTTGCCTGCCTCAGATTTCAAGGAATAAGCCCTCATTCTCACATTCAGACATCCATGAACTTCCCAGTGTTTTGGGGGTTTTTTTATTTCTTGGGAGCTGCTGCTCTTGCCCTTCACTTTGAACTTTGCACTTTTTCATTTGTCACCTTGATGTCTCCATAGGGTAATGCCTTCCTCCAACTCATTTGGACTTACTGTTACTTGACCTTTTTTCTGAAAGTACAGCGATTGCCTTAAAGACAGCAGGATTTGGGTCCTTTTGAGATCAGTGGCCAACGTATTAAAACCAGCCTCTCTGGCCATTTCCAAAGCTCAGGAGGAAGATTATTCCCACTTCATTCCCAATAGCAAGAGCCAGGAAATACCAAGGAGCTGGGATTTTGGGTGGCTTAAAACAGCCAGTACAATTGAAACATCTGTCAAATAAAGAAGGCTTCCTTCTGCCCGCCACATGGAAACTACCCTGTAGGGAAAGCTGGCTCTTATTTTCTCACCTAACGTGAATCATACTCACTTGGGGCAACTGGTGACTGACAAGGTTGTAGTGGAGCAGGCACCTCTGAAGTGATGACAGGGAGATCTTTCATCACGTCCCCAGCCCTGCGGACTCCATCACGTGTCAAAGAGATAATGAATAAATGCACCGTTCAATATACTCTATTCATTTCTTTTTGACAAGTGGATTGGTGACAGCACCCCCCCCCCCATGCTAATAAAATATACAGGAGCCACACTTGTAAAGTCTTTGAAATACAAGGCTCCATGCTAGTATGCCACCATTAAATCTTTGCGGGGAAATGGGGTAATCAGGCTGCTGGGACTCTTGAAAAATTATTATGTTTGGAGATTAGTACCACTCTCCTGAACACCGGCCATGGCATCAGACAGCACGAAGCCTTTGATAAAGTAGCTCCCAGCTCATCGGAACTAGATAATGAATGTCCTCTGTCTTGTGTGGAAATAAAGTCTCAAAGGCTATGGTGCCAAGGATCTCACAGGAAAAATAATAGGGTTTTTCTAGTATCTGACGACTAAGGATTGGATGTCAAGTCCTCTTCCTTTAGGTTCATGTTGTCTCCAGGTGGCACTCTCGGGTCCAGATCTTGAGTCTTTCTGGACAGTGTGAGGCTGTTTCCCACATAAGCCATTTGCCCAAGATGAATTCCTGGGAGCTTTCGGGCCAGTCCCCTGTTAGGGCAGCTACTCTCCTCATTCTGCTGTGGAGCCCATTGAAGTTCTTGCTGGGTTCGTCCTGTCTGTCCAACAGATCTCATCATGGCTCTCCTCTGGCTTGTTAAGCTAACCTCGATCCTGCCTGCAGAATTTCTGTAGCTAAGAGGGAAGAGGCTGCCCTTTTTCACTCAGCATCTGGCCAAGGGAATCTTCCCCCTGGCCCCTTTCCCTGCGTCATGCTAATCTGTGGCCAGGATACCAAAAATTGATGAGACCAGGTTAAAGCCTCAAGTAGAATGTGTAGAAACCCAGTCTTTTATACCCAGCCCACCTGTCTGGACACACAGACAGTTCCCCGCTTGCCCTCACCTCAAGGTGTTCTGGAATGCATCGGCTGAGCTCTAGGCCACCCCCTCTGGCCTGGCCCCAAGGCTGCAGCTTAGAGCTCTGTCTGGCTCCGTGCATCACCATTGATGACTGTCTTTTCCTAGCAGGTATGTGTGTGTATGTGTGTGTGCCTGTGTCTCCATGTGCCTGCCTCACTGTCACTAACTCCTCTTCTAACCCATCTCCCAGCCCCCGATGAGCAGTCCATATGGAACGTCACAGTGCTCCCCAACAGTAAATGGGCCAACATCACCTGGAAGCACAATTTCGGGCCCGGAACTGACTTTGTGGTTGAGTACATCGACAGTAAGCATTGCTGTGCGGGTGGGGGTGGCAGCGGCAGCAGCAGCACGAGTAACAGTAGATGCCATTAAAGAGATCCTGTGTGCTCTCCGGGCGCAGAGAGGCCTCTTGCATGGTTCATTGCAGCTTGATAGATCGGATATGGATGCAGGTGGCAGTGAGGCGGGAGGAAGGAAGGGGTTCCTGAAGTCACGGGCAAAGATCAGGGTGTCTGTGTGGTGTCGCCTTCCTGGGTGATGCAGCCCTTCCATTGCTGCCTGCCCAGGATCAGGGCTCTAGATAGCCCCCAAGTGAGCTGACTCACTCCTGCACTGATGTCCTTAAACCCAGAATCCACATGTTCTGATGTCTCTAGACAGATGGGCCAGGTCACAGGCTCAGAGTACAGAAGAGCTTTGCAAACTCAGAACCCACATGTCCACACTCGAAGGTGTAGATCAGAGTTCTTTGTGAAAACTGGTAGCTTTAAGTTGAACTCGTGGCTGTCAGGATCCAGGGTAGAGAGCCTAAGTTTGTTAGACTGTGGAGTGTGGGCTTCCTCTGTCTGAAGCCCCTGTTCCAGACTCTACCTGGCCACCTCAGCCCCTTTATCATGTGCTCTAACCAGTTAAACCAGCTGACCCAGCCCGAAGAGCCAGTCCTTAGTGCTCTAGGCCAGAGGAGGGATTCACATCCACAGAAGACATCATGCTGAGTTTGGTCCATAACAAATAGACCACCCCTCACTGTACACCATGCACTATACACTTCATCTCGTGCATGCGATGGCCACATGGCTAGGGCTGAGATGAGAAACCAGAGCAAGAGCCAGGAAGCAGCGTCCTGCTTCATCTCCAGTCGACATTAGGGAGGCACCCTGACTCTCCGATCTCCAGAAAGCTTTCCCAGGGGGCCAGTCACCTGTTAGCACAGGGCAGCACAGCGGATGTGCTGAAAGTTTAACCAAGTTGGTCATGATAGGTTGAGCCCTAAAGCTGAGGTGAGGAAAGGAATCTTTAGGGCGATCGGATAAGGGTTAGTGTTACGCGGAAGGGCTTGGGGTCTGGCCTGGCGAGCTGCTGGTCTCCATGATGGTCTAGACCTGCAGACCCCTAGCCCTCCCCGCAGTCTTCCCGCCTTTTGGTGACCAGGAGCCAAGACATTGTGTCTCCAGCTCTGAGTGCCTGGCCCTAGGCTCACTAAGGTTTCTGTCCCCCAGGCAACCATACGAAAAAAACTGTCCCTGTTAAGGCCCAGCCCCAGCCCATACAGCTGACAGACCTCTATCCCGGGATGACATACACGTTGCGCGTTTATTCCCGGGACCACGAGGGCATCAGCAGTACCTTCATCACCTTTATGACCAGTACAGGTGAGAGGGGAGCCGACCTGGCCATCCCCGACGAGCATGGGGCATCTCATTCTCATTCTCAGCTTCCTGCTTGTTTCTGCTCCTTGGAGAGAAGACTCATCCCCACCTCATCCCCCCTTGCATGGCGGGGCTCTGCTCCTGTGATACGTGGGTCGGCCGCTGCCAAGGGGAGCTGGAGGTGCATGCACAGCAGAGAAGGCTGGGGCTCTGACCTCATGGGGAGGAGTGGGGCGTCAGGAGGAAGCAAAATGAGGACACAGAATACTGAGCCCCTGACAAGAGCTTGGTGTCTGGGCAAGGTTGATTGTGGTGTGTGTGTGTGTGTGTGTGTGTGTGTGTGTAGGCGGTGTAGCCTGCCGCATGCTCTCTGCATGTAGAACTAGGACAGTGTTGATGTTAGGTGCCATCAAGCTGAGTGCATCTCACAGCACCCCAGTGAACAACAGACCTGAACCCTGCCCTCTCCTGTACCATCCTCATCATCTCTAACACACTTGAACCCATTGCTGCCATCACTGTGTCAGGACCATGCAAGAAAGTTGCTCCAGAAATCTCCCCAGGAACCAACTGTTGGGTTGTATATCTGGCTGTGGTCATGCCCATCAGCTGCCATTAAAGTGTATGGCAACCTGTTTGGGCATTGTTTTGATTTAATTTTTATCTCAAGCTTGTGTTTGCCCAAAAGTTGCCTGCCTATTGTATTGGGAGAAGTAAGTTTCCAGTCCTAGATAAAATAGTTAGGGCTCCATACAGACCTCGGTTGTGGACAGAGAGGCGTCCTTACTGTGTCATGTTAGCAGGCCCCACCTGTGTCCCTCAGGAAAGAGTGAAGGTTCAAGCGCCCCTGGAAACCATGGGGGCACGTGCTTGTAGGAAGGTGTGTCTGCAACTTTACTGTCAAGGAAGGCTGTGGATTGGGGGCTAGATGGTAAGCCCTGGGGCTCAGGGTGAGAGCAGTGCGCCCTCCCAGTGAGGTCTCCATCAGATGCCAGTTACTAGATACAGCATAGGAAAAACAGAAACAGCAGGATGTGAGCTTCTAAACAATGTAAATATTCATTACTCCCTTCCTTTGTGTGAGCTGGAGGACCTCAGTAATGCTGCTAGTTATGTGTTCAACTGCTAACTGAAGGTGTGGCTATCTGAACCCACCCAGAGGCCTCTCAGAAGAAAGGTTTGGCAATCTGCTCCTGAAAACTCAGAACATTGTAAACCCTGTGGGGCACAGTTCTTCTCTGGCACACATAGATCCCCACAAGTTGGGGTCAACTCTGCAGCAACTGGTTTTGTGCTTGGCATGGGTGCCCTGATGGCTTACAGCTCAGGAGTTATGTTAGAATAAGTAAGTGCCCCGGTCCCACCTTTCGGCTCCTGTCCCTCCTGGACTGGCACCCTGTCCTTCACCTCGACTCTGCCTGCTTATGTCCATGCCATCAAGAAGCAGGGAGTCTGAGAGTCCAGCTGCCTGCTTGGGCCTGTCACAGGCTGGCCGGGCCAGGGCAGGCAGGCTGCCCAAGCGAGTGGCCAAGCCCATCCTAGTACACAGGCAGCCAGGCAAGGGATCTTTACAGTTGACCAAGAGGAGCAGGTGGCTGGACTCTGTCTGACCCAGTTGGGGTCTCAATCTGCTGCTCACTGGTGCGTGCGCTTGCTTTGTGCCAAACCTGGGTCTGCACAGAGGCAGGAAGCAAAGAGCAAAGATGATGTTTGAGGGCAGCGTTCCGGCCAAGGGATACCACAAGGGTCAGTCCAGTGTGCTGACAGAATCCGATTTCTCATGGAGCCGGAGATGAGGAGGAAAGAGAGACCCCAGAGGAAAAGGGCCAATCCCTGCCCCCGGGGATGTCCTAATCTGAAGCAAGTTATTAGACAAAACAGAGAACAATGATGGTTGAAAGTGTCTCAAAACGAACGTGATTGTTTCTGTTTCCTGAGCTCAGCCTGGGCAGACTGGCCTTCACAGCTTGCTGTCAGTAATGGGGACACGTGGCTCTCTCAAGTGCTCGCAGACCCCTTCCAGTGTGAGCTGGGGTGGTCGGGTTGATGGTCTGAGCTCTGCGTGCACACTGTTCACTGATCTCACAGGCCGGCTGAAATTACTGGGTGCAGACCTCATAGGCAAAGAAAATATTTTCACTTGCTGAAGTATGTGTGTGCCTCGGGGGAGGAGGTATCTACATCCGTAGAAAAGGCGCAGTCTGTTTCTTGTGGGTGGACTCCAGAGCCAAGTCCACCCTCTCCCATCGCCCAGGCTCCTGTGCCTCATCATGGCAAGAGTTTGCATGCATTTCTGGGCCCCACCACTGGGCAATTAGGCAACCACAGACCATCACTTCATTCTGCAAACTCAAACATGTTATAGTGGTTCAGAAAGGAAATGGAAGAAAACCACTAGAATGCTAACAGGCTCTCTGGCCCTACCAGAAATATCCCACATGAGAAGTTAATCACCTCCTTGAAGCCTTTGAAGCCAAAGAGACCCCAGAGGCTGCAGACTTAGAGCCCTGCATGCCAGGGGTTCTGTCAGCACTTCCATGCTGAGCTGGGCAGGATGGGGCAAGGCAGCAGCATGGTGGATGCCGAGAGTGGTCAGGAAGGGAGAGGAGCCTGCCTCCAAGCTGAAGGGAAGGAGGGCCATCAGGGGACTGAGCTTCAGGCTGCCTCTCTGCTCTGTGTGGGAGGAAGGTCTCTTCAGTCAGCCCAGGACGGGCACGTGGGGAAAGAGAGATGTAAAATGACACTTCAGTGAACACTGAAGACCGCCAGACCAAATTGCATTTGAAGAAAGTCCATTCCTGTTACAATTGTTAATCGATCTATCCCTATCTCTGAAATGTAATTCTACAGACTGTGAATGGCTAACTTCTCTTCCATTGTCCAACCAAGCTTTTCCCCAGTTAGAGTGTCATCTGGCATTCCTGAGGGCCTGGGAGTAGTGGGGAAAGGGTGTGTTGTGGAAAGCACATCACTTACAGCCTCCAATTTAGAGCAAAGGGACTATGATGGTGTAGTGGGTTGTTTGGTCTCTAACCAGAAGGTCTGGAGTTTGAACCCCACTAGCTGCTCCATGGGGAAAAGACGAGACAGTCTCCTCTCAGGAAGCCGTACAGCCTCCGAGGGCCTGTGGGCACTTCTCCTCTGTCCCATAGAGATGCTGTTTATTGACATGAGTTTGCTAGCAGTGAATCTTTTAGAATCGAGAGCAAGAGGCTTTTGGACCTTGGAGCCATGGGACCAGTGGACCCAATGAGAGGATGTGGTTCTGACTTCTAGACAGTTCCAGCTACAAGAGGAGCTGCACCCTGGCCTTTGAATTTTATCTGAAATCAAGTCTAACAGATCTATTGAATGTGACACTGGCAGCCAGGCGTCATTGTCCGAGAGCCGTGCTAACATGCTTTTCTCTCCAGAGTCTGCACCCTCACTCTCGCCACGGCATCATGTCGTAAACGAGTTGTCTCTGGATCTTTAAAAACTCAGCCATTTCCACGGTGTCTCTGATTGAGCCCACCTTATCCCAGCCCCCATAGAGTTTTGAATGCCTTCTGGTCAGCATCTGTATCCACACTTTGCAGAAAATTGTTAGACCTTTTCAGTAAAGACTGTGCGAAGGTAGCATCTGAGTGGAATGGGGAGTCATGATTGTTTTCTGAATTGTCCTGGTGCCAATTTCCCTGGAATTCTGACTTCCTCTTCTAAGAGAAGAACTGTCTTGTGCCAGAGGGCATCAGGAGACGTGTCAGGAAATGCTTGGACAAACACACAAGCCATCACCCCTAGAAAAGTTGAGGACCATTCTCTAAACATATTTTGGTGTAATCCCTTCATTCTCGTGCCTCCACAATACAAAGTCAAGCCAGTATCTACGTGACCCCTCAGGGATCAGGGACAAAACCGAAGAGCTGTCCTAGCTTGACATATTACATTAGAATTGATCACCAGTATTCACTGAGTGCATCTGTGTGACGACATGCTAAGTACTTGGGGCCTCAAAACGATCTCTTTTTCAAAAGATATTAATAGTATAATTGAAAGAATTCATGGGCCTGAACAACAGTTTTGGTTTCCTACGTCGTTTTGGTAATCTTAGTATTTTATTAATGTTAAGGGGTGTGTAATTAACTAGGATGAAACCAGATTGGTATGAAATGGAACAGAGATTGAGGGGAAAGGGGTGCAATGTGGAAAAGTAGACAAGGGGGGAAGATTAGGAAATGGGGAGACGGAGACCAGGTTGAGGAGCCTAACCGGACGTGCTAGGAAAAAATAGATATGTGGGGACATGATGCACATATCACAGGAACGTAACATCTCATTGGACCCATTAGTTCCAGTAGGTATCAGTTAAGTGGAACCCACTGGAATGGAGAAGTGAGGTGAATCTAAAGGAGATTTGAAAGGAGAAACGGCAGCCCCTAGAAGTGGGGAGCATGTTGAGGCTGTTGGCCAGCGTGGTGGGGTTGGGTGGGAGAGCCAGGGAAGGGAGCGGAAAGGTGCATCCATTGAAGGCAGCTGGAATTTTGAGCAGAGGGACGAAGGAGAGTTGTTCTGAGGAATCCCAGCCGTGGAACTGGCTGAAGGGATGATGAGAGCTGAAGAAGACAACCGGCAACTGGGAAGTCGGGTTGGGAGCAGGTGAGGCAAGAGTCAGGGATGAAGGACGCATCTGCTCAGTGATGCTGAAGCCGAGAGTGTACAGCGCTCAAAGGCAGCACGTTGAAGGAGTGGTTAGCAGGAATGGGGCACATGGAAGATTAAGGAGTTTGCCTATCAAAAGGACAGGACATAAGCTCAAAAGGACAGGATATGAGCTAAGTCTGGCAGGTTCCTGAAAGGTGTTGTTTCTAAGATACAGAAAATGTCAGTATGTTTTAACAGTAGAGGAGAAGGAAAAATTGAAAGAGAGTTCAGAGATTTTGTTAGCAAGAGACCCAAGGAAGTGAGGCGGCAGCCTGGAGTCGTCGACCTCATACAGAGAAGCAGCAGCTTCGGGGGGAGGGCAAGAAGCCTTCCCTCTGACACTCATGGGAGGGATTGGTGTGGGTAGAGGCTGGAGGGGTGGGGTGTCCAGGTCTTCCCTCTGTGTCCAGGAAGCAGGTGAGGAAGTTCTATTGATGTGTGAGCACCAGTGAGGGAGAGGAGGGCAGTTGTGGACTGGTGGAATGAATGGGCTTGGCTGGAAGGACAGTGGGATAGAAGGACAGTGTTGTTATTGCTCTTAGTTGCTGTGAAGCCATTTGGTCATGGTGACCTCGTGCACAGTGGACAGAAAGGCTACCCAGCCCCGAACCATCCTCAGGATTGGCTGTGATCCATAGCTATTCACTGGTTGGTTTTCACCAGGCCTTTATTCCTACTCCATTTAGTCTAAAAGCTCTGTTGAAAGCTATCCAGTATCATAGGAATAGGCAAATCCTCAGGGGACAGGCTTGCAGGAGGGTATATACAATAAGAGCTGAATAAAAGGATACCAGCCAGCAGCCAAGATGCCATTGACTAGTCCATAATGGGCCTGAGTCTCCATCTTCTTCCAACAGCACTCTATGGAGCAGAACAATTCCGTGATTGCCAAGGAGTCCCACACCTAGCAGACGGTGTGAGTGCTGGAAGGAGGGCAGCAGGAAGGTTAGGGTGAGCAGAGGGCCCCAGAAGCACCGGAGCAACAGAGCACTGAGTGCAGGGAAGGAAGTGGAGGTTCATCCTGAGTAAATGGTTGAGTGCCTTCTCCGTGTCGGGAGAGGCAGTGGCATGTTCAACATGGACCCCCCCTTTTGGTAGAGAGGACGTCAGAGCATGACTAGAGCGACACTGTTTAGCTTCACACTCCAGCTCTACCACCTCCTAGTCCGTGACTTTGTGTAAGTCTCTTGCCCTCTCTGCCCCTTGCTTTCCTCCTGTGTAGGGACAAGAAGTGGCACAGGGTGGTTTTGTGAGGGTTTGAGTTAGGCAGTGTTGGGAAAGGTACTCAGGTCAGTGCATCCGTGGGGTGTTTGACTAGGAGCAACATGAGATTATGACAAGTTCTGGGCTGAGTGAGAGCCATTAGGGTGCAGCTGGTGGGGTCAGGGCCTTTCTGAGGAGGTGACATTTATCATGGAAGGCGGCTTCTGTGGGGAGTGGGGAGGAAGGAGAACTGAAGCAGAAAGAATGGGAACAGCAAAGCTCCTGAGGCAGGAATGGGAGTAGCCAGCACTGCTGGGGTGTAAAGGTCGAGAGGGGACAGGGCCTGCTCTAAGGGAGCCTCATGGGCTAGGACAAGGCACGTAGGTGATTCCCCCTGACACCTCACACTAATGAGATGCTTGAAGGGCTGATCTGATAAGGGGTCTTAGGCAGATCCCTCAGACAGCTGGGTGGAGAATGGACAGCAGAGGGTAAGAGTGGCAGCAGAGCTGAGACTTGAAGTGTGTAGATGGGGTGCCCACAAGCCTGCTTCTTATGCACCACAGCTGCTTTGTAGCCCAGGGCTGCCTCAGGCGGCAGAATCGTATGAGCACAGATTGAGGTGTCCATTCCTTACCGTGTGGTCCCTTGTGTTGCTCCTCAGAAAAGATTGGAGGCACTGACTCAGACTCCACAGACTATCAGGGACCTAGTCTGGGTCCTCAGAAGCCTCTCTGGGCTGGGAAGCTGTGGGATCGTTTTGTTCCATCCTCTGAGCCTTGGTCCCCATGACCATATATTTTGGCAGCATGGCCTCTGGCCTTCTGTCCTTGGCAAGGAGAAGCGGAAGTGAGTGTGGACCACCAGCCATTGGCTCATCTTATCAAGGGCGCCATAACACACCACCTGAGCTCTTGTGCATCTGCATGCCCATTTGCATGCCCCTCCACCTGGAAAGGCATCTGGCAGCTTTGAGACCTGCTTGTACACACCTCGTGTGAGGACCCTCCCAGGTAGACGTAGAGAGCAGCCCACGGTCACAGGTTAAATAGGAGCCAGGGTAAGAGGATAAGTCAGCTTGTCACGGAGCTGCCACACTTCTCCGTGAGTGGAAGTGGCTAGGAAGTAGCTTGGAGCGAGCTGAAGGTACTGTCCCAGCCCCAGTATCCCGGTTTGCCAGTCTGAGGACTCTTGTCAGGGAGCATACAGTCCATCTGGGGAGATGATCTCACTGTCCAGGACCCAGGACCATTGTCAACCTTGAGACTGGGGGATTAGCGGCCTGGTCTGTGCCCATGTGGACACATAGAGGATATTTGCAGTGTGACCACAGCTCCAGCATTCAGACTCCTGTGTCTTCCTCCCAGGTTCGCAGGGAATCACTGCAGCCGCAAATCTGAGGCCTCCCCACAGCCTCTCTCCATCCCCATCAAGCAGTGACCCCTGGTTTGCAAGGATGCCCTGCTTCCTCCTCAGGAAACGTGCCCCTTCACTCAGCCTTCTGCTTCTTACTTAGTCTGCTACCTCTCCCCTTTCCTTTGCTGCTTTTCTCAGCCTTTGCCCTTGACTCCTTAACAGTTTTCTCTTTGTCCGTTTAGTGGGATAGTGTGGGCCAGAGGACTGCTAGGTGGTAGCTTGGGCTCCAGGAGAAACAACCGCACGATGTGGCTGGCATCCCGTTCTCACGCCTTCTCCTCACCTTCTCCGTGTGCGGTCATTCACATGTTTGCTTCTGGCCCTTCCCCACCAGCGTACACCAACAACCAGGCGGACATCGCCACCCAGGGCTGGTTCATTGGGCTCATGTGCGCCATTGCCCTCTTGGTGCTGATTCTGCTCATCGTCTGCTTCATCAAGAGGAGTCGAGGCGGGAAGTACCCAGGTGAGGCGGCTGGGAGTGGGCAGGAAGTGCCCAGGTGAGGCGGCTGGGAGTGGGCGGGAAGTGCCCAGGGAAGGCAGCTGGGAATGGCAGGAAGTGCCCAGGGAAGGTGGATAGAAATGGGTGTAGACTACCTCATAAGGTAGAGGCAGGAATTACCAGGTAAGGCGGATGGGAATGGGCAGGAAGTACCCAAGTAAGGCGGATAGGAATGGGCAGGTGAGGTGGGAAGTGCCCAGGTAAGGTGGGAAGTGCCCAGGTAAGGCTGACAAGAAAGGGAGAGTTGAAGGATAGCGACAACAAGCTACCCCACGAATCCCCAGGTCCCCAAGCAGACCTGGAGGCTCTGTGCTCTCTGTGAGTCCAGCCCTTGCCAGACTTGACCATGCAGCCCTGCAGCCCGTTCTGGGCCTCCAGGAGCTGCCAGAATGCACTCAGTTAATTAAGTTCGCCTGAGATGGGCGGGGGGGAGCCGTCCAGGCAGCTCAGGGAGGGGCTGGGAGGAGTCCTGGCTCCCATAAGGAATGACCTTCCTCCCCCTTGACTCACCACCCCATCTGTCAGTAAATTGGCTTTTTTTTTAGCCTGAATCTCATTAGAATCCTGTGTCTTAGAAAAGAAGGGAGAAAGAGCAGCAATTGCTCCAACCATGTCAGAAAGACTAGAAAGAAGAGTGTCTGGACACAAGGAGAGACCCAAGAGAGGTTACAAAGATGAGCTCGGCGTGATTAAGTTGTCCTCACCGACACCTCTCTGGGACTCGGGAAGGCTGAGTGGTAGACAGCTCTGTCCAGGGCCCTTGCGGGTATTCTAGGGCCTGATGTTTTCCCTGGAGTCACAGAGAAGACTCAGGCTCCTCCAGTCCAGACAAGCCAAGGTCAAAGACAAGGACCTCTGGCATTCTTGTTTCTGGAAAAATTGATAGTTCCTCAGACAAGGGCGAGAGAGCCATCTGTCTAAGATGGGTGGAGATGGGTGCTGAGACCCTGACAGGAGACAAGATAATGGATGGTCCAGAGACAGAAAGCCCTGCTGGACCACAGCATGGAATTGCTTTCTGCACCAAACACACCCACCCCTTGCTTCCCAGATAGGCATCTCCCCAACTCTGTGAACAAGCCCTCCCCCAGGACTCCCCAGAACATAACACACGGGGAGCAGAAGGAACATGAGATTACGCTACTGCATTTCCTTCCCTCTGCCCAAATATCCCCACGCCAGGATTCTACAGAATCGGGCCTCTGACTTGAGCGAGGGAGGGCAGGAAATTGCTGTTCTTTGTTGCTGAGCGGTGTTTTTAACTCAGCCTGGCTATGTTGGGATTGTTTTTCTTATATAAGAGAGAAACCCAAAGTTAGGGAGAAAGCTGGCCTTCCATCTGACATTAACGAGAAGAGACTGCCCACCTTTCTCCTGTGGAGCAGCTGGTAGAGTCAAACCACCAGAAATGCAGCCTTTTGCTTGCCGTACAACACCCTCCATACAACACAGCCGGAGAGCTACCTCGTCACCAGAGCTCCTGTGACCGGGGGAGACAAGCACAGAGAGAGAGAGATTCAGTCCAGATTCCAAGACTTCCTCTGTCATTCAGAAAATACCCCATTTTAGAAAGTTCTTCAAAGCTAACCTTTTCTCAAAGGAAAAGGCTGTATGGGCTTGATGCGAGTTGTTGGAGAGAGCCCAGATGGGGAGAGATTTTGGGAGCTGAAGGAGAGCCTGAATGAGGAGGAGGCTGAATCAACAAAAATGTAGAGCTACAAGGTTATAGCTGGTTCATTAGAAAGATGCATGAACCAGTGCTGGGTTCTTATCTCCACTCCAGTCTTGACTCCATGTCCCCCCTGTCGTCTTTAGTTACTAACCAGTTATGTGACAATATCCTAACCTCTCAAGGCCTACAATGAGATTCCCAGATTTGCACAGGGGAAAGTCTGCAGTTAGGGACCTCTCCACTTTATCGAGGAGTAATGATGTCAGTTGGAAAATTAAGTATGATGTCAGTTTGCATCTGATTCAGACTACGCATCTGAGAGCTGAACAGTGAATAAGGATGACAGAAGAATTGATCCCTTTGAGCTGCAATGTTGGGGAAGAGCACTGAAAAGCCCATGGATGACCAAAAGAACAAATAGGTCTTGGAGAGGGTGCAGCCAGAGTCCTCTTTGAAGGCAAAGATGATGAGGCTTCACCTGACATGCTTCGAGCATATAGCTAGGAGGAGCTCTTCCTTGGAGAGGGATATGACGCTTGGAAAAGTGGAAGGTCAGCGAAGGAGAGGAAGACCCTCAACCAGGTGAACTGACACAGTGACTGCCGCACTTGGCTCTAATGTGTCAGAAGTGTGAAAATGGCACAGGATAGGATCTGTTGTTCATAGGGTTGCTCTAGGTCATACTTAATTCCATGGCACCTAACAACAACAAAAAAATGAGATTACGAGCATGTTGCTAGGAGAGGCTATTCTTTGAAGAAGGACATTATGCTTGGGAAGATGGAGAGATTGTGAAGGAGAGGAAGACCCTCAACCGGGTGGATTGACACAGTGACTGCAGCAGTGTGTCCAAGACTGTGAAGTTGGCACAGGATAGATAGGGCAGGATTCAGATCTGTTGTTCATAGGGTCGTTGTGAGTCGTGAGGGAGCTCTGGTGACCAAGTGGTAAGAATCTGTGCTGTAATCTCAAAGGCACACAGTTCAAATCCACCAGCTGCTCTGCAGAAGGATGGACAGTCTCCTTCTGTGTGATTGACTGCCTCTGAAAACCCACTGGAGGATCAGCTGTGGATCGGTTCTGACTCGACGGTACTCAGCAACAGTGAGTCATACACACCTGACACCTGACATACACAACAGCACCTGACAACAACAACAAAATGAGAGTGATCATCCTGCCTTTTACTTCAGAAGTGTATCTGGAGAGCCATTCATGTAAGTGCCTGAGAGGGCTTCTCTGAGCTGTGACAGGCTCTATGCTGGCACTGGGAAACCAGAGGAGAAGACAGTCTCTCACTCGAGCTCATTTGAGCTACTTCAGGAAGAGCAAGGCAGTCACTGTTACAGAGGTAATTTGGAAAGAGGCTGCCATTTGACCAAGTGCAGACACAGATATGAGAGAGCTTACCATCTACAAGATGTGCAGAATGCCTTCTGTCCAGAGCATGGTGCTGGGACCTTTAAAGAAACACACAGTTAGTCGCCTGTCAAACAAACTCAGAGGCATAAGAGACATAACAAATAATTACAATACAGAGTAGAAGAAGAAGGATGAGAACAATAGACTGCTTGATTGGGTAAAGGAAAAGATTATATCTAGTTGGAAAGGCTTGATGAGAGGCAGTGGAGAGCTGGGATGGGAGGAGATTTGTGATAGCTGAAGGAGAAGGTTAGACCCTGAACGAGGGGGAGGCTGAATCTGCAGGACTTGGTACTGATTAGGCATGGGAGGCATGATGGCACCTACTGGGCCTAGGGGCTGTCTTCTGGCTCTACTTTCAGGGCCTTAGGTGGGGACACATCTCAGTCATCATGTGTTTCTGTTTCTCTTATCCAACCAAGTGCGAGAAAAGAAAGATGTTCCCCTTGGCCCTGAAGACCCCAAAGAAGATGATGGCTCATTTGACTATAGGTATGTGATCCCTTTCCGCTCCTGCCCAGGCGCTATCCCCACTGTCCTGCAGTGGCCTCTCTGCCTCCAGACAGTTGTTTCTCAGAGCAGTGTGGCTTGGCTGAGGGACCACTCTGTGTTCATCCTCCCCGAGTGGCCTGTCATCTCTGCCCTGCTCACAGGGAGGAGGATGCGGAGTTCGTTAGGAGAGCCTGGTCATCCTCATGGTGTCTGTCTGTCTGTCTCTCTCTTGCTCTCTCTCTCACACACACACACACACACACACACACACACACATTCCCATGTACTGAAAGAACACATTTCATGCATTCCGCTGTACAACTCAAATGTACCAAGTTTTTTGTTTATGAAAATCTCTTGTCAAATGAGCGTAGCATTCAGGCTTCCCCCTGCCCACACCCCACCCCTGATAATCATCACCCAGGGGCCGTGTTGTCTTAGAACCACTCTCCTGGGTGTGAGGGATGATGGGGGAAAGGTTCTGGGCATTCTTCCCAAGAACTTGAGCGTATCTCTGGGCTCTAGACCAACTGGCCTAGACCTTGAGGAGCCGTCTGGGCCAGAGTCCTGTTCATCGATGAGAGAGTCCCGAGGTCTCAGCCAAGAAGTGACCTGCCCAGCACTCAGTTCTCAGAGAGCTCAGGCAGAGCTGACAGCCAGACTGCCTCCCAGGCTGGGGCTCCTGGTCTGTGTGCAGGCATAGATTTAGGGGAGCCTTGGTGCTTAACAAAGTCACCTGCCTATTTTTAAAGAAAGTATATTTTAAGTTAAGTAAGAAAGTAAGTCATGGAGGTCTTCTTCCAAGACCCACCCACCTGCTGTGCTGGACCCAGCCACCCCTGTCCCCCCCTGACTTATCCTTATCCATCAGGGCCTCTGCCACTCTCCCATCAGCAACCTGACAAATGCGATCAGATCAGTTTTTTACTGGAGCCACTCTCCACAAAGGACACCCCTCTTCTTCCCAGCTGTCCTCAGCCACCCCTGGTAGAGTCCCATTTCTCCTGCGCTAACTGATAAAAGGTCTTCCGTTCAAAAGCTTCCAGGGGTTGCTGTCCCTAGACCTGGAGCACACACAAAGGAGGACAGTGGCCACCTCAGATAAAGGGTGAGGGAACCTGCACTCCAGTGCTACTTCCTCCCCTGCCTTTCCTCCCCCTGACAGCAGAGCTGTGGAGCAAAAATACCTGCTTGTTCCCCCCAAGCACAGAGACCAGATATAGATGACAGGTGCGTGCACAGGTGCGTGCTCCCCACGTGCACATGTCCACATGCACACGCCCCATGCCCATGGGCTCTGGCACAGGGTGTCTGCAGGGCCCCTGCTGGAGCCCCTACTTGGATGAGGCCAAGCACCCAACTGGGAAAAGCCTGAAATTAATGCACCAGAGAGAAAACCAATTTCTAGCAGGAAGGGGAGTCCCTGGGGTTTGCAAACAAAATGCCCAGGGGTTTTTTTCCAAACGAGAAGTTGGAGGTTTGAGTCCATAAGAGGCATGTAAGATGAAACCGCTGGTGATCTACTTTTTAAAAAAATTTTATATTGATTTGCATACAAAGTTCGTATACGTTGTGTTTCACACCATCCCTCTCTCCTATTGTGGTTCATACAATCCCATTGATTTTGTTTTATAAAATTAGTGGTGATCTCCTTCTAAAAACTCAGCCCCTGGAAGTCCCATGGGGCACAGCCTGCTCTGACACATGTGGGGTCGCTGTGAGTTGGAATCCACTGGAGGGCAGCTGTGTTGTTGTTGTTGTTTCTCAGTGAGGACAGGACAAGGTTGAGGAGTCAGCCTCTGACAGGGCACTTTGTTTCTCTCTCCCTTTTGTGTTCTTAAACATCTCATGAAAGGTGCTGGGCCAGGCCATTCTTGGTCACCCTGGTTTATTTAACAGAGCTTTTAAAGCATAACAAAGAATTCTGATACTGAGCAGAGGAACTAAGGGGCAGACAATGTGTGATTTGGTTTTGGCAAAGGAAAAGATCACTTCTAGTTAGGAAGATTTGCTGAGAGGTGGAGGGGGCCCTATTTGGGTCTGAACCCCCTCTTGCCCATGGGGCTCTTCCTTTCCCAGCACCTGGAACTGGGGCAGAAACTCCTGTGAATCACATGTGCCCAGTCCCCACAGCCCTGCAGGTGGAAGAAGAGAGGGAGAGCAGGTTGCCGCGTGGGCTGGGAAGTCTGGCAGTTCGATTCACCGGTTCTCAAAGGATGAGGTCCACTCCGTGCACAGATTGGATGCAACTACATGCACCCGCTTCCTCCCTGGGGGCTTCCTGCCCCCACTCCACACCCAGCACTGCATCCAAGACCTCTAGCCGGTTGGACAGTGTTAATGGGCCTACATTCGCTTAGCTTATGGGGGGCTGGGCTGCTCTCTCCAGCTTCTCACACTGCTCCCTCCCGACTCTGACTGGCAGCCTTCTCTCCACAGCTGCTGTTAGAAGGTACTGCCCTATAATAGAAACTCAGCCCGTGTTTCTCTCCTGTCCACCATACCACTACCCAGCCCAGAAAGGACTGAGCATGTGCTGAGGGCAGGAGAGGGTGCACATGTGTCTCCTCTGCCCACGTGGTGCCACTCTGGCGCACAGCAGACATCCTGACTGGGTGTCCCTTCCACAGGGCGGTGCTGTGCTACCCACCGGCCTCCCTAGTTCCCCAGCACCAGAGGAGCTAGAAAACAGAACCCATAGTGCTGGGCCAGGGCCCTCTGAGCCCGGCCAGTCTTCTTCAGCACTTCCTACCCACATGTTTTGTTAATCACCAGGCTCAAAGCAGCAGTGTCTGTTTATCGATGAACCAGGTGTCTGAGAGCAGCACCACACAGTCAGAGGTGTCGTGTTCTTTGAGGAGAGTTTTGCTTCTCTGAGGCTCAGATCCTTCCCGTTTGTCAAGAGGGAGCTTTCCTTAGAGTCACAGCTCACAGCGGCCAGAGTTGGGAAGCCCCCCCATGATGAGGAAGCGAAGCCCAAGCAGCAGAAGGACTTTCCCACGGTCCAACAAGTAGATCCTAACTCACCACAACCCTACAGAACATAGTAGAGCTGCTCCTGGATCCCAAGGCTTTAGTCTTTATTGGGAGCACTGGTGGCTGAGTGGGAAGGCGTTGCACTGCCAACCCAAAGGCATGTGGTTCAAATCCACCAGCTGCTCCATGGGAAAAAGATGAGCCATCTCCTGTTGTGCCATTTACTGCATCTGAGAGCCCACTGGAGGGTCACCTATGGGTCAGTTTCAACTCAACAGTTCTCAGCAACACTTTTTATTAGAGCAGAGTGCTGGGTAGGGGTGAGGGGAGCCCCCATGAAGTCACCGGGTGGTTTCAAACCATCAACCTTGCAGTCAGCAACCATGCACTTAACCTTTGAGCCACTTGCCCACTGCCCCTCAGGGAGTAGCCCAGGACACCTAAAGGACGCCAGTCCGGGAGCAGGAATGTGAGCTCCTGTCCCAGCTCTGCCCCCACCTGCCACCTCACCTTGAGGAAGACATCGTCCGTTCAGTTCTCACTTTCCCTTTGGTAGAGCTGCCTGGACGGGGAGCGGAGCGGGGGACTGGGCTGAGTGAGGCCTTTCCTCAGTGGATGGGGAAGCGTGTGCTCTCCTGGGAGGAGACCCCGCTCTGACCCACCCCTGACTCTGTGTCTCTCTCTGACCAGTGACGAGGACAACAAGCCCCTGCAGGGCAGCCAGACATCCCTGGACGGCACCATCAAGCAGCAGGAGAGTGACGACAGCCTGGTGGACTACGGCGAGGGTGGCGAGGGCCAGTTCAACGAGGACGGCTCCTTCATCGGCCAGTACACAGTCAAAAAGGACAAGGAGGAGACGGAGGGCAACGAAAGCTCAGAGGCCACGTCCCCCGTCAACGCCATTTATTCTCTGGCCTAACAGAGCCCACGTAGGCACAGCCACTATGTTGCAAGTGGGAGGAGGGGAGAAGGGGAGACCAAACCGCTGCAGACCAACCACAAAACCACCACCAACTTCAGGGATGGGCACAGGATGGGGGCCTGCCACGCTGCGAGGACCATGAGCACCCAGCCAACCACGAGCCCCCTCCCAGCGACCCCACCCACACCCCCAGGCTGCCACCAGTGTGGCCAGGCCAGAGCTCAGCCCACGGCCACCCTGAGCTTGACCCCACACTGCCCACCCCTCTGACCTCGGCACACACTCGCCAGTGCCCTGTTGGTTATGGTATTTTTTCCATTGTCTGCATTTTTGCTTTGTCCATCTTGCCCTCCAGAGCCAGATCTCCATTGTCTTTTTACTTTTGGAGAAGTGTCCCTGTTCCCCGCCCGTCCCCTTCCACACCCCCCCCCCCCCCCCCGAAGCAGAAAGAATTAGGTAGATTCTCCCCCGGGAAACCACAAAGATAGGCAAGAAGGACTGATTGGTGACAGAACGTGCTAGAAAAGCTGGAGTATTCAAGCCACCACCGGCCGACGTATTTCAGAAGGATGCCTTTCTCGCCATATAACTCCCCTTGCTCCCAGCGCATTTTCCTCAGCCTTGCCTTGAGGGGGACACGGCTCCTTTCTGGGAAATGACAGTATTTGGGGCAGGCAGAGGGTGGGCAGGCCTCCTTGCCTCTCTGGCTCAGTTGGGAGGTGTGTTTACCTCTTTCCCCAGCCCCCATTCTTCCCGTCCCTTCCTACAGAGTGTCCAAGACTGAGCTGCATGACTCGGGAAGGAGTTGGAGGGAGTGGGAGCGAGCGCTGACGGCTGAGGACTCACCTCAGTGACCATGCATTGAACAAAAAGAAATCAGGCGTCAGGTCTCTGAGGAGCTGTGCTCATCTTAACAGAGAAAGCTGGAAGGTTCTGGGTCTGAACTAACTTCCTCCTCACTAGTGAAGATGTAAGAGAGAGGCCCTCCCCGACTACATCCAGAACAGAGGTTCCCCCACCGGCTTAGTGTCTATGCTGCTGCCCTGTGATGCAGGAGCTTTGCTGTGTTTGGGGGTGTCAGCATTGCTCCCCTTCTCGTTTCTAGCACAGCATATATTATCTCCCCTGTCATTCAGTGTGACGTGGAAATCTGTATTTTTACGTGGTGTGTGGATGGGGACTTACTGTCCCCGCAGACTGAACCTGTCTGTCCTCTTGTTCGGGTATTTACATATCAGGACACCCTGGGGTAACACCGCTGTGATAATAGTGCTGTCACGCTCCGCCTGGGAACACTATGCTCTTCGTATGCCTTACGCAGCTCTGATCTGTCCCTGGAGTCCCCAGGTGCCCGGACCCTCCCTGCAAGCCTTGAAGCCTCCGGAGATGCACGGAGCCCAGGGCGGCCTATGCAAGCATCGCCCCAGGAGCAGGAGCCGCTGCGCACATGCCCTGCAGCCCGTTGGCCCAGGCGGAGACGCTCACAGACCTGCCATTCTCCAGGCTGAAGGTGCTCCTGCCTTCCCCCGACCTAGTCCACATCTGAAACCAAAGGTCCCTAGTCTCAGATCTCAAGCCTCAGAGTAGCTGTTCCTGCAGCTCGTGTTGGTTTCTGGAAGGTGAAGCTGACCCCGCCAACAGACCACCTGTCCCAGGCACGATCTCTGGGCGTGAACCTCCAGCCACCTGCCAGGTCACCGAGGCAGGGCCAGGGCTGGGTCCTTCAGCGACTTTATGAAACCATCATTTGCCACACGTCAAGCCGCAAAGGTATTAACAATGCTTGCATCACTGAATCATCATCATCCCGGTGAAGGTTAAGTTCATAGTTACACTCTGTCTGCAGGTAAGAAACCCAGAGCTGAACCACTTACATTGTTTGAACCTGACAGTGACTGGCCTTTGGTCCAAGCAGAGGTGGACCCAGCACCAAGCTCACCTCCCAAAAGCTTGAAGGGAAGAAGCTCTTTCATGAAGAAAGGGGACAGGATAAAGAGCAGGAGGCTGGGGGTGAGCTCGGGGGACGCCTCCCTTGGACACAGCTGGACCTTCCTGCTGCCCAGGCTCACTGTCCCCACAGGGACATCAGGGATGCATGCCTGCAAGCTGATTCACAGGACTGGCCTTTCTAGAACACCCTGTGGATTCGAGCAGGGTAGTCTGTTTTTCAGGCACTCATTTCCTGCTGCACCGAATAGACTCTGGGGCAGAAGCAGACTGTAAGATGTCATCCTACCACCCCCTGCCTCTAGAAGGTTCTGCCACACAAGCTGGTGGCTGAGGAAGGCTGCTTTGACCATTAGCAGTCCTGAGGAGAGGAAACCCACGGCCGCCTCCGCTCCTCGTTCAGTGTTCTGCCGCTCTCCGCTCTGTCCTCCTCCATGTGTGGATGTAACGCTGTCAGGATGAGCCCTGTCAGGGTGGCTGCGCTGTGCTGCCATGAATGCCGAGATCCATTTCTGTCACGTCTCTCCCACCGCCACCGCAGCCCTCCTGGTGGGAGCAAACCTGGGCTGAAGAACCACGGGTTCCCCCAGCAGAGATGGCAGGTGCTTCGAGAGCTCCCATCTGAGGTGCGTGGACCTGCAGGCCCGAGGGCAGCTCCTCCCACGGAGAGTCCTTCCCGGCTCAACAGGAAAGCAGTATTGTCCAGCAGTCCCTGCCAGCGGAGCCTCTCAAACCAACACCCCACAACCTACCACCACGATGTCAGGAGGGGTGGTACTGCCGGTGCTTCAGCCTGGCTGGCTGGGAGGGAGGGGGCCTGGGTCCCCCTGTAGTGATGGTGCGCTGTGACCCCGCCTGGTGTACTCAGCCCCAGAGCTGGGGCTTGCCATGCCCACTCATTCGTTTCATAAATGCTCTTGGAGTGTCTTTCCTCACCGTGCACCCAGGGTACCATGGAGATCAAGGAAAGTGGGACCCCTGCCCTCTTGAAACGTATCAGCTTAGAACAGGGTCTCGGGACCCAGTCAGTGGCCACTGAGTTGTGGCCACTCTGCTCCTTGAGTACCTAAGCCTCTGAGGGCTCCAAGCTCGGAGAGAGAGGACTCAGAGGAAGAACATAGTCCATCTGGTCAGCCAGGCTGGGATGGACAGGCTGCCAAGCCCCAGAGGTTGGGACTGAGGAATGGCCCTGCTTCCCGATCCTGTTTGCTCTGCCTCATGGAGCTTAGCTTCTCTGTCTTTGATGCCTCCAAATTCAGTCTCTCCCATTCAGCCTCTCCTTTGAGCGCTTCTCTCCCCAGAGGGGCACAGGACCACCCAAAGGAGCAGGAGAGCCATGTTTGGAGAGCACATCACTGCAGGAGCCTGGGTAAGGTGAAGAGGGCCTGTCTTCCCCCAGCTTGCTTTTGAGGTTAAGTTAAAAGGAGAATCAAACCAGCTCCCTCCCCTTGTGTAGTTCCTTTGTGCTGAAATATGGGAGGCATCAGGTCCCCCTCCTTCCTGGTAAATCTCGAGATCTGGAGAACTGTCCAGGTGTATAAGAGTCAGCGAGTGCCAATATTATTCGCCCTGGATGGTGCAGCTGCAGCCCAGGCCCAGATGCGGCTTTCACGTGCTCCCTGAATGTCAGTAATCACTGGAGGTAGAAGCGGATCTGAGAGCATTTGTGGGTTTTCCATGCCCCATACCCAGCCTGCACACACACAGCAGACTGCAACCCAGTTACTAACCATTACTTTCAGGAAATAATCCAGATCACTAGACTGTGGCTGAGCGTTAGGCCACATCCAGGCCCTTTGAGATGAGATTCAAAGAGCTGTGTGTGATGTGTTATGTGTGCAACTTGGGGAAACGAGGCTGCCTAGCTTAGAGCCACATTTAGATTATTTCAGCGAGCAGAACCTAGAGAGAAAGAGTGTGATTGAAAAGAAGAGGAAAGCGACCCCAGAACAGTGCAGAAGGTGCCTCGGCAGAACCCCTCCTCAGCCCACGTGATGGGGCAGGGCCAAGCCTTAGGGCACCACAAGTGGCCTGTTTGGTGGAAGAAGCGGTGATTTAATGTGTTTTCATCTTGTTGTAAATTTGTCAGGCTTGCTGGTGCCAGGAAGGCACCTCTCGGAGGGAAGCCGACTTCCTGGGATGCCAGAACTAAGCCCTGAACCCCACTTGTCCAACCCCTCAGTGTAAAATGTCCCTCTTGCCCAGTCAGCACTCGTATCAACCCCATCAGATATGCCGTGGCCTGTCATTGTGGTTAGGTGTACACGGTTAATTCCACCCACGAGAATCCACACAGTGACATCCAGGGAGGGGCTTGGATGAGGCTTGCATGGTAAGGTAGCCTGAAGAAGTCCCTGACTTGGGGGAGAGGGAATCTGAATGGGCAGGCAAACCAGTGAAGCAAGAAGCATAAAATGTCAGAAGGAACGCAGAGCCCAGATGGGTCAGTGTCCACTTCCCACACAGCCCAGACACCCCCCCCCCCGGATGCTGTTTCATCCCTTCTAAGAAGCCTTTCCTGAGACAAATTGAGAGAAGGAAAAGGACAAAAGGAGGACCCCCAAACAGGAGGCACCCACCACACGGTGCCTCAGCCACACCCAAAACCATGTTCCTCTTATCAGTTTATTAGTATTAAGTGGATTTGAAGTGGAGGGTGAAAATGTTTCCAGCATGTGAAGGAGCCGCAGAACTGAGCTAATTTAAATGACTCGTAGTCCAGACAAGGAAAGTAAAGACCAGAGAGGTTAAGGGACTTGCCCGAGATCACCCAGCTAGTCAGTGGGAAAGCTGGGGCTTGAACTCGGGCCTTCTGACTCCTTGTCCAGTGTTCTTTGATCTCACCACAGCTGCCTCCTTTGAAACAGAGGTATTACTGAAGAACTGTCCTGCCTGTTGACCCCTTGTTCCTCTTTATCATGACTGTTCCCCTCATATGAAAGTCAAAAAGGATTTTCCAAAGTCCAGAGTTGGTCAGTCTGTTACAGTTTGTGGTTAACCCAACCATGCAGTTAAGCACAGAGCCAGAGGCCAACAGCCTAGACTAACGAGTGCATTGGTTATTTGTCACTGTGAAACCGAGACTGTGCCCAACGGAATGGCGCCTCTTCCTTTGTAGCACAGCAGGCCCTCAGCTTGCCTGGTTCCTCAGAAGTGAGGGTGTCCTGGAGTCCCCTCTCTGCCCTTGACTGAAAAGTGCTGAGGGGTGGTGCGGTCCAGAGACGCTCAACCTCCCTAGGATTTGCTGGGCTGGAGTTGTGCAGATGGAAGGACTTCAGTTAAGCAATAAACACAAAAATCTGGGCGAGGAAATCCAGGATTTTGTGCGCTATTCTGTTTCTTTTTTGGAAAACAACACACCAAACCGGATGCGGATCTGATGACCCGCCCTCCGCTCTCTTCTGGTTCCCGATGAGAGGTCCTCAGTCAGTGTTGTCCCTCTGCCCGGCTCCCCAGCTCTTTGCCAACATCACACTCCTCTATCGAGCAAGCGAAGCATCAGTCGTCTGTGGCATGGCCACCTTCTGTCCTGTCCCACCCCCAGACCAAGCTGACCCTGGAGTCCCTCTGCCCCCATCTCCCATCCCAGTCTGTGCTTCAGAGTGGAGGAAAGTCCCCGGGTGTCTCCCTCCCCTCATCCCCACACACTCACACATCCATCTGATATTATTTTCCCCCATTGGTTACATATTTAACTTCCTGTGGCAGACCTTGTTTTAACCTCTCTCATGTGGCAGACCTTGTTTTAACCTCTCTCACATGGTGTTCTTTCCCTTTTTTGCGAGTTATTTTGCATGAACCAACTTTGTCAGCGACAGATGCATATGTGAGGGCGTCACATGCGACCTTCAGCAGGGAAAATTTCTGGGCCGTGGAGGACCATCTAATCCAAGGACTTATAAACTGACTGCATGAGCAATGAAAAGGCCAAATTATTCAGAATTTTTTTTGAATCACTGTAAAAAAACTGATTTCTTTTGTATAGAGAACACTAAACGTATAATAAAATGGTTCAAAATGGACTTTGTTGATTTGTCCATATTCTGTAGTTAATGTGCTGGGGAGGGAGTTCAGGCTAAAGGATAGAAGCAAACGAAAGGGTCCTTTATGCACATCAGACAGCATACAGTTTTGGAATTCTGGGATATCAGCTTCCACTTTAAACTTAGTCTTATCCTGGTCTTGTTAATTACTGTCCATTGATGTTGAAATGATTACAACTCATAATGACCCTGAGAACAGCAGCTCTGAATCTTACCCTAGCTGGTACCATCCTCTCCATCTCTGATACGCTGGGGGCTGTTCCTATAGTCACTGTGTCAACCCATGTTACTGAAGGTCTTCCTCTCTTTCCATCATAATCACTTTTTCCAAGGATTTGCCCCTCCTGGTAATATGCTCAAAGTATGTTAGACCAAGTGACACCGTCCTTGTTGACCCCAAAGTCATAGCCACCCCATCCATGTATCAAAGAGCACGCTGCCTCATCCTGTACCCGCCATGATGCTGGTTGGAGATTAGACTAGGTTTGGATCAGATGTGTTGTCACTGATTTTTGAAAGTAGATCACCAGGTCTGACTTCTCATCTGCCTTAATCGGGAAGCTCTGCTGAAACCCATCAGGATCATAACACATGCTGACAGCCAAGTGGCAGCTGCTCCGGAGGTTCACTGACTGGGAATTGAACCCCGGTCTTCCACATGAAAGTTAACAAATGTACAAATGAGACCTGCTGCCCTCTTGGCCTGCTTTTACCCTTGTACAGTTAGTGTTTTAATGCACAGTGACAGGAACAGAAATACACACAGTCACGGAAGCATCCCCACAGCCCCGAGTCAGCACGAGTGTGTGTATGTATCATGGAAAAGGCACCATTCTGGGGTGAAGAGAGAAGGAGGAAATGTGTGATAAAGGCCTGTTTCCTAACTCCGCTTCTCTCTGCACCCCTTGCTCTTTCCTGGGAGAATGCCAGCATGTAAACAGCGCTGTGCTTGGCACCAAGCAGATATTTAATATTGTTTAAAAGTTGAGTACCCCTTCTTACAGCAAGTCAAAGTTCCTCTCAATAAACACAAATCTCAACTACTATACGAGGAAGGAGGGGAAAGCAAGAGAAGGTGTTTTGGGTTGAAGGATGGTCCATTTCTGCCACACCTTCTTTTTTGCAACTTTGACCCCTGACGTGCCCATTCTCACAGGAATTTCTCAGGAGCACCACCCAGGCAGGACCGCTTAGCAAGGACACCCCTCAGAAGGCTTGGTGGCTGGGGAGTGGGCAGGGCTGGAAGGTGGTTCCAGTCCTGTAGAAAGATAATGGATAATTTAGTTGGAGTCGTGGGAATGAGTTTGGGGAGGTGCAAGTGGTTGACTGATGGGTTACTAGCAGGAAAGTTGCGCTCTGCTGGCTTAGTGGTAAGGAGTTGTGCTGCCAACCCAAAGGTACACGGTTCGAATCTATGAGAGAAAGATAGGCAATCTCCCGTGAGACTTACTGCATCTGAAAACCCAGTTCCAACTTGACAATACATAACGGCAACAACAGAAAAGTTAACAGTTCAAATACACCCTGGTACCTCAGAAGAAAGGCCTGGCAATCTGTTTATGAAAGGTTGCTGTCATGAATACACCCCGTGAGTGCAGTTCTGCTCTGACACCCACACATGGAGGCAATTCAAGGGCTACTAGTGCGGTTTTCATTTTCAATGAGGAACAAGGATGAAAGATATCTCAAACAAGGATGAAAGGTGTCTCAAAGAGCCACCAAGCCATCAGCTCACCTGGGTTTATTCTCGCTTTGGTGTCGTCACAACAAATCCCTGACTTGAGAGGTTATCACTTCCTTCGATAAGAACGAGGCCTTGTTTCTGGGCCTGGCTTCTCCAGAATAGTGCCACACAACACCTCGGCTCACTCTTTGGAATATGAGGAAAGTCTTTTCTCACCACTGTCAAGATCACGGAGCAGCTCTGAAATCCATCCCTCGTAGTCATTTGCACTGTCTCATCCTTGTTAAAGCTAATGGTCTGCATTAACAGTCTCCTTGCCTCCTCCCCCAATGGTCCTGCAGCCTGTTGGACCTTCTAGAATACAAATGTGATCATGAAACTCTCCTCCTTGTTTGAAACCTTCAATTGCTACAAGTGGATAAAATCTAAACTCCTTTGCTTAGCAGGCTCTGGGAATCTTACCCTCACCTCTCCAGTCTCATTGTTACCACTTCCTACGCATGTCGTAAGTCAGTAAATCATAGCTCTACCGAGTTCTTTCTGGCTTCTGCTAATGGGCCACAGCTTCTCACATTTCCCAGTTTGGGAAGTTTTGTTCTACTCGAAAGTGTGTATTAATTCCCTACTCTGTGCCAGTACCATGAAGTGAAATCCCTCCTTCCTTGGGAAGCTCAAACTCAAGTGGGATGGTGTTACAGCATCCTGGACAAAAGAGCCCAATAAACGGGCCTCAGCGAATGAACTATGGCCCAAAGTGGATGTGTTTGCAATGCCCCCTTCATCCTCCAGCTCCTCTGGATAGTTCATAAGCACCAGCATTGATGATCACAGTCGGGCTCCGCTCCCTTCTTCCTGCTAACCATCCCTCCTCGGCCCCTGGAATGTTGGTGCACCCTCTGTGTGGGGCTTCACATCTTTAACAATCCATTTTGGCTACATTTCTTAGAAAAATCTTGCAGTCCCCACTGTTCAGTGCCCCACACAAGGGTGTGTGTACACATACATATTTGCACAATCTGATTTACATGCTCTGTGCCTCCACACGCCTGGTTCTGTACCTCTCAGAGGGATTTAGCATCATTTCTTGTCCATCTCTTTCATTAAATTGGGAACATCTTGAAGGCAAGAGTCCAGTTTCCATCCCTATCCGCATCTCAATGTCTGGTGCGTAGCAAGTGCCAAATGAAGAATAAAGCAAACACTGAGCGAGTGAATCGGACAACTGTTCCTTTGAAAGAAACAGTCAGCTGAATTCAAAGGTTTCTGCAGCGTCCTCTTTTGATGCAGGCGTGACATTTCAGGGGCGCTGTGGTGCATAGGCCCAGCTTTAAAGCAGGAGCCACACTGACGGGGGGGGGGCGGGGGGAACAGACGTGGAGAGAGGAAAAGGCTTCTTGCTTGCAGAAAGCCAGCAGAGGCCAGACAAAGCGGTTGCCTCCCTTCAGAGACCCCCAGAATAACTGTCATCCCTCATCCCGTCTCCTGAAGGCTGTGCCTCCCAGCCCATTAAAAATGCTAATCTCCAGCTTGGAGCTGGATTAAGCAACCCAGTGGGAGGGGACAAGTCATCGTCCGATCTTTATTAAGAGCGGAAGCTGTACCCCCTTTTGCCCAGCTGCCCCCGAGGGCTGGCATCTGGGAGTTCATTCTAGCCCCTCTCATCAAGGCCGCCTCCACTGCTCTGCACTCTATTGAGGGGAGGAAGGCGGGGGAGGCCCATTTCAACCTATTCCCCACTTAATGCATCAGAGCCCATTTGTTTGATGTCAGCTCCTGCCGGAGCAGGGGGCCAGGCAGTGGGCCTCAGTGCAATTTGGAGCCACAGCTGCGGCCCCACAGCCCGGTTCCCAACCCCCACTCCACCCCAGAACTTGATGGTGACTAGCTCCACATCCCACTACACAGAGCCATGAGCCAGGACTCCGCCCCAGGCTGGCATTGTTTTTGTTTGGTACCATTGTTGATTCTGACGTGGTGACCCGATGTTACAGAATGAAGCTGTCCACTGGGTTCCCTCGCTGCTTTATGCAAACACATTGTCAGATCTTTCTGCCATGGAGTGCCTGGACGGGTTTGAACCATGAACCTTGAGCAAGCACCTAACCATTTCACCACCACACCTCCTTGTCTGGGAGATTCCGTAAACAGACCTTCAACTCTGACTTGGGCTCAGTAGGATCTTATCTTACTCACAACGGGTCCAAACAGGAATCCCAACCACAACACTGAGCCGGGGATGGGCAATAAGGGGGATATTTTCCATTGAAACAATCACCAACTACCTATTCCATGCATTAAATACCAGCTGCCCTCTAGAAAGACTGAACGCTGTTAAATGGAAGGGCCCTGAATTACTGAGCCATGGAATTAATCTGAGTAGAGCGTTTGCAGACAGCAGCTGGGCAGAGTCCTACACGACAGGGGCATGAATAAGGGGCAGGGATGGGTAAAAGGAAGGTTCAGCAGCGGTCCTCGCTCTCCAAGTGTGGTCCACGGATCAGCAGCATCAGCACCACCCAGAACTTGCAGAAATGCTGACCTGCTGAATCACAGACTCACATTAGGAAGGACACCAAGAGAAGGAGGGGCACTCTGGGATCCCCACACGCCCTGTGTGGTCAGCTAAGTCTATCCAATTGGAGAGTTTGCTTTGTAAGTGTGTTTTGTATGCAAACTAATCAGATTTGCATAAAACATTCCAGAAGCTCCACGGGAGAAAGAGGAACAATTTCCTCCTGTGCTGTTTCCGGCCTCAGAAGCACAAGGAGGGTCAGCTCTAAGTCAGTTCTGACCAGGCAGCAAGGAATTTGAGGGCTTTGCTTGTTTGTTAGTTTGTTCAGGGTTTTTTTTAAATAAAGTTGCTGACTTGTGAGCTCAAATGGATACAGGGTGAAGCAGAGACAAACATGAGAATTTGGGGTCAGAGTAAAAACCCCACAGAAACTTGTAAAAAAAAAAATTATGAAAGGGGCTTTGGCTTTCACAGACTGTGCAACAAGGCAAGGAACTGAGCCATTTGCCTCAATACCCAAAAGGCAAAGGTACAGCAGAGGATATTTGGGTCATAACACATTTAAGGTAAGTGAAGTGTAAGAATAATATTAGTGCCTACTATGTAAGACATAGCTTTAAGCAACTAATCTCTTTTAACCTGCACACCAGCCCTGTAAGGCAAGCAGCTTTCTATCCTGTTATAAATGAGAAAATCATTGCTCCAAAAAGCTGAGTAATTTGTTCAAGGTAAGAGCAGGAGCTAGAACTCCTCTAGCCCAAAGTAGAAGCAGTTACCAGGTCTTTCTGACTCTTAAAACTTCCGCTTTTGCTTCTCACTGGAATGTGAATAGCATTTCCCTGAAGAATTAGCCCTCAGGTCTGTGCTTCCCAGGGATCAAGCCAGAGCAACTCCCATCAGCTTCTCAGTATCACCCAGCCAGCAAGGACTCGCTTGTCTCAATTACTTCATGCTGCTGTAACAAACCACACAAGTGAAGAGCATTAAGGAAATCTAGTTTCCCACAGTTCTGGAGGCTCAACGTTCAAATCAGGGTGGTGGCCACATTGTTTCCTTCCCTGTCGGCTTCTGATTGGCCCATTCCAGCTCCTGACAACCTCGCGAGCACAGAGTAGAGACGCTCATTAGCATTGACGTGGAGGGTGCCTTTTACATCACCTCACGGTGGGTTTGAACCATCTAACACTTACCTTTGTGTTAAGTTAACCAAACCCTTCCTTACAGGTAACTTTAAGATATTCTTTGGTTCTTTACCTTGTAAATGATCATTATGTGATGTCTCTCTTGTATGTGGGCAAGTCAGTGTTGAATCCATTATGCTTATAATTCAAAAGTTATAAGGTTTAGGATCCAGTCTTTTCAGGTCTAGTCTACACAACAAAGAATATCATATTTCCAAACAGGGGTATATCCACAAATATAGAAGTTAGGATTTATTTTTATATAAACTTCTTTTTTTTACTTTATTTTTAAATTTTTATGTTTTTATTCATGATTTAATGCAACATATATATATTTCTTACAGTATATTCTTTCTATTTAATTTCCCCCCCATTCATTCATTGTTGCACATTTTTCTCCCTGTCCACCCCCTCCCCCAGTTCGTTTTTCTCTTTGAAGAAAAAAAAATTATTTCATTGCTATACAATCCCCCCAGTTCACAGTCCACATTAATATGCATTTCTTTTTCTGTAATCTTTTCATGAGAATAATATCTAGTCCTATATTCCTTTTAAACAGTTCTCTCCCTCATCTGTTTCAATGCAGTATACATTATTTATCCCTTTTCTTAGGTTCCCCCAAACCTCAATGTCAGTCCCACTTTACAACAGTGGAACTATACAGTATTTGTCCTTTTGTGACTGAGATGTTTCACTCAGCATAATGTCCTCCAGGGTCACCTATTTTGTATAATATTTCATGAGTTCTTTGGTTTTCAATGCAGTATTCCATTGTGTGAATATACCACAGCTTCTCTATCCGTTCATTTGTTGATGGGCACTTGGTTTATTTCCAACTCTTTGCTTTGTGAACAAAACAGGGGTGTTCATATATCTGGGTGGCAGTTATGGTTTCTTTAGGATATATTCCCAGTAGTGGAATTGCTGGGTCAAGTGGTATTTCTATTTGCAACTTTTAGAGAAAGAACCATACTGCCTTCCATACCTCACCAGCATTTGTTGCTTGCTGCTCTGTTAAATTTTGCTATTCTTACTGGGGTGAGATGGTATCTCATAGTTGTTTTGGCTTGCATTTCTCTTAGAGCTAGGGATTTTAAACATTTCTTCATGTGTTTGTTTACCATCTGAATGTCTTCTTTGTCGAAGTGTCTGTTCATATCCTGTGCCCGTTTTTCAATTGGGTTGTTTACCTTTATCTTTTTGTGGTGCTCAAGTATTCTATAAATTCTAGATATAAGTCCCCTATCAGACATGTCATTGCCAAATTTTTTCCCCCAGTCTTGGTCTTCCCTTTTTACCCTGTTGGAGAAGTTTTTGGATTGTCCAAATAAATTAGGTTTAAATCCAACTATTAGAATTCCAACACATATTTTTTAGAGGGGAAAAGATACCTTGTAATCCATTATAACCCCCTGTTAATATGCTTTTCTGGGCTAGGACAGCAGCCCCTAACGCTATGGGGGAAAAGCCCGCCAAATCAGAAGACAGGGTGAGCATCCTGAAGCTCGTGGCCACAAGCTGAAGAGCAGCAAGGCAATACTTGCCCACTCTTGTGTAAGTCTTCCCTGAGAACTAAGTAAGAGCCAGGACTCTGCAGACTGGCCAAGCATCAGCTGTAAACCTCAGGTAACTGACTTAGCCTCTCTATGTTTGATATCTTCATCTATGAAACAGAGATTGTAATTACAGATCTGTGTAGATTACCATAAGGATTAAATCCATTAAAACATGTGAAGTCTAAGAACAATACCTGATCCATAGGTAAGTACTATGCAATAATAACAAAGGATGATAGAATAAGAATCAATGCCTTTGAACGGTGGTGCTGGAGAAGAGTATTGAACATGGACCGCCAACTAGGTTTAACCTAGAGAGGGTGAAACCAAGCTTCTCCTTGGAGACAAGGATTTTGAAGCTCCATCTCACATACTTTGGAGATGTTGCCAGGAGGGATTAGGCCTTGGAAATGGACGTCACGTTTGGAATGGTAGAGGGATAGCGCAGGAAAGAAAGACTCTGGATGAGATGGATTGATACAGTAACTGGGGTAATGAAGGTTGATGTGTCGGAGTCAGTAAGACTGGCTCAGGACAGGACAGGCTTCTATTGTACATAGGATTGCCATCTCTTAGAGTCATAGGTAACTTGAAGACACATACAACAACAAGCAAATGAATCATCATACACGTCCCTCTTCTACCTACAGGTATGTTCTACTTCTCTCTTCAAAATCCTCCCCAACCTTTTTTTAAAAAATCCCAAAACACACCAAGTTATTATCAAGTTGACTAATTCATCGTAGCCTCATGTATGTCAGAATAGAGCTGGTTCCAGAGGATTTCCAATGGATGACCTTTAAAAAGTAATTCACCAGGCCTTTCTCCCTGGGCACCTTTGCTTGGACTCAAACCTCCAACCTTCTGGTTAACTATATTAACCATTTGCACCCCTCAGAAAGTCCTCTCCGTCTTTGGATCAAAACAGAGTTGAGTCTGGCACACAGCAACCCTCCCTCACATTCGGAGGCTATGAATTCATGTTGAAAGACACTGTCCTCTTTATTTTTCTCTCTCTCTCAGAGCAGCTGGTGGGTTCAAATCATCTTGAACCTGGTGAGTTAGTTACTGCATTACCAGGACACCTTCAGCCTTGGCGACAGGCTCAAATCTTGTCTTTCTTTCCCACCCACCACCTTGAGCTTCTTAGAGCCTGCCCTCCTGCAGAGTCTTTCCCCGCCTTCTTGTTCCATCCGTGAGCGTGAGCGGGGGTAAGCTTCTGCATGTGATCTCTTGCTTTGGTTCCTGGAAAAACAGCTTGAAATGTTTCCCCTCATTCCTGAGGAGCTGCTTCTGTTGTAGCTTTCTACTCCAGAGACCAGTTACTTTCCCAGACCGATTGTCATTTACTGGGTAAACTGTAAATCATTCAGCTTTTACATTTTTGTCTGGTCCTGGCCTCTGAGGAGTTTGTGCCTCCCAAGGATCAGTCAATAGACTACTTATGCAAAAGAAGTGACTTGTAGCCCCGCTGCTTACTATGCAAATGAAGTGTCTGTTGCCAACTGAGTAGGGACTGGCTGGTTCCTGGACCCAGTTGAGAGTGTCATGCCTTGAATTGGACAAAGAGTTTGTGTATTTAAGCAGCTTGCCCTCAAGAAGAAAAACAAGAGAGAGAGGATTTGTTATTGTTATATGCTGTTGGGTTTACTACTCACAGCAGACCCATGAATGACAGAGCTGAACCTTCTTCTACTTTGTTCCATGCTCATGACCTTTGCCATGTGTCCCATTGTACGGTCACTGTGCCAGTCCATCTCATTGAGGGTCTTCCCCTCTTTCGCTGAGCCTCCACCTTTCCCTGGATGGTGTATTTTTCCAAGGACTGGTCCGTCCTTATAACATGCCCAAAGTATGTGAGATGAAGTATCATGATCCTTGCCTCAAAGAAACAGTCTGGTTGCACTGCCTCCAACATAATACTGAAGACAACAAGAGGTCCTGAAGTGGCACAGATGCCGACTCAGAGGGACCCTATTCTTCGAGGGCCAAAAGGAGGCCTGCACAGTTGAGAGGCCCTGTGAGAGTTAGCCAGCAGTGAAGAAGAGAGGTTCTGTTCGGTGTGTCCTCCTCTGGATGGGGAGTGCAGACTGGTGGTCCTTATCCCATGTTGTCCTCTGCTATTTCCTCAGTAACCCAGTTCCCTACAAGAACGGTCTGAGCTCTGTGGGGCCACTGCAATGGATTCAAGCAAAGAAGAGATGTAGAGAATGTCATGGGAGAACGGCTGGAGCCAGAGCTGGAATAAAGGCTGGAGAATGGGGGGGTGGGGGTGGGGGTGGGTGTCTATTCTCCACTTCAAGATCAGCTTTCATTTATAAGATTCCCCCTGAAGTTGAACTGGTTCTGACAATACAGTTACTACCATAGCCATTTTACAACTTGGCCCTTGGCCCTCAGCACGTTGTTAGTTGTTGTTGTTGTTGTAGTTAGGCACTGTCGAGTTTAGTACAACTCATCACACCCTATGAACAAAAGATCTGAACCCTGTTCTACCTGCGCCATCCTCACACTTCCTCATACACAAGAGCCCATTGCAGAAGTCACCTTGTCAGTCCAGCTGGTCAAGGGTCTTCCTCTCCCTCCTCAGCTCTCCTCCCTTCCCAGCATCATGTCTTTCTCCAAGAAATAGACCCTCCTAGCAACATGTCCAAAGTCTGTGAGGTGAAGCCTCATTATTCTTACCTCCAAAGTCTACTCTGGCTGCCCCCTCTCCAAGACATATCTGTTTGTTCTCTTGGCCATCCATGGGATATTCAGGGCTCTCCTCCAACACCACAGCTCAAAGG
>NW_006399813.1:3883148-3889198 GCF_000299155.1 Elephantulus edwardii
TCTCTTAGGTTTTGCTTTTCTGGGAATATCTTGATCTGTCCTTCATATTTGATGGATAATTTTGCTGGGTACAGTATTCTTGGTTGACAGCAATTCTTTTTCTGTCATTCTAATTCATTGTCCATCTCTTAGATGTATAACAAGTGATAGGAAAGACTATGGCCTGTGTCAAATCAACTTTACTCCTCAAACTGACATCATCACTCCTCAATAATTTGGAGTCCAAGTCAATATTAACTTATAATGGGCCCATGTGACAGAATAGAATTACCCCAGGGGATTCGAGGTTTTAATCTTATGAAAGCAGTTCACCATGTCTTTCCCCTGCTGAGCTGCTCTATGGATATGAACTACCAACCTTCTGGTTAGCAGTTGAGAGCTTAACCGGTACACTATCTGGTCTCCCTGCCCTCACTCCCAGATATCATAGGGATGTATTTCCTCTGTATCTGGACAGGCTGAGCCTTGGGAGGACAGAGTCGGTACCTCTTGACTCTTGTCCCTTTCTGGCACCCAGCCCTGTACTTTATTCACGGTTGTTGTTAAGTACTGTCAAGTCATAGACTTGAACGAAAGACCCGAACACTTGTATGACTTTCATCTCTATGTTCATAGAGTTCCCAGAGGCAAGCTATTTCGGAAGTGGATACCACTCCAACTTCCAAGCTTGATTTAATCAGGGAGCTCCATCAAACACTGTCCACCAAGGCTAACCATTATCGCATTTGACACATCAGTGTCACAGTGTTTAACATCACAGCAATCATGAGTTACCTCTGTACAGCAAATGGACAGACCAGTGCTATACCACTTAGAAGAATGTTTGGCAAAAAACAATTAAAACCAGGCATGGTAGGTGGTCAGTAAATATGTTTTGCCTGGTCTTTAGATCCAGTGATCCCTCCAGGGTAACCTTCATTTGCTTTCAATCTGTACTGCTGGATTTGCTGCCTGACTGGTGGTTCATCTGTGTGGTGTCGGGGAAGGGGTGGTGGGGGTGGGCAGATGTGTCTTCCTAAAGCAAGTATAAAGTTGAACCCAAAGGCCAGTGGTGGGAGTTGGGATCTAAATGTTAATCCTACAACCCCTTTAATTAACTTTCCCAAAGTCCCCTAAATGTCCTCGTCTCTCTTTAAAGCCCAGGATCCCACCCTCATTTATCAGAAAGAAGTGTCTTCCACTGCCGCCCTCCTGCCTTTCTAACTCCAGTCTGTCTCTTAGGACACAGTCATGCCTTCTATGCACCACACACACCAGAAGGCAGGGGAAGGAGAACCACAAGACTCGGCCAACGTCTCTCCACGAGCCCCTTCTGCATGGGCCAAACCTGCAGCTCAGGATCAGATCTGCTGGAATCCAATCAGCTGCCATCAAATAAGCTGACTCCTTTTGTTGTTATGTGCTGTTGAGTTGAAACCAACTCACAGCTGACCCTCCAGTAGGTTTTCAGAGGCAGATAATTGCATGGAAGGAGATTGTCCATCTTTCTCCCACGGAGCATCTGGTGGGTTTCAACTGCAGGCCTTTGGGATTACAGTGAAGCTTCTTACCACTAGGACACCAGAGCCCTCTTCGGCCTCCTAGCGTGTGAGAGCAGAACTGAGCTTTGTGGAGCCTCCCAAGGCTGATCTTCCTGATGCCTTTTCTTCCAGGTGCCTCAGGGTCCCTCCAATGCTTCGTCTGTGGTCTGTAGTAGAGGGTGTTAGTCCTTCGGGCCACCCAGGCCTCGGAGAGGGCAGAGCAGGGAGATATGCTGCAGGCAGCAGACCTGAGAGTTGGGATCCTTCCTTTCTTGTCATTGGGAACACTTTCCTTCCAGAAAAAGGAGTTTGGCAAAGCTCATTTTCCATCCAATCAGCTCTGAGGTCAGAAGACTGGAGTTTCCCATATTTCTCCCTACTCAGGACTTAGCAACAACTTCCATGAAAACCAAGTAAAAATGCAAAAATGTCCTTGCTTCAGAAGCCCAGTTGACCTTTCCAAACCTGAGAGTGGTATATCCAGGTGTGGCTGGCAGAGACAAGGCCAAGGCCATAGGTTAACTACAGGGAAGTGGACTTGGCCCCCTGCAGGCTTTCACCCCAGCCCTTCTCACCTTCTTGAGAGGCTAGGTCCTCCGAGAGAGACCCCTATCTCCTCTCAGTTATGTGCCCGTGACTTGGACCCCCTGAATGTCAGTGCCGGGGCTGCCCCAGCCCTCTCCCCTCATTTAACAGACACCTCACATCAAATGCAAAGTCCAAACCTGGCTCCCCATCCCTCCTTCCATATTCACTAATACATCCTTGGGGAAAGCCAACTCGGATTTCAAATTACAGCAAACCAGACTGCATTTGAAAGGGTGGAGAGAGTTTCTCTGGGGAAGGTAAAATAGAAGAAATAAAGAAACATTACAACTAACAAGTATACTTAGTCCCAAATCATTCAAGATCTGCTGGCGGGGCTCTCCCTAGCCACAGCCCGCCAGCCTTCTGTCAGCGCTGACAGCTGGGTGAGGCTGGGGCTGGCAGGGGATGGGAAAGCTGGGAGGGGCGGAGTGTTAATTCTCAGGAATCTTGTTCATCCTAAACAGAGGAGCGTGTAGGTGTAACCCCAGTTCCCAGAAGCAAGAAAACCCAAGGCAGGATGCAGTCTCATCACCTGCTTCCCTGCACCCTAATCTCACTCTTCCATTTCCAGTTCGCCAGTCCCCCAGAGCTGCCAGTCTGTGTTCTCCAGGGTCCATCAGGGGGCTTTTAAGTGAGCCCCTGGCTTTCATCCTATTAGCCAGCCCGGGAGTAATTACGACTTCATTAGCCAAATAGGTTCTCGGTTCAGAGACTCCTCCACCCCCCAAAACTAAACACACACCCACTTCCCTCCATCTGAAGACTGTCCCCTGAGCCCTCAGGAACAATGCAGCGGGCTCCAGGGAAACCCAGCAGGGTGGGGGAGGGGAGCCAGGGATGGATGGCTAATGGGAGGGGACCACCAGCCCCCCTGCCCTCCTCGAGGCGCATCTGTCGGCACCCCCTCCCAAGAGAGTTTTGACAGGGAGAGGGATGGCACTCAGCAAATGAGGGGCGTGACCCCTCGCATCTGTCTGCAGCCCCCTGGCCATGCTCACCCTCTCAGTCTTGGGGTCACAAATGGTCAGTGTCCTCAACTCAGTGGCCAGGCCATCCAGAGAGTCCAGAGCCCCCTGCTCCCCATCCTGTCCTGCACCAGGGACAAGGAAGCAGCAGTTCTGAACATTCACTCTCCTCGGCCTGTTTAGCCAAATGAGGACAAAGCTGTCCTCCAAGACTGTGTGGCTGGGGACCCTTCGGCCAGCATGCCCCCCACTCCCACCCCATCTCCAAATCTAGCAGGCAAGTCTCCTGCTCACTTGTCCCTTGACCACTTGTCTGTCATCTCCTACTCCAGTGTTTGGAAGAGTTTTCTTTGTGTCTAAATTAACTCCCCAATTCAATTAAAACTATCTCCTCCTGGGAAAATGCTTATCATCCTTTTCCTATTCTAATAGGATTTAGGCACATGGCATCCAAGCCCTGTACCTCTAAGCAGGATCCAGCTAACTGTGTTGTTAGGTGCCATCGAGGGGAATGTTCGACTCATAACACGTAACCCCGTGTAACAGAGTAGCACTGCCCTATAGGGTTTCCTGTTCCACCCCAACCCTCCCGACTGACACCCAGTCACGTAGCAGTCACCTCAGGCCCTGCCTCCCTGCAGGCCAGGCAAGCATCCAGCTGAAGCCTTTGTGGATGCCAGCCCCCCAAGCCCACACCCCGCCAGGAGAAGGTGCGGACTCCCTGCAGCCCCTCAGACACACGCATCTTTGTCCACACAGCTTCCAGAGAGCTGCCTGCTTCTTCTGAGGGTTTTGCAGATAACAGCTGGTGAATTCTCATTCCTGCTGAGGGCTCCTCCACTTGAATCCTCTGGCGGCAAGATGCCATCTGCTGGGGCTGGACCCAGAGGCAGGGGGACGGATGAGATGACCTCCAGACAGCCCCTACTATTTATGAGGCTCCAAGCTATGGGGAGCCGTGGCCCTCACTCTGGCTCTGAGCTGACCCTGCTCTGCCCCAGCCTGACAGCTCTGCTAAATGCCGTCCCATTCCCAACCCCAACCCCAACCACCCCAGAGGCCAGGCAAGGGTCCCTGCTCCTTACCCTTCAAGGGAAGAGAGTCCCTGGAGACCAGCACAGCTGTAAACACCGCGCCCCTGCCTGCTTCCTGAAAACGACCATCCTTTTGTTAATTCTGCAATTTCCCAAAGTGCCAGGAGCGTCTCATCTGACAGTCACAGCATCTGTTCCTCTCACTGTGCAGAAGGTCGGGCGGGAGTGGTGCCAACTCCTTCCCTGAGGCTCCCCCAGTCTCACGCTCTTCCCTCAGAGTTTGGGCACCCTGTTCCCCTGGACGCCTGAGGGCACCTCCATTTCCCTCTCTGCATCGCTGGTCTCCAGGCCCCCTTCCTTTGTCCATGGCTGGCAGGCATACTGGCAGCCTTTATGCCCATGTCCTTCTTTGAGCCTAGCCCACCCAATTAAAAAATGAGTGCTTATTCTGCTCCTTGAAGGTCTTCAGAGAGGCCCACACAGGGCCCAACACAGGTGGAGAAGCCACAGATGTCAAGGAAAGAGGAAGCGTAAAGCGCCCTTCCCTGTGTTCTCTCCCTCTATGCACACTTTTCTTCAGGCTTCTCAGTCTTTCTGGCTGGTCTCTCAGTCCACAAAACCTATAGGAAGTGTCCTGGCCCTTCCATAAGCTTCACCACTACTAATGCCACCACTGTTCTATCAGGAAAGGTTTTCCTGCCGCTATAATGCCGAGTGTCTCCAAAGTACTGAAGAGCAAGGATGTTAGTTTAAAGACAAGGGTGTGTCTGATCTGAGTCATGGTCTTTTCAATTACTTGCTATGCATCTGAGAGTTGGACAATGAATAAAGATGACAGAAGAATTAATGCCTTTGAGTTGTGGTGCTGGAGAAGAGGGCTGAATATCCTATGGACTGCCAAGAGAACAAATAAATATACCAGGATGCTCCTTAAAGGTAAGGATTGTGAAACATCATCTCACATACTTTGGGCATGTTTCCAGTTGTTGGAAAAGGATATCATTCTTGGAAAAGTGGAAGGACAATGAAAGAGAGGAAGCCCGTCAATGAGATGAATTGACACAGACTGTAGCAATGTGCTCAAACGTGGCAGAGATGATAGGAATGCTGCAGGATCGTACAGGGTCCAGACCTGCCGTTCACAGGGTCGCTATGAGTCATTGATTTGGTGGCACTTAACGACAACAGAATGCTGGACATGTTTCAGTGGAGTTTTCAGACTGAAACAGAGCAGGAAGCAAAGCTAGGCAACCTGCTTCCAATAACCAGCCAGTGAGAGCTGTGTGGGCCGCAACAGTGCAGCCCACAGCCTGGTCACCTGGAGGCCCTGGGCCACCACCAGGCAGCAGGGCTGGGCAGCACTTACTCTGCTGTGCACACTGTGGCCGTAAGGTGGTGGCTGACTGCATGGCAGCTAACAGCTACAATGCTTAGGCGGGAGGCTGTCCTCTGTTCCCTAGGATAAGCCCAGCATCCTTGACCTCTCCCTAGAGATACCAGCAGCACACATGCCTCACCCTAGTCATGTCAACCAGAGACCTCTTGCTAAAATCGACTGGCCTCAATTCATGGTGGCCATGTGTGCTTCAGCATAGAACTATGCTCTGAAGGATCTTGTTGTCATATAACAGAAGCTGATTGTCAGGCCTTTTTTCTGTGGTATTGCTGGGTGGATTTGAACCCCCTTCCTTTCAGTTAGCCACCTAGATAAACCATCTGCCCCACCCAGGGATCCAGACGACATTCTCAAGTATCCCTTCCTCGAGAACCACTAAGCCACAGAAAATCAAAATCAAGCAAAGAAACAATACTAAAATACCAAACCAAAATGCCCAGGCCTGGAAGACCCTATCATTCTGTCAGGCTTCTCATTCCTAAGTTGCAGATAACAAGAAAGAAAGAGAGAGAGGACGAAAAGAAAGAAAGAAAGAAAGAAAGAAAGA
>NW_006399813.1:3889349-3897860 GCF_000299155.1 Elephantulus edwardii
GGGGAGGGGGAGGACGAGGAAGAGAGAGAGGAAAGAAAGGAAGGAAGGAAGGAAGGAAGGGAGGGAGGGAGGGAGGGAGAGAGGGAGGGAGGAAGGAAGACTCACACCTAATGTTCCTAAGGATCACACAGCACAGGATCCTCCAGGACAGAGTATACCTGCCTTATAAGGTTCCCAAGGCTACAAATCTCTATGGAAACCAACTGCCTCATCTTCTGAGGAGCAGCCTGTGGATTTGAACCACCATCCTTTCAGTTAATGGCCCAATGCTTAATCCAATACACCACCAGAGCCCCTTGAGGCAACCAGATAGTGACCTAAACTCAGGGTTGGTGAACCTTATCTGTATCGATCCAGGCAGTAGACACTTTCAGCTGTGCACGTCAGGCAGTCTCACCTGGACCTGCTCACCTGACGGGGCAGCGTGAAAACAACCGTAGAGGGTTCACTTGTGAATGATCACAACTGTGCTCCAGTAAAGCCTCATTTGCGGACATTGAAAATGTAATTTCCTGTTATTTTCTTATGCCGCAAAACAGTCTCATTTTGGTTCTTTCCAACCACTAAAAAAAAATGTAAAAGGTGCCTTTAATATGTAGACCACATTTCTGGTTCTAAAAGATCTCAGATGGAGACTCAAAGATCCTTGGTGACCTGCACATTTGGGTTCAACAAAAGTCAAGGACAGGGGCTTTCACTGCCAGGAAAGTCCCGCTCCCCTGGGGTGGGGATGGGGGATCCATCAAGGAGTGGGGTTGGTAGGAGAATCCCACTCACATCAACAGAACTGACTGTGTACTTTGCAGGGCCTGGAGCAACATGAGGGAGTGAGCGCTGGTGGCCAGGTCCATGGAGAAATGCGCTATTAATGCAAAGGCCACTCTTTTTTTTTTTTTTTAACACCAAAGTATTGAAAATTAAGAAAAGTAGATTTGTTGGTCAAAGTGGGGGTGAGAATGTGGAACAGAATTGCAAATCCTCCCAGAATCTAGACTTTCTGGTACTAGCTGAGCCTGAATATTCCCCTACCTTATGTCATTAGATTAACTTTAAACCTTAAACCAAAACTGTTACCTGGAGTCATAGTTAAACCAAATAGCAGTTTAGGTTGATCAGTAGAGAAGGCCTGCTCTGAGCATTACGCTCTTTTAAAGAACTATCAAAGGCCACTCTTGTAGTTGGAACGCTCCAGCGATCACTGGAGAGCAAGTTGAGCAATCTTCTCCCATGTGATTTATAGCCTCCGAAAGCCTGCTGGAGGGTCAGCTAGGAGCAAAATGGAGATATAAGACCCTTGATAAAATGCTATTAAAAATTTCCATTCAACAGCAGAAGAGTATTAAACCACGCCTGAGGCTGTTCTGAGCAGGGGACCCTGTGTGACTGTGGAGGCTGGACATGACACCCGACACCCGTGAAGCTGGCAGGGACCTCAGTCATCCCCCCCTTAGAAGCTCTGCACCCACTTACAGCCTCTGCCCAGCAGGGACTGCCGTGTCCAACTGGTTCTCTGTCCCTTGTGAACAGGTGGGTCTGCAGGTCATGCTGCCTGTTTGAAGCCACCTAGCACTGAGGTGGTGAATGGGAGTATGGCCAGCCCATGACTCCCTTGCCAAGCTGTGTGCCCTGGTGCATGGCTGCATCTGCTAGAGCATTCTGTACTGGCATAACCCTGCATTCAGGGCACCCAAGGAGAGCAGGGAAGTCTCCAACTGTGCCTCAGAACGGCCCTCTCTACCCCCAAAGAGTCCCCAGCGAGGAACAGATGACCCAGTCATCAACCCATTAACAAACATGTGCTGTGCACCCGGCACGATGCTGAAGGTGCAAAGACAACCCCAAACAGATTAATACGAGAGATGTCTATGAAGCAGTGACACTGAAGTGAGCCCCGTCACAGCTCCAGAGCGTGAAAGAGGTGAGCAGACAAGGCTCCCTGGAGGGGACAGCTAGGGGCTAATTCTAGAGTATGAGGAAGCTGTAACCAGGATAAAAGCTTGTTATTCTAAGCACAGATGAGCACAGAGAGAGAGAGGAGAGGCAAACCCTTTCTAGAAAGAGGGCAAGCGGGTCAGCAGAGATGGGGTGAGTTGGGGGAAAGGCAAGCTAAACAGGGGACCAGCTCACAATGAGGCCTGTGTGTCGGAGAAGGAGCCTGGAATTTAACCTGGAGCCAAGAGGCGCTGAAGAATTTTTAGCAGGAGAGTGACACGGTCTGATTTGCGTTTTTGGTGGCAGGCTCTGACTGCAGTTTGGAAGGCAGGTGGGAGGGGGCGAGTCTGAAAACAGGAAGACTGGTTAGGAAACATGGGGGAGAATCCAGGTGCAGACTGGTGAGGGTGGGGGGTGAAGTTGGTCGGACACAGGGGAGAAGGTGGCAGTGAGGAATCAAGGGGAACAGGGGATCCTGGACAGTGTCACACTCACGCCCCGCACAGTGCCTGTTATAAAGAGCACACAGGATTTGCTTATTAAAGGAATTAATGAATGACTCGCTAGATGAAGGAATGATTAGATGATTGCAACCTTTCCCCCAGGTTTTGGCTATACTCTCTTGGAACTTCTTTTTTTAAAAAATTATCTTTTTACTTTATTATTTTGTGTGTGTGTATCATCAAATCAGATCTGACTGGTACAGGAGGAGATTGCCCCTCCTCCAGCAGAGCATCTGGTGGATTCGAACCACGTACCCCTGGGATTGCAGTGCAGCTTCTTGCCACTAGGCCACCAGAGCTCCCTTTGGCACTTCTTTTATTCCCAGCAAGGAGCTTTACTTTGCACATGTTACAAAGAGGGACCAGTCTTTGGAGAAGGGCGTCATGCTTGGAAGAGTGGAGGGACAGCACAAGAAAGACCCTCAATGAGATGGATTGGCTCAGTTACTGGGGTAATGAGGGTAGGTGTGTCAGAGACAATAAAGGGAGAGAGCAGGGTTCAGGGCTGTTGTACATGGGGGGGGTCGCTATGAGTCACAGGTGACTCAATGGCATATAACAACAACAAACGGAGCTAGTCCTGAATCACACAAGGTTTTCACTGATTGGCAGCAGAAATAAATCTGGACCACCTGAAAGCGCAAAAATAATTCATTAGAAGATCATCGAGTAAAAGGCAGAACCAACGCAAAGGTCAAAGGAGCTGACTCTGAAATGGGTAAGCACCAAAGGTTAATAATGGGCAGACACGTGAGGGAGGGGTCCGGTCAAGATGCCACCTCTGACATCACTGATCACTGGACACTCCCTGTGCCAGACCCTCAGGGCGCCCACCGCCACCTCCACCTCTGTCTGCCCTGTGCACCTCACCTCATGCGCTTGTCACTGCCCTTGAGACAGACCATGTCAGTCCTCTAAGGCTGGAACCAAAGTGACTCCATCTTGCTGACTTACTGGCTCTGTCCGAATAGATGGCTTTGTGCAAGAATCTTCCAGGAAACAATAAATCATCTGCTTATTGTAGGGTTGACATTTGAATACCCCTGGACATGGTTTATGACCTGCTCCAGGATGTAGTGAATAGTGAAGATCAGGTGTGGTGGAAAATGGAAAATGACTCAAGGCTCTGGAAACTGCTGTGACTCCCCCAACCAGCCAGTGCAGGATAGATAAATACTCCACTCTTCTCTTCGTTCAGGCCTGATTCTACATGAAGCCTCAGCCTGCTTTCACCAAGGCACACATTTTAAAGAAAGCATAATTGCTGCTGTTGTTGTTATGTGCCATCTAGTCTCCTGCAACTCATAGTGACCATATGTACAACAGCTCTGAAGCCTGCCCTGCCCTGAGCCAGTTTCACTGACTCTGACACACCTAATCCCATCTCCCTAGTTACTGTGTCACTTCATCTCACCCAGGGTCTTTCTCTCCTGCACTGTCCCTCCACACTTCCAAGCATGATATCCTTCTCCAAAGACTCGTCCCTCCTGGCCACCTTCCCAAGGTATGTGAGACAGAGCTTCAAAATCCTAGCCTCCAAGGAGAAACTTGGTTCTACCCTCTCCAAGACAGACCTATTTATTCTCTTGGCGGTCCATGGTATGTTCTCTAACACCACAACTCAAAGGCATCATTTCTTCTCCTGTCATCCTTAGTCATTGTCCAGCTCTCTGAAGAGAAAGTAATTGCTTGTAATTGCGAAGACCATGGCTTGGATCAGGTGCACACCTTAGTCTGTAATGTCATTGTTCCTCAGCACTCTGGAGAGGTCCCTGACAGCGGATTTCCCCAATGCAATTCATCTTGTGATTTCCTGACTTTTGGTGCCAAGAGTGTTGACTGTGGAGCTGAGCAAGCTGTGATTGTTAACAACCTCAATCTCTTCTCCATCTCCTCTCAACAGTGCATATTTGCTACACACTCTGCTAGTGTTGCTTCTGGAAGTCGCAGCGGATTTGAACCTTTCAGGTTCCATTGTGCAGATGAAGGATGAAGAAACTGAGATCAAAAGAAGCGAAGGGCACTCAGCCAATCTACGGAGCCGTGGGGACTATGGTCATGATCTCTCTGACTCCAAAGGCCCTCAGCACCGTTTCCTTCTGGGGAGTCCACTCTCACGTCCTGAAGGAAATGGAGCTCCCTGGACGGTGAGCCTCTGTAGCCTTGAAACATTACTATGCTCGCATTTTTTATATTTTGATGATACATTCTGTGTGTATTTTTGACCCTGACAAATTTTAATAAGAAAATATAAAGCTAACAAGGTCGGCAGGAGAAGACGGAGTGATTAGAGGGAGGGTCTGCACGCAGACATGGGTTGATGGCAGCTGCTTCCCAGAGGTTGTGTTCACTGAGGGATCCTGGGAGACAGGAGCACTGCCTGCGGCTTAGAGAGGGCTGCAGAACAGGGGCAGGGACTCCAGTGTCCCCATCTGCCCCTTGACTGCCCCGAGGATCTACCACTGCCCTTTCACCACCAGTCAGCAAAGATGACTCTGAAGTGTCTGCCCCACAGCCCACTTCCGGTTCCCAGCTGCTCCCCAACACTGCTCCACGCCCTTCTGGTTGGCACATCTCTCGCCAAAAATGAAAGTTCCCCCACTATCACCACCTCCTCAGACGCAGATGCTGGGTGGGAGCCGGAGCACCCAGTTCTAGCCTGGCCTCTAACCTCCCCAGCTCTGTGACCTTGACCCCATCATTTCACCTTCCTGGGCTTCCGTTTCGCTGGGCTTCAGCCCCTCCCCAGTGTCCCTGGCCTCCCACATGGGCCAGATTGTTTCAGAAAAAAAGAACTCAGGGTTCTTTGAGCTCTTTGGAGAGACCACATAAATGCAGGGCATTATTAGCATCATTACTATTAAATATTAATAATGACATTAGCATTGTCTATTATAAGCCTGAAAAAGAAGCTCCAAGACTCCCGGGTTGAAATGGATAAGAGAATAATTAGGCCCCTCCGGGCTTCAGACCCTCCCGACCCTCCAGTGAAATTAGGAGGGCAAAGGCAGACAGCATTAAGACTTCTCTTCCTGTAGCCCCCCCACTCAGTGTAACCAGACTCCCGGCCCCACACAAATCATGCTCTTTCAGCCCTGGGGTTTGCTCCTGCCACATCCCACCCTCTCATGCCAGGAATGCTTTCCCCATGCCCTCTCTGTTGTTGTTAGGTACTAATTTCTACTCACAGCGACCCCATCTGGCAGAATAGAACTGCCCCAGAGGGTTTCTAGGCTGTAATCTTTATAGCAGCAGGTGACCAGGCCTTTCTCCAGCAGAGCCATGGAAGTGCAGGCAGGGGTGTCAAACCGCTGACCTTCTTGTTAGCAGCCAAGCACTCAACTGTGGTGTCCTCAGGGCTCTTTCCTCTTTTTCTCTGCACAGTCAATTTGAGATGAACTCAGCACCCCACTGGAACCTCTGCCCACCTCCTAGCTTCTCTCTGCTCCATCACCTGGGCTATCAGAGCGCTCGGCATGTGTTCTCCTCCATTCATTCGTCCAATCAACAGAGCCTTACTGAGTCTCTACTCTGCGTGAGATACTGCTAGGTAGGAAGGGGGCAGGCAAGATAGACACCAGTGACATCATCCCCCTGGCCCCAAAGACAGCACACTCCAGGGAATACTAATCAGAATTTTGCCTGGTGTTTGACAATTTTAAAAGCCCTTTTAAAAATGGTCATGTTGATTCTACACAGTCCTCACCACAGTGCTAAGAGGAGGTGAGGAGGGTTACTCCCACTTCACTGATGAGGAAGCGGATTCTCGGAGCACTTACGTGTCATTAACTGACCCTCCCACTGCCATCCAGCTGCAAGTGACAGAGCAAGGACTGAGCCCAGTTCTTTTGCCTGCAAATTTTAAACTGCTCCAGCCTTTGTCACTGAGAAAAGGGCTGGGCCTCCCAGTCCCCAGCCTCTGTTTACTGATGGGGAAACTGAATTCCCAGGAGGCCAAAGGGATGTACTGACATTTGTCGAGTGCCTGCCGCGTGCTCGGCATGAGGCTGGATGCTTTATGTGTAATTCAGTGTTCACGTCAACCTGGTGGGATGTGTGCTTTAATCTCTGTTTTCCGGGGAAGCCTGAGGCTCTAAGGAGTTAAGGGACTTGCCTATTTGCACACAGCTTAAAAGTAACAGGGCTGAGTGTCAAGCTGGCCTGACTTCAGAGTTTTGCTCCACCTGCTATGTCACTCTTCCCCGAAGCTGCAGATGGGCAACCCTTTACCGCTATCAAACCACTTCCAAAGAGCTTGCAGGCACTTTGAAGACAGACCACATCCTATGACTCTTGATTCCCCACCATTCTAAGCAAAGAAGTGACTATAAATACATGGTCTCCTGGGAGCTCAAGGGAAAGGTCTGGAGTCTAAAATCAGAGGTAAAGATGTTGAAGGCTGGAGAGCCTGGCTAGGAGATGGGGGTGCTGAGGCTGGTGAGGAAAGAGATCCCCACACCTTAGAGTTCTGCATCCCAGCGGAGTGTCATCTCCCTCCCCACCTGCCCCTTAGGGTGGCCCCTCGGCCCCTCTGTGGCTGTCTGAAGAGCCATCCAGACATCATTACTATTGATCAGGGAGAGCTAGCAGATGGTCTGCAAAGGGTAGGTGGCCTTCAAGATACCTCTCGGGGTCCCTCTCTGGGGACACTCTACGTTTACAAGCAAAACTCTATGTTTACAAGCAAATTAGTGACCCACTTGATTAGCCACCTAATGGCCTCCAGCTAACCCTTGCGCCCATCTGGGAGCGTGTGGGACTCCACCTGGAGATTGAGTGTCCCAGTTCTGGACAACATGGAGTGGTATTCATTATCCAGAGGGGAGGGCTGGTCCCTAGAGTCATTGCACTGAGTTCAGGAGGTGGTTGTTGTTGTTGTTGTTATGTGCCATCGAGTCATTTGTGGCTCATAGCGACCCTATGTACAACAGCCCTAAACCCTGCTCTATCCTGTGCCAATCACACTGTCTCTGACACACCCATCCCGATTACCCCAGTCACTGAATCAATCCACCTCATGGAGGGTCTTCCCCTCCTGCACCGTCCCTCCACCCTCCCAAGAATGATGTCCCTCTCCAAGGACCTGTCCCTCCTTGCAACATGCCCAAAGTATGTCAGATGAAGCCCCAGAATCCTTGCCTCCAAGGAGTTGCTTGGTTTAATCCTCTCCAGGATGAATCTGTTTGTTTTCTTGGCAGTCTATGGTACTTTCAATACTCTTCTCCAGCACCACAGCTCAAAGGCATCAATTCTCCTTCTATCCTCCTTAGTCATTGTCCAACTCTCTGATGCATAACAAGTGATTGCAAAGACCATGGCCTGTATCAGACGCACCTTAGTCTCCAGAGAGACACCGTTGCTCTTGAGTCCTTTAGAGAGGTCCCTAACAGCAGACTTTCCATTGAAAAAGAGAAAACCCACCTGCTCCACTTTGAGCACCCCAGGACAGACTGCAGGTGACTGGGGTGCACAGTGAAATGATCAGCCACGGCCCTGGGGTCACATCACCAGGTTCCTGACTTGTGTACTGTGGCTTTAAACAGGTTGCTGATTTCTCTAAGCCGTATCTGTAAATGTAAAGAATAATAAAAATAATTACCCTGTAGGTAGGTAATCCGGGTAAAATGAGACATTCAAAACAACTTTTTATTCTTTTTTGTTATTATAAAACTAGTGAACCCCACAAACAAAATTCAGTTTGTACCCCAAATGCTTATCCTAGTCTCTTCTCAGAAACAGGGACTCCTTAGAGGCTGACACTGCAGGTCCTCCAATAACTCTTCCCCCAAAATATTCCTCTGTCCTGCACAAGGTGGAGAGCCTCAAACAGACAAGCAAACAAAACTTGGGGGGAAAGTCTGTCCAAATCCAAAGCTAAGTGTTTTGCTCAAATTACAATAGGTAAGTATTTATAGTATTCTCATGTTATAATTGTTGATGAGCCCTGGTGCCATAGTACTTAATATTATCAGGTTGCTAACCAAAAGGTTGAGGGTTCAAATCCACCAGCCAACTCATAAAAGAATAGATGCCTCCTGCTGTAAAGATTAGCAGCATCAGAAACCTGATGTTATTG
>NW_006399813.1:3898550-3947193 GCF_000299155.1 Elephantulus edwardii
GACCCCACATTTCTCCTCATAGAGCCCAGCCTCCCGGATAATCTGTTCTGCATATAGGTTGAAAAGGTATGGAGATAGAATGCATCCCTGGCGTACGCCCTTCCCAATTTTGAACCATGCAGTGTTCCCTTGCTCTGTTCTGACGGTTACGTGCCATCAAGTTGACTATGACTCATAGCTATGAAGAGTGGCTCTGACCTTAACCTTATCCTGAGCCAAATTCACTATCTCTGACACACACCTGACCCCACTGTCACAGTCACTGTGTCAATCCTTCTCATCCAGGGTCTTCTTCTCCTGTGCTGCCCCCCATCCTTTCAAGCATGATGTCCTTCTCCAGGAACTGGCCCATCCTAACAATATACCCAAAACAGATAAGACAGAGTTTTAAAACCCTTGCCCCCAACAAACAACTTAGTTTCACACTCTCTAGGACAAACTTGTTTGTTTTCTTGGTAGTCCATGGTATGTTCAAGACTCTTCTCCAGACATCCATTCATCCTTAGTCATTGTCCAGCTCTCTGAAGCATAACAAGTAATTGTGAAGACCATGTCTGAAGCATAAGAAGTAATTGTGAAGACCATGGCCTGAACAGGCACACCTTAGTCTGTAGGCTGCCATTGTTGCTCTTTAGCACTCTGGGAAGGTCCCTGACAGCAGATTTTCCCAATGCAACTTGTCTTTTTATTTCCTGACAGATGGTGTCAAGGGTATTGATTGTGGATCCTACTAAGATAAAATCATTTACAACTTCAAACCTGATAAAGGGTTGTTAAGAGTCAGAATGAACCTAAGGGCAGTTGGGGATGTGTTTTTCACAGCTGCCACTTTGTGAGATAAAGGAAGTTGCTAACTGCCATTGAATTGGCCCCTGTCTCATGGTGACCTCATGCACAATGCAACAAAATGCTCCCCGTCCCTGTGCCCTTGGTGATGAGGCCATAGTGTCCAAAGGGCTTTTACTGACAGATCGCCAGTCCCTTCTTCTTAGTCTTAGTCTGAAAGTTCCACTAAAATCTACTGAGAATTCTAAAGTCAAACCCCCCACAGACCCCTCTCAGTGCCCGTTAGGCCTGGTCAGTTACTATCTTCACTTCTGTGGCTGCTGAGGTCCCCCTGGGGTGAGGCAGGAATCTGAGAGACTTTGAGACCCACATCGGCTAGCTGTGCTAGTGGAGTGAAAACTTTGGTCCTTCTCAGGGACTCAGCCCTTATCACAAGGTCAGCCACTGACCTGAAATAGCTTCACAAAGACTGTTGTCTAGGGTCGAAAGTGATTTTTGCAAGCATCCCTGGCCCGCCAGCCCCAAGGCACAGACACATCGTTCCCCGTCTCTGAGCAAGGACTTGTTCGCAAACTCTCAGAGCTTGAACTGATCTGTGTGGCATCAGGGAGGAAGGCTCGCCCCATGAGCTCAACCCAGGAAGACAGACTATGTGGACTGAGGGCAGGAACAGAAAGCACATTCCGGGAAGAGATTTGGTGTGCCTGTTTTTGTACAACAGCATTCAAAGTTATCCAAGAAGAAACATTAGTGAAATCTGAGATCTCTCCATCAGGAACAAAGAAGACTGGTTCCCCAGTCGGGAAATCCCTTTGGAGGGGAAGCAGAAGGGAAGAAGGGGAGAGCATATGGGACTTGGGCAGGCATTCTGGGTCTTGAGGGGTAGGCAGCAGAAGCCTTCCCCACTCTCTAGCTCTGGTGCCTCCTCAGGCCCTCTCACTCTGGCCCGGGTCTGTCTGAAACCCCCCTGCTCAGCTCCACTTCGGAAGACAGAGAGAGGTGCTTCAGGCCCGACTAGAATGGCTATTGGAAACTGTGAGACCAGCCTGGCCCTGCCAGCTGATCGGGCATCTGGACACTCACCGGTGCTGCCTGCATGAGCTGGACAGCAGGCAGAGCAGAGGGGGGTGAGCCAACAGTGACAGCCTGAGGAGGCAGCAAGCGACTGCTGCTGCTGCAGATGGCCTGCCCCTCTTCTTCCACGCCCAGCCTTCCATACACCCAAATGACTGGAGCAGGGGAGACCAAAGCCTCACTCACCTGCATGGGCACCAGCCGCTCCCAGCTGCCAGGCCCTTTGGTTCACTTTAATGCCTTCAGGTTACCAGGGAGGCCCAGAGGGGACTGGGGACTTAGCCAAGAGCGCAGCCCACAAGCAGCAGAGGCTAGTCTAGACTTCAGACACTCAGACTCCCAACTCAGTGAGTTTTCCCAGGCACCACACTGCTGATTGATTCAAAGTGGGCTTAGGGCCATATGAAGTCACGTGGGAAGAGGGCCAATATTTATCAGACGGTTAAAAACTGTTTTACAAAGACGTGTGTTGTATAATAATACAATTTCGACAAAAGAATACTAATGACTCCATGTAATAATAAGCTCACAGTCACTGTCCCTGGGTCAGAAGCAACTTGTAGCTGGCCCATCAGTGGGTTTTCAAGAGGCTGTAAATGGAATGGGAGGCGATTGCTCATCCTTCTTCCTCAGAGCAGCTGGTGGATTCGAACCATCTTTCTTTCTGTTCACAGTGCACCAACTCCATACCACCAAGCTCTCTCACGTGATACCAGGAAAGAAAAAAGTAAACCCAGAGGCATATACTCCTAAGTGTTCGGAGTGGTTAAACTTATAAGGGACGTTCACTGTCTGTTTTAAATGTTTTCATTATATTTTGGTATTTGGACAAAGAGCCCAAATTACTTTCATAAGCACTGGGAAACAATAAAGTGGGAACTAATGTGAGGTTGGCACAGAGCGCCCCTTCGCCCCATCAACCCAAACAGAAAGACTCCGGTGTTTCTGAGCGTCTCACTCTAAGGGGGAGTTTCGTTCTGTGGATCTCTGAGGTCTGGGAGCAAAAGCTACTCTCTCTTTCCCGCCTCACCTCCAGCCCTTTTCCAGATCGTGAGGTGGGCCTCAGCTCTGGGCTGGGAGGAACCAGAAACCCGGCGGGCTGGGCGAGGTTAGAGAGGGTAGGAAGGCCAGACAGCTCTCCACGCTGCTTCTGGAGGAGCTGCCCATGCATTATGGAAGACGCCGGCGCTCGGACTCGCTCCCTGGTCCTTAAATGACAGCAAATGAGGTAACGCCAGGAGGGTGGGGATGGGAAAAGGGTGGGGTGGGGGGCAGAGGAAGCCATCTCCAGGGCCCGGAGCATTGGCTGAGGACCGGAGCCAGCCAGTGAGAGGAGCCTGAGAGAGGGAGGAGCACATCTTGATGCAGAGATGCTGCAGTGGCTCGGGGCGCGCACACACACACATACACACGCGCGCGCCTGCCGCCGCCGCCGCCGCACTGGGACCGCGAGCGGCTGAGGCCAGCGGGGAAGGAGAGGAGGGCGGCCGAGGGGCTGGCGGCCACGCCGGCTGCGGCTCTCAGACTTGGGCGGCGTCCACCTGCCCTAGCCAACACCCTTCCTTCACCCCAGGTAGGTGCCAAGCGCTTTTGTCTCCTCCTACCCAGGGGCTGCTTCCTAGGGCGCTGTACCCACCGGTAGGTAGCGACTCCATGCTTAGTTTCTGTAAATACCCACCCCTTGCAACTTGGGAGGGGCCAAGGCAGGAATAGCAAACCAGCTGGGGCCAGTCGGACTTCTCATCCCAGCCCCGGGGTGGCGGCTGGGCGCCCAGAAGCTCCCCTCTGCCCGGTCTGTGTGGGTGGCGTCCTGCTGGGCCCCGGCAGGCCGAGCGTGGACCCCTCCAGTGTGTCCAGGAATTCTAGCCACTGGCTGGCAGTGGAGAGGGCAGCCGATTTCAGGGCCTGTCCTGGGCCACTTGGTCCAGGGCCAGGCTAGTTTGTAAGGACAGGACCCAGGTCCTAGACCTCCCCTAAAAGTCCCTTCGTGGAACAGAGGCAGATTCTTGGGCTTGAGGCCACCCTCTGCAGGAAGCCCTCTTTGCAAAGTCTTTGAGTTTGACGGTGGAGGCTGTGGATGAAGAGTGTGAGAGCACAAGTTTGGACAAAGGTCTATCTATCCAGGAGCTGGGACCCAGGGAGGAGAAACTGAGGATGAGAAGCCTGTGAAGTTCATTTTTTTCCCTTCCCCCTGCCCTGACCTATCTTCTCAGATCCATCCTCCTCATCCTGGCTGGTGGGAGGGAAGGGTTTGCAGGAAGTTTGGCTTTCCAGTAAAAAACAGGGACTAGGGCAGAGTGGGCATGTAAGTGGGATACCCTGAGAGGGTAATCCTTGTGCCCAGTACCAGGGGTGGAGGAAGCCGACCCAGGCAGTGTCTGAACTGGAAGTTTTGTTATCTTCTCAACGAAGGGCTCCCAGATCTGGGAAGCTGGAAAGGGAGGTAGATAAGGCCATACCAGTGGGGAAAGACTGTCTCAGTGCTTCAGTGGGGTATCCGGGGACCTTCAGCCCAAGACCATGGGACACTGACTCTGTGTCCCAGGAGCAAAAGGTAGTCAGTCAAGGCGACTTGGAATCTGGATATATTTGGAGGGAATGGGGTAAAAATGTCCTTGGTCCCAGTCCCTGGAGAATGTTGGGGTTTCCTACTCTTCCCCCACTCTGTCCACCCTCACCTTTCAGCCCCCAAAGCCTCTACTAGTCCAACCAGCTCAGAGGTGGAGGGAGGAGATGCAGCCCAAGTCATCCTAGCCCAGTGATCTCCTGACCTAATTCTGGACCACAGTTCCAAACCCCTCTCTGCGCCCTCTGCCCACAGCAAAGCCCTTCAAGCCTTCTTAGCCTCAGAGTCACCCTGCTCCCAACTTCCATTCAGAGGGCTGGCATGAACCACTTGAGATCAAGGACAGCAAAGGGTGGGTCACCTGTGAGGGAGGCCAGCACAGCCACAGCCCCTGTGGGGATCAAGTGAGAGCTGGTCCTGGGGGAAGGGAACTCTGTTCGCAGAGACAGCATCAAGCCCCAGGGTAGGGCTGGGGCCACTCTTTAACTCCTTTTTTGGCCAGGGTGCAGCAGCATGGCAGAGCTCAGAGCTGCTTATAGCCAAGGTCAGAGTCCTTCCAAGTTTCCTGTGGGATCTGCCAGAAGGCTCCAGCCAGCAAAAGGGACACGCAGGAGACACAGATGGGGAGGGGACCCTGAGCCCGTGAGATCAAAGTCACACAGGGTCTGCTGGCCTCACACTGAAGCCACCGTCCTTCTCATGCTCCTTGTGAACAGCGAGAAAAGCAGAAACCTGCTGCCTTCCGCGCGCACTCTCTCATCTTCTTCCCACCTGGCCAAGCTCTTTCCCTCACTCCTTTCCCTGACCACACAATCCTCCAGCTTCCGCCCTCACCTTCCCCCACAGCGATTCCCCCCCCCCAAGATCTCTTTATGCAACTTCATCCCAACACCTCTGCCAGCAGTTGTTCCAAAAGAGACACATGTGGGCTGGGCCTCTGAGGAATTGTGCTCCCGGGTGGTAGCTTATCTCTTTGTCTCTGGCAATGAGAGAGTAAACTGTGCCCCTCAGGAATGAGTGGACAGAGAGATGGACGCAGGATATCTCCTCTAGCTCTAGGCCAGCAGAGGAGCAATGCATTGGGGGCTGCTGGGATGAGGCATGACCCCCAGAAGCTCCTTTAAGCAAACAGCTCCCAAGACTGAGTGTGTGTGGTCTTCTTAGTAATTTTTTTTATTTTCTACTAATTTACAAAATTTGAATGCATTATTTTCAAGAACAAATTCTTTCAATTTCCCTCACACCCCCCCATCAACTTGTATATCCCCATGATTAATCCCCCTGCACGTCCTCATCCCTCTGCTCCCAGCCTCTCCCACCCCTCCTGGATCCTTATACTCATTCTGCAATAATGGCATTATATGGTATTTGTCCTTGTGAAACTGAGTTAGTTCACTCAGCATAATGCTCCCCAGTCCCTCCCAAATCAGGTAATAATTTACAAAATCATTGTTCCTGCGTGCTGCATAGTATCCATTGTGGGTCTTCTTAGTCTTGAGGGAATTTTTAGGGCACAACCAGGAGATTTAGAAGGAGTAGTTCAAATACAGGAAAGGAAGAGCAAAGGGCAAGAACGTGCCAGCAAAGCAGGGAGGATTGAAGTTAGACTGTAGGAGGCACTTCCTGACCAGGAAGATGAGTCATGGGACAGTTTCCTTCCAGATTACTCTAAGGGTGAATGGAGAAATGGGGTCAGGGCCAAGGTTAGGCAAAGTTCTGCCTGAAGCAGAGATTGGGCTGGGTGATCCTGAAAATTTCTCCCAGTCTTGGGGTTACCTTTTTTCAAGTGGCCTATGGACCAGACCTCAGGAATCCCTAAGAAGATGAAACATCCTTCTCACTCTCACCTGCACCCTGGTCCCTTCTCATCCTACAGGAAGACTCCCTCTACTCTAGACCAACCCCCCTGTAGTGTTCATAGAAATTCCTATAGACTTCATGCCCTACCAGTAACAAACTTAACTACTTTTTCAGAGGAAGCAAACAGAAACAGTGCTCTTATTCTGAACCCATATTCTTATTCTTATGGTGCTCTTATTCATAGCCTACATACATATCCCATTCCAGAGCACGTTCCGGCCCAAATGCACTGCTGTCTTCATCCAATGAGTTGCTCAGTTCTCCATTTAGAGGTGGAAGTAAGCCCCACCCCATAACATACAGTGGCCATCCAGATGAAACTTCCTAGGGTCTCCTCCAGCCAATTTACGTCCTTTCCCTGTCTGCTGACCTCATGGGCCCTGTACTGGTGCAGGATGACCACCTTGTTGAGGAGAAGCCAAGAGGCAGAGTCACAGGTAGGGAGTTCACCCCATCAGGTATGTATGGGCTGTGAGACAGCCTAGCAGAAGCTGTCTAGGAACTGAGGTGAGTCCCTCCCAGCAGCAGTGGGGTGACACGCAAAATTGCTCTTCTAATGCCTGAAGGACTTTTCTTGTGGTTTGACTCTTTCAAGTTGAAACAATCGTTCTGAATCCTGGTGTTTCAAGTAAGCATCCTTTTTCTAAAGTCCTTGCTCATTTCATCTCCTGTCACAATGGGAACAAGGAGTTAAAACTCAAGCCTAGAGAGTCAGTCTTAGCATTTAAGTTAAGAGGTTGTGGCATCGCTAGCTCCGAGCAGATTCGAGCTGCAGCCAGAATGATTGAGGTGGTTTGCATTGGACCTGGGAAGAAGAAGGTCTGAGTTAAGTGCAACATTGATGACACCACTGGATAGCTTAAAAAACAGGTTGCAGCTCAAACTGGCACCATTGAAACAAAATTGTCTTTAAGAAGTGGTGCACCATTTTCAAGGACCACTTGTGTTTAGGTGACTATGAAATCCATGATAAGATGATCCTGGAGTTTTATTACCAGTAGGGCAGGATTCCGTCTTCCCTCCCTTCTATGCCTTTGAGTTGTGGTGCTGGAGAAGAGTGTTGGACATACTGTGGACTACCAGGAGAACAAAGCAGGTCTGTCCTAGAGAGGGTGAAACCAAGCTTCTCTCTGGAGGCAAGGATTGTGAGACTCTGTCTCACTTTCTTTGGGCATGTTGCAAGGAGGGACCAGTCCTTGGAGAAGGATATCATGCTCGGAAGGGTGGAGGGACAGCGCAGGAGAGGAAGACCCAAGATGAGATGGATTGACTCAGTGACTGGAGAAATGTGATTAGGTCTGTCAGAGATGATGAGATTGACTAAGGATAGGGCAGGGTTCAGAGCTAATATACATAGAGTCACTATGAGTGACAAGTGCATCTATAGTACTTAGATGCTGGGGTAAAATACAAAACAAATCTGAAAGTTAGAAAGAGGCTTAGATGTGGCTTAGAGAGTAAAGGTATTGCAAATGGTTAAGAGCTCAGCAGATAACCAGAAGGTTAGTGGTTCAAAACCACCCATCAGCTCTGCTGGAGATCTGATTTCATAAATATTACAAATAGGATTTGTAAACTTGGACTCAAGTAACATTTTTTGAGAAAAGATGATGACAGCCTAGAAAACCCCACAGTTTTTTACTCTATCACATGGGTCTGTATGAGTCAAAACCAACTCAACAATAAGGAACAGAACTCCTTGTCCTTAGTACCCTCCCAGTAGGATTTATAACTCTCCTCTTCTGCCCAGACCCCACTTTAAAGGGTCTCTCTGTCTGAGAAGGTGGCAACAGACAGACCTGACACTTGAGGCAGCAGATCAGGAACCAACCATCTATGTGCTGACAATGCAGACCAATCCCAGAAGGTGGGTCACAACCAGGGCTGGGGCTTCACAAAGCAACTACAAATACAGAGGCTACAGTGAAAATAAAGGGGTAGCTGAAAAGGAGAGAGGATGGGGAGAGGCCTGAGGAGGGACTTGGCTGCACAGATTTCTAACCCAAACCAGTCCTAGTCTCCAATCTGGAAGCTAAGATGTCTCTACCTTACCCATAGCATATGAGCTAAGGATCTCACTCAGCTTAAGACTGCTTGTCATGAGCACTGCCCCGATAGGATGGAAGTCTCCCATCTTCCTCCTTCCCACAGAGGGTTCTCAGCATAGTCCTGTCCCCTCCCCGTTCTGGCTTCAGCATGAGAGCACCCAGGGAAATCCACCCAGGATGCCTCAGAACCCTACCCTTCCAGTGGGATGTGGATTGGTCAGAACTTCCTGTATGACTGCAATCCCATCCCAGGGGACAGTTTCTTTCCTGATCAGGGTTCCTCCCCCACCTTAGGTCCCCACAAGGGACAGAGTCAGTTGTTGTTGAGAAGGGGTGTCTGCTTACAAGAGCCCGTGCATATGTTTGTAGCCACGTGCTCTCTTGAATGTTCATCTGTGTAACTCTGGGCCCACATGTCTTCAGTAGGGTGTGTCCTGTGTCTCTTCTGGGGTGGTGAGTGGAGCTCCGGCGTGTCTTGCTTGGCCTGTAGAGTATGAGCACATCCCGTACAGGCCTACCCGTGTGTAAGCACAGACTCAATGTGGCTGGCAGTGTCCATCCGTGTGTGAGGGTCACATGTTCGGAGTCTCACTGGGTCACAAGGAGCCGCAGTGACCCTGGAACCACCCTGCTGAGCACTGACTACATGCCAGGCACTGTGCTGGCCCACCAATGGCCCCAGGGGATGGGCCCTACCCTTCTCGTCACCGTTGCAGGTGACTAGGTCGTTAAGCGAGTGATTGCCCCAGCAGCAAAGTTCACCCGTCGCCATGAAGTGGACTCATCCTCATGGCAGCCCCAAGCGTGTCACAGAACTGTGCTCCATGGGGTTCCCAGAGGTAGAACGCCAGGCCTTTCTTCTGAGGTTCCTCTGTGGGGACTCAAGCTCCAGCCTTTTGATTAGGCAGTTGGGTTGATTCAGAGCCTTCCGTGTTAACCCATGTTACAGGGTGGAGGCCGAGGTGGAAGGCTCGGAACCCCGAATGCCACCATCTATCATTCTGTGACAACAGAGAATAGATCTGCCCACTGAGGGACGGAGCTAAAGGACAGGGTTCTGGGCCTCAATGGGGCCCCACACTCCCTTCCTATCAGCTTTCACCCAAAGCTGCCAAATTGCTGCTCAACTTGCTCTTTCCTGCAGGGATGAGGAGACAGAGTCCGCACCAATAGCTGAGCACCCCAAGAGGCAGCCTAGGGGTGCAGCTTTCATTTTCTGACTGGCTTTGTGCAGGGGTCCTCCGAAAAGCCCGTTGCGTGCTGGAGCCCAGCTCATGCCTTCTGTCCCCAGCTGTCCCCCCAGGCCCTTTGTTCCTGGAGCCCACAAGTTCACCCAGCTCCCTCTGGTGACTCTGAACTTCTCAGAGTGGCCAGTCCCCCATGTGCTGGTGCCTCCCAGGACAGCTCCCCATGGGAACAGCCTGTGCCCGACTGTGTCAGCCTGTGCCCTCACCCCACACCAAGGCAGCTGGGCCAAGAGGGCTGGCTCAGGCTCGCTGCGCCTGCCCTGAGCCTGGCATCGCTCCACTGCAGCCGTGCTCCTGACGAAAAGCCTCCCCCATGTAGGAGATCCTAGAGCACAGAGGGCGGATGGCATGGGGAGCTGACCGGTTCGTGAACGTCTGAGCATGTCTTCAGGGAGCTCACGGTGTTCACACTCTCTGCCCAGGGCCTAGCACACTGCCCAGCACGGAGTTAGTAAGGGGAAACCTAATGGAAAAGGGTGCAGGGCAACACCGGATGCCCCTGAGCTCACCTTTAGGGGGACAATACACACTCATCTTTAGTCCAGACTTTCTGTCTGCCTGCCTCTGTGTTGGTGGGGGTGTGTGTGTGAGCGTGTGCGCATGCTTCTCCAAGACTTAGGCACACAGTGACATTCAGTCTATGCATCTGATGGGCTGACACTCCTCAGAGCTCCCCAAGAGCAATCTTAGATGCCTCCTGGCTTCCTGGTTTCCCACTCATGTTTCCTCTGAGGCTGCAGGTCTACGGGCCCGAAGGTCCTTGGTCCAGAGAGATGACTAATAAAACTGGATTAAGTGGAAGTTGAAGAGAACAATGAGATTGAATCATCCTGATCTGTGACAAGAGAGAATAGATCTGCCCACTGAGGGATGGAGCTAAAGGACAGGGTTCAGGCCTTCCTGGAGAGTCACAGGGCTACACCCGCATATCCAGTGTCAGGGCAGGAACACAAATGCATGACTGTGCATGCGCACACCCTCAGACATAACCATACGCAGACATAAACATGGGTATGTATGTGGAGACACAAGAACTTGATGCTCAAACTTGCATATAGAGAAATACAGGGACACAATGCCCATTTATATATGCACACACAGGGATGTATGGACAGCACACGCAGCTGCACCCAACACACACACACACATCTAAACACAACACAGAGTTGCACCCAACACACACACACACACACACACACACACACACACACTCACATCTAGACACCACACACAGATGCATTCAACACATACAGACATCTAGACACCACACACAGATGCATTCTACACACACATACACATGCGCACCCTACCCCTGCCAGCGAGCTGGTGCACTCAGCTTTCAGCGCCCTGTCTCCTGTCTGTCATACTCCGCTGTATTTCGGGGAAATCCAGAGCCGAACACCTCCCCGCCCGCCCTGCCCCGTCACCGAGGCCTCAGGACTGGCAGGTAGACAAAGGGCAGAGAGCAAATGATGATGGAGCACCTCTCTGCGCCAGACACCGGGACTTGGCACGGCAGCACCCAGGAGGTGATCTGCAAACTCTTTGGAGTGGAGAACTCTTTGTTTAAAGGGAATCCTATCCAAAAGTGCAATAGAATGAGCATATGTAAGCAGAGCTGCTCTGGCCGACTTGGGGAAGGACGTCTGGACTCCACCCTCTCTGGTTCCCCTTGACTGTGACCCTGGGGCTTTACACCAGTGTGAAAGCCACCGTGGGACATTCCATTTAGTCTGCAGAATGACTCTGCCAAGCAAAGTCAGGTGTCTACTCTGCAGAGGGGGAAACTGAGGTCCCATAAGGAGGATAACAAGTCCAAGTTCACCAAACCATTAAGGCTGAAAGACAGGATCTTCAAAGCATTAGATCCCTGTAAAACTCCCCTCGATTTTCTATTCTGAGAAGTCCCTTCATTTGCACAGTGTCTGGGGGTCCACTGTTTGAAATAACAGGCCCTGGAAACCTGATATGTGTGTAAGAGTGAGTGTGTGAGAGAGAAAGTGTGTGGGTGTGTAAGACTGTTAGTGAGTATGTGTGTGAGTCCACGTACGTGTGTGAGGGAGTCCATGAGGGGAGTGTGTGTGCGAAGGTGGAAGTGGATGTGTGTAAGTGTGTGCCCGTGGCTCCCGCAAACATGGGAACACAGGTGTTCTCAGTCAGTTAAGCACGACATCCGAGTAGCAGTTATTCTGCACCCCCCTTGTGAGGCACAGGTGATGGGAAGGTGAACCAGGCATGGTGCCTCCTCTGGGAGACAGACGACCTGACCTGCACGGGCAGAGGAGGGAGTGTGACATCAAAAGCTGTGTGTGGAAGGGACTGTGAGGGGCTCTGTGGGGGGAGCCTGAAGGAATGTGCCTTGCCAGGGAGGGTGTACACAGAACTGGGAGAGTGCTGAGTGTGTGAGGGGGCATATCCTTGGGGTTCAGGCCCGGAAATGAAAAGTGGCAAGTAGGGGCCAGGGCAGATGGTCGGAGAGAGCGACAAAGTGAAGCGATGTGAGGCTGGGGCTGGCAGTTGGAAATGGGGGAGAAGAGGGGAGCCATCTGCTCACAGCCCCCGAAACCCAAACACCCACCCTTCGCGGCTCCTCCGAGCATGCCTTGCTTACATCCTCCCTGACAGGCCCTGGGGCCATTTCTCCACACCCCCTCTCCCACCTCCACAGACAGCTTCAACTGCTGAGGAAGCAGCAAAAGGCGGGAGGTGGTCATCTATGAATGTCCACGGGGCTTGAGGGTTCTCTTTGTCAGGGAACGCATGTCAGATGAGACAAGGAGGATCCTGAGTGTGCATTGGTGTTCAGACCGAGTCCTGGCCCCAGGACAGTCTATGTGGTCTGCAGCCTGCCTTCCCAACTGCGCCCACCCACTCCCCATATCTAAGCAGGCAGCATTCCCAGACCAGGCATCCGGGAACATCTCAATGTCACAGTCGGAAGGGCACTGGGAGAGCACCCATTTTCCAGATGAAGACCCTGAAACCCTGTGATCCTGTGATGGGGTGGAACTTGCTCAAGATCAGTCAGGCACCCCTTCCTGCCTGGATCCCCTTTACTTCCTCTTGTTGTTGTCTGTTGCTGGGGGTCAGCTCTGACTCAGAGACTCCATATGAAGCAGAATGAAGCTGTCTTTGTGACTGCGGGTGTGCATTCTGAGAGGCTTGCATCCAGGGACCACCTTCCAGCACTGTGTCGGACAGCTTTCTGTTGTGATCCTAAAGGGTTTTGTGGGGTTTTTTCCCCTGGCTGATTTTCATCTCACATACTTCGGGCATGTGTTGTCAGGAGGGCCTAGTTCTTGGAAAAAGACATCATGCTGGAAAAGGTCAGGAAAGCGAGGGTGAGTGTTGACAGGATGGATTGACACGGTGACTGTCACCATGGATTTGAGCAGGTCAGAGCTGGTGAGAAAGGTGCAGCAAAGGGCTAAGTTCAGAGCTGTTGTTCGCTAAGGGTCATAATCGACTCCATGGCACCTAACAACAGTTTTCAGAAGTAAATGTCCAGCTCTTTCTTCCTAGTCTGTCTTCATCTAGAAAGTCCACTGGAATCTGTCCATCTTGGGTGACCTTGCCAGGATTTGAAAAACTAATGGCAGAGCTTTCCAGTATCATACAGGACACAAGCCACCAGTGTAACAAACTGACAGACAGGCAACGGTCCCTACTCCTAGGTTTCTGCAAACAGGCAGTGAGACAAAAGAGCAGAATCCCCATCAGCCTCTTGGTCGGGCCCCGCCCTGCGATCTGCAGCCCTCCCAGAACTCAGAATGTCAGCCTGCAGGCGGTGTGGGGGGCACTGCGAAGGTTGGCCCTACCCTCCCCAGAACTCAGGTCAGCTTGCAGGTGGAGTTGGGGGAGTTGGCAAGGCTGACCCTGCGTCCAGCCATCACCTTGCGGGCGGAAGTCCCATTTTTCAGGCCGACTTGCTCTTAGGGCTTACCCGGAAGTGAAATTTCCAAAGGTCCAGAGAAGGTGAGGATGGCTCAGGACAGGGCAAGATTCAGTCCCGTTGTTCACAGGGTGGCTAGAGTTGAACCAAATCAGGGACACATGATAACAACAGCAACCAGGATTTAGCCAAATAAATTCTTCTCTTGCTCATCTCCATGCAAAAGGGAGGCGCTGTGTTAACTCTTCCTGCTCAGAAGGCCTGTGGGGGCACATTAGCCCAGCCAGGGTCACAGCCCCACCAGGCAATGTATTTACAGGGACAAACCATGAGACTCATCTTATTGCTAGAAAACTTATTGCTAAGTGGTCCTAGGATACTTAATGCAGCTCCCAGAGGTAGCTGGGAAGTTGGAAAGGGGGAGAGTCGACCCCAATCACTGCAGAAAGTTACTAGTTCCCCAAACCCAGGCCCTGGCTCTGTTCTCTTGTGGACTGAGTGCTGTTATTGGAGATTATAAGAACTATTACTGGAAATGCCCAGACAGGCGGGCAGGTGGGTTCCCATCTCCCGATTAGCTGCTGCTTTTACTTCCTGAGCAGCACCCCGCTGGCCGGAGGGATGGCAGGTCCCGGGCAGGCCAGACTCCCTGGAGGCCCGCAGGAGGCACTCAGCCTGGGAGGAGCATCTTGGTAATAGCCAAGCCCCTTCCCCTGAGTCCCAGGAAGGAGGATTAGTGCAGGAGCAATTCCGGCTGCCCCTCATCTCCCCTCCCCTCCCCTTGCCTCCCCCTGCACCCCCGCTGGGCCCAGACAAAGCATTACCAACCCAGATGTGCCCAGAGCTGGGAGGGCCGGCCTCAGCTCAGAGCCTCCCTCTCCTGTCTCCCTAGATTCCTTCTTTGCCTCCAGCCAGAGCCGCTCGCTGGACTGAGGCTCCTCTCCTCCACTCCCTGACTCCGCCTGGGACGCCCACCATGTGGACACCGGCCTGGAGAAAGCCACCCCTGCTGCTGCTGCTGGCCACCACGGCCTTTCTCTCCTCTGCAGGTAAGAGGGCACATCTCAGGGCCAAAGCCCAGCAGGGACGTCCTTCCATCATAGCTGTCACAGGGACTTCTATCATAGGGATATCTGGTGGCCTGGTGGTAAGAAGCTGTGTGAACCCAAGGCACGTGATTCAAATTCACCAGCTGTTCTGCGGGAGAAGGATGGGCAGTCTCCTCCCATGTAATTAACTGCCTCTGCAAACCCGCTGGAGGGTCAGCTATGGGTCAGTCCCCACTCGATGTTACACACCAACAGCAACAACCAAAGCTGTTACTATGAGTACAGAAATTATCAAATGCATTGCTATTGTTGTTATGTGCAGTCGAATCAGAACTGACCCATGGCTGACCCTCCAGTGGGCTTCCAGACGCAGTCAATTGCACAGGAGACTGCCCATCCTCCTGTGGAGCAGCTGGTGGTTTTGAACCGCATACCCCCAAGCTGGCAGCACAGCTCCATACCCCCAGGCCACCAGAGATCCTGGATTTCTTTCCTAAAACATTTCCAGGGAGCGCTGGTGGCATAGTCTGCAGAGAATGGCATTAAGGCCCCACCTCGGGGGCTTCAGGGTAGAAAGATGGGCAGCAATCGTCCCAGGAGATTTACCACCTTGGAAACTCAATGGTGGGTCAGCTAAGAGTTGGTCCCTATGAGGGATTTGTGCTTTTCAGTAAAGTATTCCCATTTGTGGTTCTCTGAGGTGAGGAAGAGAGGGAATGAGTCTTCTCCTATTACAGGTAAAAAAAGAACGATGCCGAGGTGGTGCATGATTTATACATGCAGAACTAGCCCCAGCCGAACCAAACAAGGGGACTTACTGCCTCAGAGCTGGTCCTCCTCAGCCATCGCATGTGCTAGAAAACATATTACTAAGTGATCCTAGGGCTTTCTTGGTTCTTTATTATTTTTTTTTTCCCTTCATGAGGGTTTGTTTAGAAATCATATTGGTTTTTCATATGGTCATTCATAGTCACTTTGTTTAAAGCCATCAATGGCCATTGATAGAGGTAGCACATTTATTATAGTATCTAATCAGTTCTGGTGGCTTAGTGGCAAGGAGCTGAGCTGTCAACCCAAAGGCACCCAGTTCAAATTCACCTCCTGCTTCCCAGGAGAAAGATGGGTTGTCTCTCCTGTGTGATTTACAACTGAAACCTTCTGGAGGGTCAGCTGTAAGTCAGATTCCACTCAATGGCACGCAGCAACAGTAACAATCAAGGCCTAATGGTGCATTTTGCCTGCAGCCTTAGAAGCAGCTCACCAGGTCTTGCTGCTGAGGTGTTATTGGGTGGGTTCAAACTTCCTGCCTTTTGGCTAGGAGTCAAGTGCAAACTGTTGGCACCACCCAAGGACGTCTGGATCAACCAGGTCTCTGTGGTCAAGCCAACGTTGCAGCCTCTTAAGGCCACACTTCCCAACAGAACAGCCAATAGCCATAGGTATAGGTGGCTGTTAAATTAAAAAGTTGGGTTCAGTGGCTGCACCAGCCACATCTCCAGTGTGCTGTAGCCATTTTTGGACAATACAGGCTATGAGCATGTCAGTCATCAGAGAAAGTTCTACTGAGCAGAGCTGCTCTGGAGTCTCCGTGAGGAGGAGACAGGAATGAAGGTAGAGGGACTCAGAAAGCATTCCTCAAGGCGATACTTGCAGCTTGACAAACAGACTGGAGTGGAACAGGGACTGGGAAGAGCTGAGGCAGGGCAGGGAGGCCCCGGCAAAGGCAGGGGCCAGGCCAGCAGCTTCACCCCTGGGAAGGAGGGAGGTTGACAGGCAGGACCAGACAGGAAGAGGTTGGTGAGGCCCAGGCTTTTCTGAGAAGGTGCTGAGAAGGAGCCGGAGAGCCAGCCTGTCCTCTAGCTAAGGGGGTCTCCAGCCCACCTGCTCCTGCTCTGAGGACCTGCTGGGACCACTGATTGGCCCCCTGCCCTGATTGTAGCCCAGATCAACACAACCAGGAAGTTCTGGCCTCAGTGACAACTTCTCCTTCCTCTCCATTTTCCCCACTCCCCACTTCCCCATCTCCACCAGGTTGCAGCCAGCAAATTTTAGGGTCTTGTCTTCCCAGGAGAAACTCCACTGGCACACTTTCAGAGACCTCCTTATGTCCTGAAAACACCAGTTGTTGTTGATTCTGCCTCATGGTGACTAATGTTTCCACTGGCTGGGGTTTAGGCTCTGGAATTCAGAGCTGTGACCCCAGGGCTAGTCAGTGAGGAAAGCCAAGAGCTGAGGTGCCTTCCCTGCATGGCAGGAGCAAGCGACAAGGTTTCCCAGGCCATTTCTGTGGGAGGCAACAAGGCAGGACTGTGCCCCTTGGTAGTTGGCTCCCTGAATCAGAGGGTAGGGTTCTGAGACTGAATTGTCCCTGAGTGAGGGGAATGGCGGGTGCTCTCACCTGAAGGTGCTTTCTCTTGCCCTGTGCAGCCTAAAGTGGCAGCGGAGGCTGAGACTGGGCCCCCCAGGAGCCGTTCCTCCCAGGCTGGGGGTTGCTGGGCTGACATGTGGATGCAAAACTGCTGGACGGCCCTTCCAGCCCCTGGTTCAGGCCTATTTCCCAGCTGACTCTTGATTTAGAACTTGATGGGGGTACCTCAGTGGTGCAAATGGTTAATGTGCTTGGCTGCTAACTCAGAAGCACTTTGTAAGAAAGGCCTGGATAGATTAAGGGAGGACGTGGGGCAAAACTTAAACATGTACAAAAGTCCAGGTTAACTGGTCTGCATGGAGACTGTGCTTCGTCACCCTTCTAATCTGGAATAAAATTCTCTTCTAAGCCTAATTCAACAGATGACAGGCCTGTAAGGGAGCACTGGCAGCATAGCCCACTGAGAGTTTGCTGCTAAACCAAAGGTTCAAATCCACCCTCATCTCCTGCAGAGAAAGATGGGAAGTCACTTCCCATGTGACACACGGCCTCAGAAACCCAGTGGAGCGCCAGCTATGTGTTAGTTTCAGCTGTGTGAGGAGGTTATAAAGCGACCAGTAACATCAAAGAGGTACTCACACCTTAAAAAAAAAAGGCATTTTCCCCAAGGATAAAGCCCAAAAGCGGTAGAGTAGAAGGATGCATGGAAATGAGAATTACAGGGAGGGAGTGGGGAAGGTGAGAAGACATTGTGGATAGTGTCATTAATGTTCTAAAATAAAATGTATATGAATGAGCGAATGGAAAACCAATTTGCTTTGTAAACATTCACTCAAGTCACAAGAAAGGAAAAACAAAAAGACCTGACATATCGGCCGTGAGAACCCTAAGCAGTACGTCTCCTGTGCACGTTGGATGGGCTATGAATGCCAACCAGTCTGTGACACTACCAGCACAGCAGCCTCACCATGCAGCACCCATAAACATCTGGGGTCCTTGGCCTGATCCTTAGGCCAGGGCATGGAAGAGGACCCCCAGACAAATCCAGGGGGAAACTGAAGCAAAGAATCGTGGGCACTGTGGTTAAAGCTGTCAGCGGGGGGTTGAGACTGGCCAGGGTTCAAATCCTCAGCGCTGTTCCTCCTGGCCGTGTGAGCTGGGCAAGTCTTTCGCTTTTGAAGGCGAAGTTCCCACATTCACAAAGTAAGAAAACAGCACCACTTGTATTGTAAAACATTTACAACTAGGCAGTAAGGAGCCTGGTACCTGGCAAACAGTAAACTCATCGCAGTGAAGTGGGAAGTGACTCATAGCTGACCCTCCATTGCACGGGTGGAGATTGCCCACCTTTCTCCCGCAGGGCCACTGGTGGATTTGAACGGACTAGGCCACCAGAGCTCTGGTAAACGATAAGTGCTCAATAAATAGTACCCATCCACTGGTGCTCCAGAGAAGAAAGGGAGGGCTTGGACATCATCTAAAACCTCAGGTATGGAACCCCGTGGAGCAGTTCTCTGACACGCATGATGTTCCCTTAATGGGAATCTACTCGCAGGCACCCAGCTTGCCTGTGTCACGTGTGGACATTTGTATCTGTAGGTCACGGGTGAGTGCAGGACAGATGTGTATGTGTCTGTAGCTGGATAGCTGAGCAGCTCCCAGAGGTGACCACGTGCACACACGTGATATACGTGTGCACATGGGAAAGGCTGTGCGGGCAGGAGGTGTGAAGGGTGTGTGAGACTGCGAGGTGTGCAGGGCTCAGTACAGAGGAGCCTCCTTTTGGGGGGAAGAAAGAGAGCCTTCGGGCACCAGTGTTCCCTGAGCCCACCCCGCCACCTCCCACCGTAGATGGAGTTCCTGGAAGCTGCTATTTTGCAAGGTGGTTCTTGCAGCCTGCTGCCTCCGCAGCCCCATCATTGCCCTCCCAGGAGTCCCAGCTGGGGCAGGGGTATCTACGCCCAGCCACCATCATTAATTTGGGATTAAGCTGGGCTCTCCAACCAGGATGATTCAACCCCTCTCCACAGCCTGGGGCAGCAGTAAGAAATAGTGCTGGGGGGGGGGGCGGGGGGCTTGTCTGCACCAAACCATTCTTAGGAGCCCTGTGCCTTCCTCATTCTATGAGCTGCTGAACAGCTGCCCCCCTCTCCCAAGGGGCCAGGCTGGGCCTCAGCTGCAGCATGGGGGCCCCAGCCCCAACCCTGGAAGAAGGCTGACAGCTCAAAGGTCTGGGAGTGCAGGCACTAATTGGTTAATGGGGATCCCCTCCATGAACTACCAAGGAGAGACGGAAATCAGCTGTGCTGAGGGGTAGGAGCCAATTAGGGGAGGTCTGCCTTCCAGGGCGCAGCCACACGGGAAAGCGCCAGACCCCACCAGTCACAACAGAATTGCGCCCGTGCAGGAAGGCTGCCCCTCAGGGCTCCTGGGTCCTCCTGCTGTCTGGGCACACAGGACAATGGTCCATGCAGACAGGCCTCTGTGTGTGGATGTGGTACCCGCGTGTCCCACCAGCTCAGGAGCCCTGCAATCTGGACCTGCCAGTGCCTCAGACCCACTGTGTGTCCATGGGCAAGGCACGCCCTTTTCTGGACATCTTGAACTGTCACACGACCTGCCCAATGGCCACCCACCACAGTGCCTTCCTCCTTCCCGGTCTGCATCCACCCCCGGCGTGGGCCCCCGTAGACACTAAGCAGGTTTAGGGGCAGGCTTCTCTCAACTCATTGTTCTAGAGCGTCCGCCCACAGACCCTGCGAGGTGAGTTCGTACATATTGTTCCTGCCATTTCATACATGTGCACACGGAGCCTCAGAGGGTTCAGCAATTTGCCCAAAGACACACAGCAAGGCTGGGGCTCTGTCTGAGCCCTAAAGCCTAGGCCCCCTCCTTGATGCCAGGGATTTCAAAGGCCTGCATGTTCCCTCTCCACCTCTCTGGCCCAGTGACATCTCCGAGCAGTGGGTACTGCTTCCACTTAGAGAGTCCCAGCCCCCTGGCCATAAACCTCTAGCTCAGCTTTGACCACTTGCATGGGCCACAAGTTCCTTGAGGAAAAGGGACCATATAATTCATTTTTGCAGCCCTGCTATGCATCAGAGATCTGGACAGTGACTAGGGGTAATAGAAAGATAGTTGATAGCTTTGAGTTGTGGTGTTGAAGAAGAGTGTTGAATATACCATGGACTGCTAAGAAAACAAACAGGTTTGTCCTGGAGAGGGTTAAGCCAGGCTGCTCTTTGGAGGCAAAGATTCTGATACTTTGTCTGACATAATTTGGACATGTTACAAGGAGGGACCAGTCCTTGGTGAGGGGCATCATACTTGGGAGGGTGGAGGGACAGCACAGGAGAGGAAGACCCTCTATGAGGTGGATTGATTCAGTCACTGGTGCAATGGCAATAGGTGTGTCAGAGACAATAAGATTGGCACAGGATAGAGCAGGCTTTAGGGCTCTTGTACATAAGGTTGCTACGAGTAGCAACTCTACGGCACATGACAACAAAACAACTTCTAGCCCAGAGCCAGGTACACAGCAGGTGCTCGTTCAGTCCCCAAGTGTAGGACAGATGACTGGCTCAGCTAACTGGACCAGATGAGACCTGCACTGTCTGTTTAAATCTCTATTGCATTTAACTGTACACATAGGAATTATTGAATTGGTGTGTATCTTGCTGTGCATAATCTCAAAAACAGGAAAATCCACTTAAAATAAATATACATATATCTATTTAGCATCATTAAAATGAAAATAAAACACTGAGGTCCTCAGGTGCACTATTCGCCTATCATGTTCAATGAGCATGTGGGGATCATGGCTGCCATATTGGACAGCGTGGAAAAGAGAGCATTTCGGTCATCAGGGATGTTTTCTTGGTAACCAAAGCCCCGGAGGCTGGGGTCCAGCCAGTCTCAGGTCCTGAGATCTCCAGTGGTGTCCCCCACCTGCAGCTTGGACCTCTGCTCGGGGAACCCCAGCCACCTTTGGGCCTGTCTTTGAAGACCAGCCCCTTGGCCTGCTATTCCCAGAGGAGTCTACGGAGGAGAAGGTGACGCTGGGATGCCGCGCCCGAGCCAGCCCCCCCGCCACCTATCGGTGAGACCTCTGTGGTGGGGGTGGGGGCCCTGGGCAGCTACTCAGTGTTTGTTCACATCTGGTGCAGGGCGGACCCAGCTGGACAGGACTCAGCTCCCCGCCATCCCGACCACTTTCTGCTGCAGGTGGAAGATGAACGGTACCGAGATGAAGCTGGAGCCGGGCTCCCGTCACCAGCTGGTGGGGGGCAACCTGGTCATCATGAACCCCACCAAGGCCCAGGACGCCGGCGTCTACCAGTGCCTGGCCTCCAATCCAGTGGGCACCGTGGTCAGCAGGGAGGCCGTCCTCCGCTTTGGCTGTGAGATCCAGAGGGCACAAGGACCCAAGATAGGGGAGGAGTGTTGGGAGAGTGTCCACAAGGGGCAGGCACGTGGCACCCTCACATCAGAAACTAGTCCCACAAGACTTGCCCTAGAGGCTACTCTGCCAGAGGGAGGGAGTTGGGGGGAATCCCGGGATTGGAGGACAGTGCCTGAGCCCCTGGTGTCCCCCCAGTTCTGCAGGAATTCTCCAAGGAAGAGCGAGATCCAGTCAAGGCGCATGAAGGCTGGGGGGTGATGCTGCCTTGTAACCCACCTGCTCACTACCCAGGTGAGTCAGGGCCTGAGCCGAGGTCAGTGGGCCCAAGAGGCCTTCTGGACTTTGTGCAGGAGAGGTGCAGAATAAAAGGGGCCAAGTGGCCCACTGATGGGTGGGTCCCCAGTCATCTTTAAGTGACTATATTTCCTTTCTGGGCCTGGAATTTTCTAGCTGTGAGCTTTGCTTCTGCCTGCAGACTTGAAGCTCACTGAGTGCCACAGCTGTGTCCCGCCCCACTCTGGAAGGTGTGCAGTGACAGGAGCAGGGGATCCCCATCAGAGAGGGAGCTCCCTGAGAGTAGCAGTAAAGTCCCAGCTTGCTTTTCCCAGCTCCAGTTCACAGCCCTGAAGGCGCTAGGGACAGGGTCTACGGAGTCTCCCCAAGTGCTGCCCCAAGCCCAGCACCCCTGACCACCTCAAATTCCCCATGTCCTAGGCTTGTCCTACCGCTGGCTCCTCAATGAGTTCCCCAACTTCATCCCAACGGACGGCCGCCACTTCGTGTCCCAGACCACAGGGAACTTGTACATTGCCCGGACCAATGCCTCAGACCTGGGCAACTACTCCTGCCTGGCCACCAGCCACATGGACTTCTCCACCAAGAGCGTCTTCAGCAAGTTTGCGCAGCTCAACCTGGCTGCTGAGGGTCAGGACCGGTGTGGTGTGGGTGGGAGGTGGGGGGGTCAGGGATGGGAATACCCAGGGTTGGGAAGACCAGTTAACACCTCCTCCCTGCAAATCTTCAGACCCTGGTCCCGGGCCCCAGACTCTCCTCAGCTCACACACACACACACACGCTCACACACACACACACACACACACACACAAGAACATGCACACAGCCACACAGCCTCCTCTGAACAGGTTGCAGCACCCTGCACAGGAGCACTGCTTGGAGGCAGCCTCTGCCTCTGATGTGCAAAGCCCTGTCTCCCCAGATCCCCGGCTCTCTGCACCCAGCATCAAGGCCCGCTTCCCAGCAGAGACCTATGCGCTGGTGGGGCAGCAGGTCACCCTGGAGTGCTTCGCCTTTGGGAAGTGAGTAAAGTGAGGAGGGAGCTGGACTGGGCTGGCGCTAGGAGAGGGCAGGCAGGGGCGGGTCTGGTCATCTTGGTGCCTCTGCCTGAGTCCAGTACTTTGCCAGTGCCTGGGACATAGCAAGGAGCCACCAGCCCTCACTGAGCGCTGACTCTCTGGATCAGATGCCACACCTGCCAGAGCCTTAAACCCGTGGTCACTTGGTCACTCAGAAGCTCAAACAGGACTGGTGGCAGGCCAGCACGCTGGACGAACTCTAACCTTCCTCTGTCACTCGGCTATGAGCCCGGGTCAGCTACTAAGCCTCTGCAAACCTCAGTATATGTACTTACAAGATGGTGGACTAGCCCGTAGGGAGTTGGGCTGCTAATCCAAAGGCCTTGCCTCTATGATGGATGGTTCAAATCACCAGCAAACCCAAGGGAGAAAGATGGGCAATCTACTTGCGTGCAATTTAGAGCCCTAGACACCCGCTAGAGGTCAGCAATGAGCTGGCTCTGATGACTCCATGGCAATGACTTTGACTTTGACCCAGAATTGTTATGAGGATTAAATGAGTTAATGCATGCAAAGTGCTTAGAACACTGTCTAACATTTAGTAAATGTCCTGTGAATGTTAACAGATACCTTGTGAAAGAAATGACAACAGAAAGCATCTTCTGCTTTGCTCTCCCAAGAGAGGAGTCACTAGGACAGGACTAAGCATATAGGTGGTGCTCAATAAATATTTATTGAATGAATGTGATTTGCACTTTGCACCCTCAGCTATGTCATTCCATTATTCAGGTTGCCCTCTGCTTTGTGGAGAGTTATTGGGCTTCCAAAAAGCCATATTAAACACCTTTAAGATTCAAGATGCCTCAGTTCATTTCAGCGCATAGATTAGCAATATAAAGAGACCTTCAGAAAGCATAGACAAGAGGGGAGGAAAACGGGTTCCTAAAGGCCCAGGGCCCAGGTCACTGCTGAAGAGGACAAACCCAAAGAGGCACAGTGGCCATCAGGAGACTAGCTTCATAGGCCTCACCATGCTGGGAAGAGGGGGAGAGGAGAGCCTGCATCCAGCCCTTCACTGCCTGAGCTGTGGGCTGCCTGGGAAAAACTGAACAAACAGCATGAGAAGGGGCCCAAGGCACCCTCCCACCCTCCGTGTTCCCTCCCTGTCCCTCCCCAACCCAGCAACCCTTGCCCTCCTCCTCATGCCCACCTGCCCAGGAGAGCAGAGGGTCTGGGTGCAAGGAGGTGCAGGCACGAGGGTATCCTGCTCAGCCCGCCCCCCTGACTTTGTTTCCCCTGCCAGCCCCGTCCCCCGGATCAAGTGGCGCAAAGTGGACGGCTCCTTGTCCCCACAGTGGGCCACAGCCGAACCCACCCTGCAGATCCCCAGCATCAGCTTTGAGGATGAAGGCACCTACGAGTGTGAGGCAGAGAACTCCAAGGGCCGCGACACCGTCCAGGGCCGCATCATCGTTCAGGGTATGGAGCCCGGGCTCTCTCTCCCCCTTCCCTTCAGCCCCAAAAGTCAAGGAGGCCCTCCTCCGGCCCAAGGCTGCCTTGTGTGGGGGGAACAGACGAGAATGTGGCCAGCTCAGAGCTTGATCAAGGGTGCCAGAAAGAGCATGTGGCCAGCTCAGAGCTTGATCAAGGGTGCCAGAAAGAGCACACAGAAAACTTCAGAATGATTACAGTCGCGGAAACAGCCAGTGGCACAAACTGCCAGCTTTCTTGTGCCTGCTTCTTCCTTCCCCAACAGCCCCTTTGTCTTTTCCATCGTGGAGTGCTGCTCATGCCCTCTGCTGTCTGGCGCAGGAACTGCAACCTTGCTGTGATTAAATGACAGGAAGCACCCTCCATTCATCCCCAGGCCCTCTCTCTTCCTCCCACAGCTCAGCCAGAGTGGCTCAAGGTCATCTCAGACATGGAGGCTGACATCGGTTCCAACCTGTGGTGGGGCTGTGCGGCTGCCGGCAAACCCCGACCCACGGTGCGCTGGCTGAGGAATGGGGAGCCTCTGGCCTCGCAGGTAGGAAACCTGGGACATCCTTTGCTCCCACTTCACCGCCAGCAGCCCCTCAAGGCTAGTTAGGATTCCAGAGGGTGGTTCTAAGCACTTCATTCTATCCCAGAGTCATGTGGCCACATGCTAGCCCAAGAAAGCCCGCAGTTCAAGTCCTGCCTGGAGAATCCAGAGTCTCAGTTGTGTCCTGGGTCTCTCACAACACACACTGGATGGGTGCTCTGCCCTCTGGCTTTAGTTTCCTGTTTGTGGAGAGGCCTGGTAATCTCTGAGGTTCTGGCCAGGACTCCCAGACCTGGACATGTGAGCCCCCATCCATCACTTCCCCCCGAGGGAGCTGACAGTGTCACCTTCCCTGCGCCCACCCGTCCCATCACCCCTCCATCCTGGTCCTCCAGCCTTCCTGACCCCTGCCCTGCCCTGGGCTGGACTCTTCTGCACAGAACCGGGTGGAGGTGTTGGCCGGGGACCTGCGGTTCTCCAAGCTGACCCTGGACGACTCAGGCATGTACCAGTGTGTGGCGGAGAACAAGCATGGTACCATCTACGCCAGCGCCGAGCTGGCCGTGCAGGGTAAGGGCCCCGGGGCCACGGCTTCGCTGAGCACACGGGCGGGACTTTAGCAGTTCCAGACTACCGTGAGCTTTCTCCACATGAACACACACATGTTACAGAGCTTTCCTTAACTTTACAAATAGAAGAGAGGGGTTTGAGAAGGAGGCGAGACTCTAGGCTGAGCCCACGGGGAGAGTCTCAGTCTTGTTCTTGTCTGGCTGGCACAAATAAGTGTTTGCCATTGAGGAAAAAATGGTGGCAAAAGTAATTTAAAGTCAAATTCATTAAATCTATGTTCGAATCCTTTCAACTGTGTGACCTTTGGCAAGCAACTTAACTTCTTTATGTCTCCATTTCTAGATTTAGAAAATTTGGGAAACAATAAATCTTATTGTCAGCATTAAATATGATCAAAGTCAAATACAGAGGACCTGCCTATCACTTAAGCAAAACCAAGCCCACAGCCATCAAGTCAGGCTCATGACTACTGCGCAGGATTCTCTTGATTGTTGTTGTTGTTGCTGTTAAGTGCTGTCGAGTCACAGGCGACTCATAACGACCCTATGAAGGAGAGTCCTCGACGTTCTCTTGATTGTAATCTTCATAAAAGTAAATCACCAGGTCTTTCTTTTTTTTAAAAAAAATTTATAATTTTTGTGTATGTGTACCGTCAAATCAGATCGGACTGGTACAGGAGGAGAATGTCCCTCCTTCTCCAGCAAAGCATCTGGTGGATTTGAACCGCTAACCTCTGGGATTGCAGGTCTTTCTTATAAAGCATCACTGGGTGGGTTTGAATCACCAACCTTTTGGTTAATAACAAATAAAACATCAACAACCCTCAAACTCGTTGCCATTAGTCAGAACCAACTCACTGCTGACCCTCCAGCGAGTTTGCAGAGGCTGTAAGTCACGAGGGGAGAAATTGCCTGTCTTTCTCCTGTGGAACAGCTGGTGGATTCAGACTGCATACCTTTGAGTTGGTGCTGAAACTCTTTACCCACCAATAGGTGGAGGGGTGTGTGTGTGTGTGTGTGTGTGTGTGTGTAAACTATATATAACAAGACATTCAAGCACAAACCATTTGCATCACTCAGGTGCCAATAATTGTCAGCTAGTTTTGGTATCTTAGTTGCAGAATCTCAGTTTCCTCATCTGCAAAATGGGTCTGAGGATGCCAACTGTGTAAGTGACAGAGACACTTAAGACTTACTCATTTACCCTTTCAGCTAATAGTTATTCAATATTTTCTGAAGAGCTAATATGGTAGATAAGTCTCTGCTTCCAAGTAGTTTACAATCCAGTAGAGAGATGGAAAGATAGACACAAATCAAATAAGCCAACTCCAGACAGCCACGCCATGTAAGGGAAGGACAGAAATGAGGGGCAGGCGGCAGGCCAGTTAGATAGAGCAGTCAGTTAGGGGAGGCTTCCTGAGGTAGTAACATTTGGAATGTGACGGGAGGATGAGCGAGGACATAGCCATGTGAATATGTGAGGATGTCCAGGCAAAAAGCATAGCAAGTCCTGAGCTAGGAAAACCGTGGCAGGTTCAAAATTATTTTCAAAAATGGCCCAAGCAGCTGCAGCGTAATGAATGCAGGAGAGCAGAGTGAGGTGCGATCAGAGAAGTGGAGGATTTTCTTTTGTGTGTGTGTGTGTGTGTAGAATACCTATAACAAGACATTTGCTGATTCAACATTTTCACACATACAGCTCAGTGTAGCCAATTGTGTTCATGTTGTGCAGTCACCCTGTGTCCTCTTTCGAGCTTTGGGGATTGATTTTAGAGCTGTGGTGAGGAGCTGGACTTCACTCCAAGCACAGTAGTAGAGAGTTTGACTGTGGGCTGGGGCCTAGCCCAGGTTTGTAATATCAGTCTGGTTGCTGCAGAGCAAGAGGGAAGCTACTAGAGCAGGAAGGCCAATGAGGGGTTTGTGAGCGTCCAGACAGGGCAGGAGCCTGGACCAGAGTGGTGGCAGTGGGCATGGGGAGAGGCACTGGGTCCAGGATGCATGCTGGAAGCAGTCCTGTTGGGAGCTTGGCCCCTCTGTAAGGTGCACTGGTGTTGTTCTTGGCCCTGGGTGACCATGGGCTCTCCCCTTTCCTTCCAGCACTGGCCCCTGACTTCAGGCTGAATCCTGTCCGGCGTCTGATCCCTGCAGCCCGGGGAGGAGAGGTCACCATCCCCTGCCAGCCCAGGGCAGCTCCGCAGGCTGAGGTGCTCTGGAGCAAAGGCACAGAGATTTTAGTCAACAGTAGCAGGTGCAGCCCCTCTTCCCCCAGGACCTGCTTCCCTTCTCCTGGGACGGAAGTCCCCTCTACCCAGGACTACGGCTCATATTTGTCCTTGCTGCAGAGTGACTGTAACTCCAGATGGCACCTTGATCATAAGGAACATCAGTCGGTCCGATGAAGGCAAATACATCTGCTTTGCCGAGAACTTCATGGGCAAAGCCAATAGTACTGGTATCCTGTCTGTGCGAGGTGAGGGCTCCTTGGCCACATGATGACATATCTCCTCCGGTCCATTAGAGGGAGCTCTGGTGGCCCGGCACTAAGAAGGTGCGCTGTCAACACAAAGACGCAAGGTTCAAATCTTTGAGCTGCTTTTCAGGGGAAAGATGGGCAGTCTCCTCCCATGTGACTTAGCGCCTCTGAAAACCTGCTGGAGGGTCAGCTATGAGTTGGATCTGACTAGATAGTACACTGCAACAGCCACCACCCCATGGTCCTGCTCTGGCATACCCCCATTCTTCTTAGTTCAGTTTTGAAGGGACTCCAAGACTCAGTTTTGCCTATGATCACCCCTTGCCGTCATCTGGAATCACGCTTTCCCTCTTCCCACCCTGGGCTGGGGCAGCTGAGGCCTGGTAACCCATCACGAGCTGCCTCCTTCCATCCTTGGAGCCTCTCGCTCGCCTGCCCTTCTGCCCCTGCCTGGCCCGTTTCTGTCTCAGCCCACCCACAGGCCTGTCTTCCTTGGCAGATGCAACCAAGATCACTCTAGCCCCCTCGAGTGCTGACATCAACCTGGGGGACAACCTAACCCTGCAGTGCCACGCCTCCCATGACCCCACCATGGACCTCACCTTCACCTGGACTCTGGACGACTTCCCCATCGACTTTGATAAGCCCGGGGGTCACTACCGGAGGGCTAGTGCGGTGAGCCTGTGTCCCAGGGCTCCTCCCTCCTCCTGGGTAGACAGACACCCAAGGTGGCCTTAAGGATCATGTCCTTCAACTCTCCAAAGCCCTCCCTAGCCCCTCAGGCCCATGTGGACACACTCACCCTTGGGGTAATGGCCACCCTCCCTTCAGCAGACAGCTCCCTGGATGCCAACCGGTGACCAGGCTTTGGGGAGGTGGGAGATAAACCTGGGGTTCCAGGAACCCAGCACATCTCCCTAGCACTGTTGTTATTTTATAACATTACTAACTTGGACAGTCATGGGCTGTTCTCCACAGCAAACTTTGTTATTGAAGCTGCAGTACTAAGTGGGGGAGTAGCTGATTCTTCCCATTGAACATACAGGAAAACTGAGGTGTCGAGGAGTCTGATGGAGCCGGGACCCTCAAGTCAGCTTCGCGGCTCACTCCTCTAGCCAGGCTGCTCTCTGATCCGCATCCCTTTACTCTCCCCCGCCACGTGCAGAAGGAGACTATTGGGGACCTGACCATTCTGAACGCCCAGCTGCGCCATGGCGGGAAGTACACGTGCAGAGCCCAGACTGTGGTGGACAGTGCGTCTAAGGAGGCCACAGTGCTGGTCCGAGGTGATGGGGTTTCCCACCGCCCCCCATCCCAACTTCCTGAGAGGACCCACGGGCCTCCCCAACCCCTTGCTCTCTTTCCCTCCCCTCCCTGAAGGCTGTTGGGGTTTCTGGTAGAAACCCACTGAGCTGAGTATATTCCAAGGTTCTCTGCAGATTTTAGATGAGTAGAATATTCTTCCTCCAAAGCAAAGCTTTTAAAAAGCCACTTTTCTTAAGCACGAACCACAAACTGGTATGCTGTGCTGAGGCAAGAAGTTGTCAAAGACTTTTTTAACAAGATACACATAATGTCATTCGGTCAGTTCCAACTCATAAGGATCCCATCTAACAAAGTAGAACTGCCCCAAGGGGTTTCCAGGCTGTGGTTTATTCAGACCATCAGCTTTTGGGTTAGCGCCAAAGCGCTTAAACACCGTACCACCACAACTTATCCAAAGACTAAAAACCTCAAATTTGTTGCCATTGAGTCATAACCAACTCCCAGCTGCCCCTCCAGCAGGTTTTTTGGAGACTGCCAATCTCACGGGAGGAAACTGCCCATCTTTCCCCGCAGAACCTCTGGTAGGTTAAAACTGCCAGAGAGGTGCCACCCGGGTTGTTCGGCCGCATAGCTTGCTGCAGGCTGTGTCACCAGAGTGCCCTTTTCAAAGACTAGTGTGGTTGTGTGCCCTCGAGTCGGAGCCAACTCAGGGCTGATCCTTCTGTAGGTTTTCAGAGACAGACAGCCCATCCCTCTCTTGTGGATTCAAACCATGTGCCTTTTGGATTTCAGTGCAGTGTCTTAACACGGGGCCACCAGAGCTCCCTTTAGTCTCTCAAGGACAATGGCTAGGCAGTCTATCCACACATCTGCATGAGTGCCTCCATGAGCTCCTCCAGCCTTGAGCCTTGAGGGACCTGAACACATCCTTCCCACGGGCACAACCAGCCCCACATCCTACACTCCCCGCCTTGCCTTCGGGGTGAGAAGTGGGTTCACTGTGCCCCCTGCTGTCCCCTCTTTGTACTGCACCAGTCTGAGCCAGTCTTGGAAGAGGTTGGTCCAAATTGAAAGCTGCCCAATTCCGGCTCACCGTGCTGAGTCTCTTGATGTAGGTCCACCTGGTCCCCCGGGAGGCGTGGTGGTGAGGGCCATCGGTGACACCACTGTCCAGCTCAGCTGGAGCCGAGGCTTCGACAACCATAGCCCCATTGCCAAGTACACCCTGCAAGCTCGAACTCCACCTGCAGGGAAGTGGAAGCAGGTCCGGACCAGTAAGTGTGATGTCTGCCCACCGGTGCTGATGGAGAGGCAGGAGTGGCAGGAGGCGTGCAGGGGGGAGGCTGGTGCTTCAAAGCAGGACAAGTGCAGGCCCTCTGCCAGCTGGAAGATCCAAGGCCATTTCAGGGAGGCTGCTGCACAAAAGCAGGAGGAGGGGAGAATCAGGGGAGGGGAGATGCAGTCTGTGCTCAGGGGGACTATTACAGAGACAAGGAAACACTTGTAGAGGGAGAGCGTGTGTGGTCTCAGGAAAGGCACGGCAGTGGGGCCATCCTGTGCTGCTCCCCAAACCTCTCCTCTCCCCAGCATTTCTGAAATAAGTGTTGAGCACTCAGCATATGACAGGCACCGTGATGAGGGCTGGATATAGAGGTCACTTGGGTCCAGTCTCTGCCCTCTACATCCAGACCAGTAAGTGCCGGGATGTGGACTAACGCCTCCGATCCTGGTGACCTGCAGATCCTGCCAACATCGAGGGCAATGCCGAGACCGCGCAGGTGCTGGGCCTCACGCCCTGGATGGACTATGAGTTCCGGGTGGTCGCCAGCAACATCCTGGGCACTGGCGAGCCCAGTGGGCCCTCCAGCAAAATCCGGACCAAGGAAGCAGGTGAGAGTCATGGATCAGTGAGACCACCAGAGCAGAGCCCTGGCTCCTCCTTACAAGGTGTCCATGTCGGTGGCAAGCAAGCTCTGGGTTCTAGTCCTGCACCCCAGGCTCCAGACTCTCCAGCAAATGCACAGGAGTCAGGGCCAGGCCCAGCATCACACCATGCCTGCTGGAGATGGGAGGGCCATCTAGTACAACTATCTTTCCAGTAGAGGCCAGTCTTACAATGAAGCTACAACTGCATTGGAATCTACAAAGATATCAAACTTAAAGGGTATTTTTCATGGGTGAGAAGGAGGTTGGAGAAGAGAAATGTCACACTAAGTTTGAACTCAAATCCAGGCCCAGGCCTCCTGGGAGTTGCCTGAGCTGCCGGGATTGATTAATGAGAAGGTATGCATGGATGAAAGAGAGAGACAGAAACAGAGAGAGAAAGAGTGTGTGTGTAAAAGAGAGAGAATGTGAATTGTGTTGGGGGACAGGGTAGTATCCAGTGCCTGCAAGCCATGCTTCCCTAGTCTTAACAGGATTGCTATTTACTCAGAGATACAACACAGAATCGGGACCGAGCCTCCCTTCTTCTCACCCATAAAATGTACTGCCTTCGTGTCTCCCTCAAACATGTTTCCCTATATGCCCCAAGCTGACATTCAATGCTCTCTTTAGAATCACTCTGATTTTTCAACTGGCATCTCTTCTAAGAGAACACTTCCTTTAATTGACCCCAAACTCCTCTGAGAATCAGATGTGAGTGGTAAGGGGTGTCCTTCATTCTAGCATCCCCAGAATTGATGAATCAGTATAGGTGGGGTACAGAGGAAGGATGGACCCTCGCAGTCTTGCCACCTGGAGAAGACTAACTCCCATCTTCCAGGATCAAATGGGCAGTGTGCTGGGGAAATGACAAGGCCCTCAACTATCATCAGGGAGCTCCGGGCACACAGTCAGCAAGCAGGGAGTTGTACCGCTTACCAAAAGATGGTGCCTCTCTGGTGGTTCGTATTTGCCAGCAGCTCCTCAAAGGAAAGAAGGGGAATCTTCTCCCATATGATTTACAGCCTCCGCCTTGTAAACCCAGGGGAGGGTCAGCTGAGTCAGTCAGAGCTCAACGGCACTGAGAGAAAGAGGCTATCAGCACCAGAAACAAATGAAAAGTCTCTAATTGCTAGATTTCTCTGCAGAAATATTTTGACCCCCAGCCAAGCTACCTCCTGCCAAGCTGTGAAAGCTGATAAAATACATTCTTGTTTAATATCAGCCTTGTTTAATACTAGAGACAACTAGGAAATTAAATCTGCCAGGAAAAGGAAAATAAACGCCAGACATCCTGAAACCCCCCAAGAAATGCTGCTTGCATTAACTGCGGTTCTGGATTATTTATCCCATTTAATTTAAAGTAAAAGGAATCAATCTCTATCATTTAGTTTAAGCTAACGTGAGTGACGAGGAAAATTATCTTTTATGGAGCAGCTAATATGTGCTTGTGACTGTCCTGTTTAATTTTGCTCACTACAGCCCTGTGAGAGAAAGAGCATCAGCATTTTGTGGACAAGGTAACAGAGGAACAGAGAGTTTAAGTAACTTGTCCTGGGTAACACAGCTAGTTCACAGCAGAACTGGAATCGGATTTCTTCATCCCCAGGGACTGAAGGGCAAATGGAACTTACTTGAAGGGGTGTCCCTGTTTGCCTTTGTTGCTTCACTGCCCATTAACAAGTGCCGTCTGTGTCCCTTGGTCCCCCGCAGCCCCCTCGGTGGCGCCCTCCGGACTCAGCGGAGGAGGTGGAGCCCCTGGAGAACTCATCATCAACTGGACGGTAAGCTGGCAGGGACAGAACCGCACGCTCTGGGGACGAGCACTGCCCTCTCCTCCCCACTGGCCCTTTCTGGACTCGTGTCCCGCTCAGAGCAGGCCGGCCCTGAGCCTCCACCGCACCATCGCCCCCAGGGCCGCCCCTCTCGGGAAGGCTGGGAGCCAGAGGACGGGCCTGCAAGCGCCCGCGGCCCCTCGCCCATGCCACACTCTTGCCCCTCAGCCCATGTCGCGGGAGTACCAGAACGGAGACGGCTTCGGCTACCTGCTGTCCTTCCGCAGGCAGGGCAGCGACGGCTGGCAGACCGCCCGGGTGCCCGGCGCCGACGCCCAGCACTTCGTCTACAGCAACCAGAGCGTCCAGCCCTACACGCCCTTCCAGGTCAAGATCCGCAGCTACAACCGCCGTGGTGAGGGGCCCGAGAGCCTCACTGCGATCGTGTACTCCGCGGAGGAAGGTGGGCACCGCCCCCACTCCCTTAGGCCTGGTCCCCAACCTATTCCCGCCCTCTCCGCCCAGCCACGCCCCCTCCTGCTCAGCCCCGCCCCACCTTTGACCTTCCACTCAGCCCCACCCCTCCCCGGTAAGTCCCGCCCCTTCTTCGCCTCCCCGGCTTCCTCCCCACTCGGCCCCGCCCCTTCCCGGTAAGTCCCGCGCTTTCTTCACCTCTCTTGCTTCCTCCCTGCTCAGTCCCGCCCCTCTCTGATCAGCCCCACCCTTCTTTACTGAGCACCGCCCCCTGCCCTCATCCCCACAGCCCTAGCTCTAACCCTACTGCCCACTCCATTCTGCCCCGTCCCCCACCTCCCTCCCTCCCTCCCTCTCACTCCTGTCCCACCCCCACTCCGCCCCATTCACCCCATCCTGCCCTGCCCCACCCTCACCCTCTTCACCCTGCCTTGCCCCCACTTTCTCCACCTTACATGGCCCATCCACATCCACCCAAATAACTTGTCCTGTTTCCCCTCTCCACAAAATTTTCTGTACTGTTGAGACAAAACCGACTCATAGCTGACCCTCTAGCGGATTTTCAGAGGTTGTAAATCACACGGTAGAAAACTGCCCGTCTTTCTCCCACAGAACAGCTGGGTGTATTCAAACGCTTGCATTTGGTTGGCAGAGCAACTCCCTACCCACTGGGCTACCTGAGTTGAGCTCCAGTCTCTGAAGAGGGGGTTGAGGAGACTGAAACTCTAGACCCAATGCAGTGGGGTAGGAAGAAGTTAAGTGACTGCCATGGTCCTAAGCCATTTACCTCATTTCTGCCTAGACCACCAACCCACTACTCCACCATCCTGTTGCCTGCTCTCAGCAGGAGAGAAGAGTGCTGTTCTCTGGGGGGCAACGGGCATCCATGGGCGGGTCTGGTTTCCTCTGAAACCTTATTGAGAACAGTCTCAGGATGCAGGCTAATCTATAGGGCACAAGGAGGTCAAACTCATTCTGTACTAATCTCCAGAACCCCGGATGGCCCCTGCCAAAGTCTGGGCCAAAGGAGTGTCGTCCTCAGAGATGAACGTGACGTGGGAGCCAGTGCAGCAGGACATAAATGGTATCCTCCTGGGGTATGAGGTGAGCACTGAGCCTGGGCCTGGGCAGGGCGGGTGCTGGGGTGTTAATGTTACATAGGGGCACTGCGCAGCTCAGGAGCACTCCTCACACATCACTGCTCCCTGAATCATTCACTGGCCAGGCAAACAAGAGAGGACCCACTACTCTGGGCAGCACCGTAGATACAGAGACTACACATCTGATGCCACTGGGGAAGAGAGACTGTAGATTATTTAATAGACAATGAACACTTGGCTAGAGGCCATCACAGGAGATGGGGGACCCATGGGAGGAAAAGGCTCTGGACAGGGCTAAGTGGCTCCTGCTCACTCTCTGCTGCCGAGTGCTTCCTGGGCAGCCTTACCTGGGTGTTCAGCCCAGCATCCTCAGGGAACAGCATGGACCGCCCGTGTGCCCGCTGATCTTCGGCCCCAGGGGAGCTTATGGCCCGGCAGTCTCAGGCCTCACCCTGGACCCACAGATGACTATCCAGGGGCACCAGTGGAGCAGACAGAGGGCAAAAATGAGCAAGGGGAGGAGAAGGGAAGTCAGAGCTGCCTTTGCTGATGGGAGAATCCCTCAGGCTGAACGTGCTAGCGACATTGCAGATCGCATTCCAGTGGGGTCAGCTCAGCACCATGTAGAGCTCACTCCACTGGAGTGGAGAGTACGCAGAACAGTGAGGTTGTTGTTTGATTTTTTCGAGTCAAGTAAAACCCATAGCGACTCTCATGAGCAAACAGATCTGAACCCTGCCTTACCCTGTGCCATCCTCACAATCGCTAACATACTCAGATTCATTTCTGCAGTCACACTGTCAAATCTGGTTGAGGGTCTGTCTCTCTTTCACTGACCCTCCACCTTTCCAGGCATGATGTCCTTCTCCAAGGAATAAGCTCTCCTAGCAACAGGCCCAAAGTATGTAAGATGAAGCCTTATCATCCTTACCTCCAAGGAGCACTCTTGCTGCACCTTGTCCAAGCCCTCTTTGCTCTTTTGGCAGGCCATGGGATATTCAGTGCTCTTCTCCAACACTATACTTCAAAGGCGTCTGAGGAGAGAGATCCAGACCGCCCTTGATTTTAAACGTGCCTGTGCTATGCCAGGAGGAACCAGTCCTTGGATAAGGATGTCATGCTTGGGAGGGTGGAGGGACAGCGCAGGAGGGGAAGATGTGGGATGAGATGGATAGATTCAATGACTGGGTAATGGGTGTTGGTGTGTCAGAGTCAGTGAAGTTGGCTCAGGATAGAGCAGGGTTCAGAGCTGTTGTACATAGAGTTACTATGAGTCGCAGGCAACTCAATGGCACATAACAGCAAAACTAGTAACAACATGCTATTTAACCTTGATATCACAGATGCTACTGACAATGGGTGTGCACTTACCGTGCAGCCAGCATACACTTCCTAGGGGGAGGGGGCCACTCTGCAAGTACAAATGTACATGTCATGCTGTGGTGGTGGGTTGGTAGAATCCCTGCCTCCTGTACAGGGAGTGAGCTCTGGTGGCCTAGTGGTAAGAAACTGTCTTGCAATCCCAAAACGGTGAGGTTTGAATCCACCAGCTGCACTATGGGAGAAGGATGGGCAGTCTTCTTCCATGCGATTTAGTGCCCCTGACAACCTGCTAGAGGGTCAGCTGTGTTTTCAGACCAGCTATAGGTCAGCACACAGCAGCAACAACATGCAGGATCCCTGGCTTCAGTTCTTGTCCAGTGCACCTCTTGCTGATGGGGTCTTACCATTCCGTGTTGCTGTGAAGCTGAACAAGTTTTAGTGAAGCTTCCAGACCAAGAGGAATGAAGAAAGGCCTGGCAACCTCCATCCCCCAATCACAATAAATCACCACAGTCCAATCTATAGCTGATGTGGGGGTGATGCAGGAGGAGGCAGCATTTCATTCCATTCTCCAAGGGATTTCCATGACTTGAGACTGGCTTGATGGCAGCTAACAAGAAATCCTTAGCAGAATCCCCTTGGTAGTTCATGAGTTAGATAAATGGGAGTAGGATTTAGCAAGCCACTGCGAGAATGAGCCTGTGCCCATCCCCTGTTCATCACCCACTCGCTCCCTTATCTAATCCACAGTGAGCATCTTTCTTAGGCTCAGGACTTTGCTAGGGGCCCAGGAAACAGCACTAACAACCCTGACTCCTAATCTAGTGCACAGTCTCTGAGACCCACGGCGGAGTCAAAGGGCCAGGGGGAGGAGGAGAGAAGCAACATGGAGCTGTCCGGGGCCTCAATCAGGAGTCGGAGTGGCCCTGAGCTCTTGGGCTTGATCCTGGACCCCCTCTAGAATCCCTGCCTCCCTCAGATCCGCTACTGGAAAGCTGGGGACAAGGAAGCAGCTGCTGATCGTGTGAGGACTGCAGGGCTCGACACCAGTGCCCGAGTCACGGGCCTGCACCCCAACACCAAGTACCACGTGACCGTGCGGGCCTACAACCGGGCCGGCACCGGGCCTGCCAGCCCTTCAGACAGTGCCACTACCATGAAGTCCCGTGAGTGTGTGCGGGGTGGAGCAGAGAGAGGGGGTTTATTGAGAGAGGTATGGCAGCGAGACCTGAGGAACTCCAGAGTGCCCTCAGCTTGTCTCTCTCAGCCTCATGGGGTTTTCTTCTCAGGCAGTAGTAGAGTCTGTTATCAGCAGTCCTCCTGAAAGGATTGACTCACAGGATGCCCGCGGGTGGGGTGGTGCAACACTGGGAAGTCTCCAGCTCTCCCTTCTTGGTAGCTCCCCAGCGACCTCCTGGCAACATCTCCTGGACCTTCTCCAGCACCAGCCTCAGCATCAAGTGGGACCCGGTGATTCCCCTCCGCAATGAGTCTGCAGTCACTGGCTATAAGGTAAGGAAGAGATCGAGCAAGCATCCAGTGGTGAGAACAACCCACAGGCATGTCCAGTAAATAAAAGAGAGCCCGTGGGTCACACACACACGGTGAAGGGCCGGGAGGGCTGGCAATTGGAATCTACGCTGAGGTCCCTGGGGACACAGGTCTGGAAATCCACTCCTGAAGGCTGAAGGCCATTGAAACCTTGTGGGGCACAGTCGCACTCCACTCACATGGGGTCATCATGAATTGGAATCTACTTGATAGCAACTACTACCACCTCCTGGGAGCTCTGGTGGTTTAGAGATAAAGAAAGACCTGTGCTGCCCACCCAGTGGTACATGACTCAAATCCACCAACTGTTCCATGAGAGATGCTCATGAAAGATGGACAGTCCTGTGCAATTTACTGCCTCTGAAAACTGGCTGGAGGACCAGCTATGAGTCGGTATCTACTCAGTGGTACATTATGACACCACCATCTCAAGGGAGCAGTAGTTTATATTAAGAAGGATCTGAGTTAGACCTCAGCAGCGATCTGATTGGGAGAAGCATGAAGTTTGTAAGTGGTTCTCCAGATACATTTTAGAGGCCAATACGAGGGCACGCGGGAAGGGAAAGGAGTTCATGGAGGCGGTATAGCTGGCTGGAGTCTAGAGGTCCCTCAAGCCTAAAGAGTCTGCAGGAGGAGTTAGCTACTTGCAAACTTTCCTTCCCCACCATGAGGAGCTCATTCAAGAGTAGTGGACACAGAGATGGGTATGTAGGAGAACCTTTCGTCCAAGGATCTTGGGACCCACGGGGCTCCTCCTGGGACTCGGGCTGGGAAGAAAAGAGGGACCAGACCTGGGGTGAGAAATCCCACGTGGCTCCCCTCTTCTTACAGATGCTCTACCAGAATGACTTGCACCCGTCACCCATGCTCCACCTCACCAACAAGAACTGGATCGAAATTGCTGTGCCTGAAGACATTTCCCACGCCCTCGTGCAGATTCGGACCACAGGGCCTGGAGGGGATGGGATCCCGGCTGAAGTCCATATCGTGAGGAATGGAGGTGCAGCCTCTCCCCTACCTGGTTCCTCTGAGTGTCAGGGTTCACCCAGATACTAATGCAGGAACCATCCCCACCTAAGCCAACCCCAATTCTGCCAAACCCCAAAGGGAATGGGGGTGCTAAGCAGTCCTGGCACTGCTCCCTCCCTGCCTTCCCCACCCATAACAAAGCATCCCTGGGGGTCAGGGAAGTGAGGGTCTCTGTTTACCGGGGTGCAGGGAAGGCTGACACTCAGCAAAAGCAACAGTTGTACATTTGGGACGTGCAGCTGACAAGGCCCCCCAGCCCTCCACATTCCCCGTCCTGATGCTGGCCCGGAGTCTCCTTAGGAAAGGGCTTGATCCTATTCAGAGGGCAGGGCTGGGTGTTCTCGTGCCTGGCAAACTGTAACCTACATGTCTGCCAACTGCTTTCAGGCACAAGCATGATGGTGGAGAATGCGGCAGTCTGTCCATCCATGCACCCCGGTGCTGTGCTCCCCCCGTCCATGGCGGTGCTCTTCGTCCTCGGCTACCTGCAGCTCTGATCCCGGCCGCCCACCTTCTCTGCCAGAGCTGGACGCCCACCTCCAATGGACACAGTCAGCTGACCCCAGCACCTCCCAGACACCAGGGGAGCCCAACACTGTGCCCAAGAGTGGTTGGTTGTCCAGACCTACTTTAAACAGTGCCCTTCGTGTAGGAGGTAGGATGTTCCAAATTCTGCCACAGGATAGACCCCACGAGAGGATTTTTTTTGTTTTCTTTACATCAAGAGGCAAAAGACAGTAACTTCCATAGTCCTGGACTCTGTGCCTGGGCCCTCTCCGGGGTCTGGATGAAGGAGCAGGCCTATGGGAAGAAGGAAATTGGAAATGTGATCTTCAAATCGGTAAAGACGGTGCTCCAGGATCATGTCTGGACCCTGCACCTCGCAGAGCCCAACAGGACTGTGATGAGCAGATGCAAGGAGTGAGGTGAACTCTGGGACCAAGGACTGTCCCTCTGTCCCCTCATGAGGGGTGGCATAGCTGGACCCCAACATTGTCCTGGATGACTCCCTGGAGGCCCCAGGCACCTCCAGCCTGCTGAGAACTGGGACCCTGATGTCTGCCGCCAGGTGCCTGAGCCCCTCAGCTTTGGGACATGACAGTCCAGGCTGGGCAGGGTCGGAGGGGCTGGGAGGGATGAGCAGAGAAGGGCTGGGACGTGTGGGAATGAGCGTCAGCCTGGGCGGTCACGGTCCTTCTCAGTCAACACTGCCAACGTGACTCTGTTACCCACCTCCCAGTGACAGAAGCCACTACAGGTGACTGGATGACTAAAGGGCTGTCTTGGGGAGGTCCTCCACCCCAAGACCCATCCTGCACAGTCCCCCTGCCACATACCCAGGGTTTGGGCAGCATGTGGAGGGGCAGGAGTCTGCCAACTGTGCCCCACCCTCCTCCAGCTCCACCTGCTCATCTGCAGTCACCACCCCTACCTGCAGGCCCCTGACCCTCACTCTCCTGCAGTGCTGACAAGGTGGGGGTCAGGGGAGCATTCTTTCTTTGTGTCCTGGAGTCAGGAGTCTTCTGAGTAATGTAGGGGGTGAGACTGGCCCATCACCTCCCCAGGGGTGCCCTGGGATCACCTGACGAGGTGTCCCCACACAGCCTGGGATGACTCTTTTGACAGGAAAGGCCCTTTGTGCCTCCAAGGAAGGGAATCATAAATGGGATGTGCCACCTTGCACCCCAGCTGTGTCAACAGTCAAAAAAACCTCTGAGCTGGAAGAGACCCAGAGCTCAACTTGTCCACGCCCCTTACTCTACAGACAAGGAAACTGAGGTCCAGAGAGGAATAGGGACTTTGCAGAGTCAAAACAGCCTGTAAGTGAGAGGCCTTGGGATAAGGATTGGGGTCTCCCACGTCCTCATTCAAGGCTGGCTGGCTGTCTATCCAGTGGAAGGGCTCCCAGGGAGCAGAGCTGAGGGGCTCTGGACTGGTAAAGAAGGGGCAGCAGGGTGTGAACACTCTGCTTTGAGGTGTTCAGGTTGGTAACCTGGGGACTCGGCAGTGGCTAGCCTACCCCCTCGATTCCTGGAGTCATCCCGGCTGCTGTCTTCTCAGCCCAGTTATGCTGTGTGACCTCAGTGTGCACTGCTGACTGGGATCCCCCACGGCGCTTCCCCTTGCTCCCCAAGAAGAGGCCAAAGCAAGGGTGGGGACTCCCCCGGTCCAGAAAGCAGTAGCAGCATGAGGACACTCAGCTGATGCTGAGAGGTGGTACTTCCAGGTGGCAGCAACAAGACAGGCATCTGGGGGCTCAGCCCCTCAGGGACCCCCTGAGCCTGTCTGCTGTTGTTTGCAGGTAGAGCTCTATTTTGTTATGGCTTTTTAAACTTTCAGCTCCTGCTCTTTTTTTCCCGGGCAGGTTTGCATTGATGTTTACCTAGAACAATTTGTTGTATGTTTTGTTGTTGTTTTTTTAATGTCAGTTCACATCTTTCCTCCCAGCCACCAGCTAGGAGTGCTCCCTGGAGCCAGGGCCACCACAATCCCGCCCGCATCCCCATCTCCCACACGTTGGCCTCCGGGGCTGAGCTGTGTCCACCCTACCCCATGACAGGAACCCCAAACACGGCCTAGCACCCCTCCTGGCGCTATAGCTCTGACTGGGCCTGTGCCCAGTTCTCCATCAGAAGGGAGTGTTGGGAGAAGAGGTGACCTTTTTTCTAAGGGTGAGCTGGTTCTCTCCTTGCAGGCCGTGGCAGGAGAGGCAGAAAGATGGGGGTCCAGGTGTTGGGTTTAACACATATCCTGACCAGGGTAGCTGAAAACCGCAGCTCCTAAGCTTGCTTGAAGCAAAACAAAGAAAGAAAGATACTTGTGGCTAACTGCTTTCGCCTTAATGGCATCCACAGGAAGCCTCGGAGCTTGGTGGGAATGGGCTCAGGGGCTAACCAAAAGGTAAGCAGTTGGAACCTATCCACTTCTCAGAGGAAGAAAGTTGTGGCAGTCGGCTTCTATGGAGAATGCAGCCTTGGGAACCCTATGGGGCAGTTCAGTTCTAAGTTCTAAATCAGAATCATAGACAACTGGTTGAGAGGTTTGGGGTTAAGAGAAGTTTAGGGTTGAATGAAGTCTGATGGAAAAGGAGAGGAGGGCAGATTTGCAGGGGAAGAGTTTTAACCAGGGAAATTAAGTCCCAGGAAACCCTAACCACCATGCAGAGATTGGTTAGGGATCTGGAATGATGTTGCAGTGTGGAGGAGCAGTTAAATGGCTGAGGGAGGCATCCCACGCCATCAGGGGACTTTGGCAGGCCTGCATTTAGAATGGAGCACTGTCATGGGGTAGTTCCCCAAATTGGCTAGGAGGTATCTACCTAGGAGTGGTATTTCAGGGCCCCTTCCTGCCCAAGGGGACTGGTTTTCCTCATCTCTGCTCAGATAGGCTGGGAGAGCAGAGTTTGGTGCCCTTCTGTTGTGTTTACTGTCCTGAATTATCTCCTCTCACGAACTGGGCAGGCTGGTTTCCCCAGCACTTACAGCCCTGGAGGCAGCAAGGGAGAAAAGGTCATAAACAAGTACTTTCCCACCCAGCTCAGTGGCCAAGAAGTGCCTTGAAGACAAGGGTCAGAGTCAGTCTCCAGGCACCGCTTTGGGGTCTGCACACATCTGGGCTCCACCTCCAAGGTCCTTTGTCCCTTGTCATGGCTCCCTCAGAGGGCAGCTCCCTTGCAGGGGAGGCTAGAGCCCTGCAGGCGCATTAGGACATCAAATAGACATGGTGCTGGGGGGTGGGAGGGCCATGTCTGAAGAGGCAAGGTGAGAACAGACCCGAAGCCCACTTTTTTCACCTTGCAGCGTCCACTGGTGATCCAGTCTTCTAACCACCTGGTTTTATTTGGGGGGAGGTGTTCTGGAGTGGCCGGAGGGTGTATTTCTCTTTACTCTTGCTAATACAACAGCAAGAGAGGTTAAGGTTAGACATCTGAGAAGAGCTTCTGCAATGAGACCCTGGCTTCTTCCTTTTTTATGGAGTTCTGACAGGAATTTTGGCAAGTAGTTTGGTGAGAGTTCTGGTTTAGATGAAATCTAGACCAAGCCGGATGGGGAAATGCTCTTTGTAAGTTTCCTTCCAGAGCTGAGATTCTTAGAATCAAACGTGTTCCACAAGGAAGAGTCTTGGGGACATGTCTGCTGTGGCCTCTGCATTTGAAGAGAAGTGACTGAAAGTCACACAACCATAAGGGAAAGGGCTAACGAAGCCCAGAAATTCTGATCAAACACAGCGCTTTTCCCGGCCCCAAGAGCCAGCCAGCCTGTGCCTGACTGCAGGCACCCAAGCTGGCCGACATGCTTACTCCCATCTTCCCCATTTTCAGAGGAATGCCTTGCCTTCTAAGCCCAGAATGTGAACACCGGCTGGACCCAGTGCTGGAGGGACAGTAGTGTCCTCTCACCTGTGCTCATGGGGACAGGTGGAGGACACTATTTCTGAGTCAGACCTGGACATTTGGGAGTCTGAGCGAGGCTCTTGGACGTGGTGTGAGAGGGACTAGAATGGCATTTCCTGAGAGACTTCAAAGAGCTCCACGGAAGCGGGTGCCCCATGGACTTGTGTATAGAGCGCGCCTACGGGCTGGCAGTTTATACATAGGGTTGAGGAGTTAGAATTGATGGGACCTAATAACATGGCTTTGGGAGGAGGGCATAAGGGTCAGAGAACTTTACCCAGCAGCTCAGGAAGCCATAGGGGCCTAAAGCCTTTGATGCCCTGAGACGAGGTCCATCCTGCCTTGGTCCCCCAGCCTCCTCTGACTTTCCTGCCCCATCTGGACATGCAGAGCTTCGAGGTGCTCATGGGGGGCAAGTGCTGGGACTCCGTTATTGTTGAAATGGAACCACACCTACTGGCCTATTATTTCTCTCTCTTGTACTTCTTGTAACAGTAGTTATTTATTGACTGTGGTAGCAGGCAGTTCTTAAATAAAGTTGGATTCCCAACCTGTTGAGGCAGCTGGCAAGAGCTGGGAGTGTATCTTTAGGCCAGCGCAAACCTCTGTTGTTCTCGTGTACCCCAAACTTTCACCTCTCATGCTTTGTTATGAAATACAGCTCACACAGCTTTATTCACTCCTGGGCAAAAGGAAAATCAAGCTGAGAGACTTTAAAGCAGGTCTGAGTTGGAACTGACATGTCCGTAATAGTTTTCTTGTGGGATGGAAGGGAGAGAGTCCAGTCGAGCCCAACAGGTTTTTATAGACTGTGCTGGCTGGCTTTCCCCAACAATGGGCGGGACAAGATGCTTGCGTGAAGGGGCTGCTTCATGGTTCCCCAATTTTCAAGACATCTGAGATGCTGATTCACTGGTCCTAAAGAGAGGTTTTCTCTCTATAGATAGTGTTATGTGCAGTCAAGTCACTTGTGACTCATAGTGACCCTATGCACAATAGCTCTGAACCCTGGTCTATCCTAAGCCAATTTCATTGCCTCTGACACACCTACACCCCCATTACCCCAGTTACTATGTCAATCTATCTCATCCAAGGTCTTCTTCTCCTGCGCTGTCCCTCCACCCTTCCAAGGATGATGTGCCTCTCCAAGGATTGGTCCCTCCTGGCCACATGCCCAAAGTATGTCAGATGGAACTTAAAGATATAACAGCCCCAATTACAGAAAGTTGTGCTTCTGCCCTCAGTGGCCAAAGGGTTTGATCTAAAGTCACCTTTCCTAAGTATAGCATTCTCTCATGCATTCAACAAAAGGTTACCAAATTTCCAATTATGTATCAGTCATCTTCAACTGTTGTTGTTGATAGCCGTAGAGCTGAGCATGACTCATAGCGACCCTATGAACAAGAGACGTGAAGCCTTTCTATAATTATCATTGATCAAAGTTCATAGAGTTTCCAGAGGCATGTTGTTCAGGAGTGGATGCCACTCCTGCATGTTCAACCAGTTCACGGCAAAATGAGCAGGGCTCCCTCCATGCAGGGGAGAGGGCTTGGCAGAGAAGAGGTGAACGGCAGCCCCACTACTCAGGCCTGTTCAGCAAGAGAAGTGACTGAGGGTGAGCTTGCACAGCCGGTGGAATGATACAGCAGGCAAGTGCTCTTCTGGGAGTGACGGCTACCCTCGGACCCACATTTCACCCCACTCCACATCTCCTTGACTCTTCAAAGGCTGATTATGTGCGTAGAACTTGAGGAGGAGAATTAGGAAGAACTGATACCTTTAATTATGGAGCCGGTGAAAAACACAGACTACAAAGTGAACTGCCAGAAGAGTAAACACACGTCTTGGGAGAAGTGTCCTCCTTAGAGGGAACGATGGTGAGATGACGTCTTACAAACTCTGGACGTATTCTCAAGAGGACATTGGCCTGGGAAAACAGAGGCTCAGCAAGAGGAGAGGACGCCCCTCAGTGAGAGGGCCTAACACTGACTACAGTAACCAGCCTCATTAGAGCAGAGACGCGGATGGCACGGATCGGGCATGCCTTGTTCTGCGGTCCACAGCGTCACACTGAAGTCAGAGGTGACTAGACAGCACCCATCAACACACAGGAGGGTCTTCTGTTCTCTTCCCTACTCATCCCTTCAGAACGTCAGTCAGTATTCAAGACACCTCTGAACAAAGGATTATAAACCTAGGGTCCATCTGAAAAATGGGAGACTTGCCCTGAGTCCTGTTCTCTCCCCAGCATAATACTGTATTAAGTACAAAGTACGATGTCGTGTAGAGGCCCTGTTTCAAAGACCAAACTACTTCCTGATTGCTTCAGCACACTGTTCAGTTCTGGATGAAGAAACCTCAGTAAAATCATTCCCTAGTCTGCACAGAGGTGTGCGGTTAACCCAGGGACTGCACCTCGTTGGCTGTTCAAATCCACCCGCAGCTCTGCAGAAGAAAGATGCCCAGTCTCCTCCTGGGCGATTTACAGCCTGCAGAAACCCACTAGAGGGTCAGCTGTGAGCAGGTTCTGTGAGAACTCAGGTCCAGTACATCAGTTTTCAAAGCACTTTTACTCAAAGGGTCTCATGTAGTCCTTATAAACCACTTATTTCAAAGATGAGGCCCATGAAGGGTCAACCAGCTTGTGTTGTCATATAGGAGAGAGCAGGCCAGAACCAAGGTCTGAACCCATCCCTTCAGCCGTCAATAGTCTTTTCAATAGAAAGGACAGGTGGAAAATGGAGTATCTTTTCAAACTGTAAGTAGCAATAAGGACTCGCTCTGCATGTGCCTACATCAGTGGTTCTCAACCTTAGCTACAAGAATTCTCTAGAAAACTTTTACAAATAAAGATTCTTGTGTTGCTGTTGTTAGGTGCCACTGAGTTAAAAATGACCCATAGCTGACCCTCCAGTGGATTTTCAGAAGCTGTAAATCACACAGGCGGAGATGGCCCATATTTCTTCCTCAGGTAGCTGGTAGATTTACCTTTTGGTTGGCAATGCAACACCTTACCACTAGGCCACTGTTGTTGCTGTTGTGTGTTGTCAAATCAGAACTGACCCATAGCTGGCCCTCTGGCAGGTTTTCAGAAACAGTTAATCAAACAGGAGATTGCCTATCTTTCTGTGGAACAGCTGGTGGATTCAAACCATGTGCCTTCGGGATTGCAGCAGTTTCTCACCACTGGGTCACCAGAGCTCCCCACTTGGCTACTAGCTCTTCATAAAAATTACCTACACAACTTACAATTAAAACAAAGACCCTTAAGAACTCTTGGTTTATACATTTGGAAGACTTTCCCAGTAGCAATGAGCACATGAACCGCGCAGTGTTTGGTTTCTAAATACTATTCCTCACACTAAAAAAGAACAAGATGCCTTGGAGAAAGAGCAGATTCAGATCTGGGGCAAAGAAAGTCCTAATGTGGATTTTATATTAGAAAATAACTTTAGATGCTCAAAAGTAAAAAAGAGACCACATCAAAAGGACAAAAGGGGCTCTGACTGGTCAAAATGTAGTGTAATTTGAGGACATAAGTCTAAAAGAGGGCACCAGCAGGGAGACTTAACTCACTAAAAGGAGAATCACTGAAACTTCAAAAGAAGGTAAAAAGAGTACTTCTTTACAGAAAAATGCAGGCTAATAGGAAAGGAATGAAGAACCACCATTTTGGCACCCCCAGCAGGCAGTAAGGATTAAGGCAAGGACCAAGGTAAGCTAATCCCAGTCTCACAGCCATCAGCACACAGACATCAGTTACAAAGAGGAAGCCACAGATACCTTTGTTGCTGACAGTCACCATAATGAACACTGTCACGACCAGCAGTGGACTAGCCTGGCATTATGTGCTTCCTGATGCAATACAGTATTATCAGATATATACGTGGTGGTGTTCTGTCCTGTCAACTCAGAATTGACCCAGAGCTAATCAGAGGCAGTAAACCACACGGAAAGAGACTGCCCATCCCTTTCCCACAGAGAAGCAGTGGATCTGAACCATGTGCTTTTGGAATTGTTGTACAACTTCTTACCATGAGACTGCCAAAGCTTCCTATCATTCAAATATAGCCAGCTAGCTATACACACACACACACACACACACGATAGACAGCTATCTCTTTATCCTTTAAAAAGTGTTTAAGCTGAATCTAATAGTGAGGAAATAATGAAAAATCCACAACCAACCTCAAAGAAAAAAACAGGAAGGACCAGTAATAAAATAAGAAACTAAGAAAAATAATAAAATGAAATATGGGAACCTTCATATGATCTTGGGGCGGGGGGAATTCAACCAGTACTTTAAAAAACAACAACAGGAGATCCAAGATGGCGGTGGAGGCAGAGACAACGTGGTGAGCTGCGGGAGCAGCGGACCACTTGGAACAGGGCCACTATGCCCTTCTACAGACTTCTGTTTATTGATAATTGAACCGTTAAACAGTTGATGACTGGTCTTTAGTGAGGATTGAGGCTCAACAACAGGAATTCAAGGATTCCCAAGGAAGAATGGGTGAGTGCTGTGGCTCCCAACCCCCTCCCGCAGAGCCCGCACTGCACCACACCTCAGCCGCAGCTCCATGAAGCTCCCACAGCTGGAACCTATGGAATCCCTCGTCCAGGATGGAGAGTGGGCACCGGGCCTCCCCAGGACTGGTGCAGCGGAGCCACCACACTGCAGCAAAGTGGACTGGTTCCGGGGAGAATTCTTGGAGCCAAGATGGTGGTGGCAGGGGGAGCGGGTGGCCACTAACCTCCCACGTGCGAGATAAAGCGCGACTGCCAGCCGCCTGTGTGGGAGATGACACGCGGGAGATGGCTTGCGCCCGACGGCCACCCACATGGAAGATGGCACTCGCCTGGCAGCCACTCGGGCAGGGGAATGGCGTGTGCCCGCCGGCCGCCCGCACTGGGGGATGGTGCACACTGCCTGCTGCCCGCGCACGAGGATGATGCGCGCCTGTCAGCCGCCCGTGTGGGAGATGACTCTCAGGAGATGGCTCGTGCCCGCCAGCCCGCCAGCCACCCATGCGGAAGATGGCACGCGCCCGGCGGCCGCCTGCGTGGGGAGATGGCGGGCGCCCACCGCCTGCTTGCCGCCCACGCTGGGGGATGGTGCACAACCGCTGGCTGCCTGTGCAAGAGATGACGCGCGCCCGCTGGATGCCCACACGCGAGATGACGTGTACACACCGGCTGCACGCGCTGGGGGATGGCATGCACCCATCCCCACCAGCCGCCCATGCACAAGATGACGTAAGCCCACCGGTTGCCCGCTTGCGAGATGACACGCACCCGCCAGCCACCCACGTGGGAGATGATGCACAGGGGATGGCGAGCGCCTGCCAGTCGCCCACGCAGGGGGGTGGTGCGTGCCCGCCGGCCCCCCGCACAGAAGAGAGGGCGCACACCCCTGGGCCTGTGGGGGGACGTGCGCCCCGCCGCCTACAGGCTTGGGTTTCCTTGGAAAACCAGAGATGATCACCTATACGATGGGTTGTTGAAAATCACTGTGTGTTGTCTACTTGATGACACTTAACAGTGGCAACATGTTCAAGAGGACCGACATCCTAAATGCACCACATATTTTGATCTGTTGAATGCTTCTGCCAAAAGATGTTTAGACCTGGAGGGAGCCTGTTCACAATTTTCAGGTTCCCTTTGCCATTTATAAAGGGGGAGGGCAGTGACACCTACTTCAAATTATAGTATGACCACTTATGGAGGAGGGGGGTGGTGATGGTGTTGGAATTGGAGACACTGTCCCTGGCCACACAGTCGTCGGTCAGGCGAGAGGCCCATATTGGGGTGGGGACAATTAGAGGGGGAGTGTACCAGCCAGCCCACTGGGGGTGTTGCCCTGCTCAGGACGGGCCGCCAAGGCCCTCTGCCCAGGGCGGGTTGTCTGCGGCCCTCGGCTCGGGGCGAGCCGTCACGGCCCTCTGCCCAGGGCGGGCTGTCTGCAGCCCTCAGCTCGGGGCAAGCCATCATGGCCCTCAGGGTGAGCTTCTCAGTGCCCAGATGGTGCCATCTGACCCCCTGGGTAGGAAAAAAAAATGCCTAGGGTATCCAGAGAATTTTATATAGGCTACTTTCTGCCACCCTCTACCCCAGTAAACCTGAAAGCAACACCCCCAAA
>NW_006399813.1:3948562-3952756 GCF_000299155.1 Elephantulus edwardii
CTGTACCAGTCAGATCTGATTTGACGGTACACTCACACAAAAATAATAAAAAATGAAAAAAGTTTAAAAAAAAGATCAATAAAGTTAATGTTGTATTAAAAAAAGAAAAGAAAATTCCAATTTGAGATACAAAGTCCTAGATTTTAATGAGAGAGAGGTCAGTAGCTTGTTTAAGCTTGCCAACAAATTGAACTCTTGACAGGTCCTTACTAATGGAATTTCACTGCAAACTTTTCTTTGGTCACTAAGTGAACAATACTATGTATGAATCCACTAAGGAGCCCTGGTGGTATATAGTAGCTGCTGTTCAAATCAGCAACAAGTGCCAGCCAGCCTTTCTCTGTTCAGATCCCTCCAAAGTGACCATTCCTAAATGGAGATCAATTCCCGAGTGTGCAAACAGGGTCACGGATAAATAGGCACAGGGGTCATACCTGCTTCAAGACTTCTTCACAGGGCCTGCATCTAGCTTTACAAAATGAAAGAATCAGAAGTTTTTTGGAGGGAAAAAATGTGGCAGTCTGCTGCTGTTTACGTCTCGGAAGCCCAACGGGCAGCTCTTTTCTGATCTACAGTTGCTACGGGTTAGAACAGGGTGCTCTGGTGGCTTAATGGTAAGGAGGTACGTGGCCCAAAGGCACGTGGTTCAAATCCACCAGCTGTTCTGCAAAAGAAGGATGGGCAATCTCCTCCCTTGTGATTTACTGCTTCTGAAGACCTTCTGGAGCATCAGCTATGAGTCAGTACCAACTCAATGGCACATAACAGCAGCAATAATATTGTCAGAAAAAGGATGCTGGTACCCTATCGTATGGTTTTGGGCTACCAAAAGATGTAATCTCAATCTAACAGATCTGAGGTGGAAAAATCAAAATGGTGAATAACTGAGTCTATTTCAGCTTTTCTGTAGACAAGAATTAATGTTCACGAACACTTATTAACTGACTTAAGGTATTAAGTAAAATAAGAATTCTATTTAACATTCTAGTATGCTGCACATTTGAATTAACCATTTACATTAAAATTTTTAAAATGCAAAAATTATAAAAAAAAAAAGCAATTTAATCACTAATAGTAAAAGGAAGGTCAGGTGGTTAAGGAGTTCCAATGTCAACCCAAAGGCATGCGGTTCAAATCCACCAGATGTTTTTGCTATTGTTAGGGACATCTGGTGGCCCAACGGTAAAGTTACAGCACTAATCCAAAGGTAGACAGTTTGCGTCCACCAGATAGATAGATGTTCCCTGGGAAAAAAGACATTTTCCTCCTATGTGATTTACAGCTTCTGAAAATTCACTAGGGGGTCAACTATGAGTCAGTTCTGACTTAGCACACAATAACAACAACAACAACAACAATCACTTTTATCAATCCTACCTCTGAACCTACTTACTAGTCACAGAAAATAAAAAAGTGTATTAATATTAACTAAAACAAATATATACAGTGTGTGTATATGCAAACGTACATACACACACATCCAGAAGACAAGCTGTTCAAAGCCACCTTTTCCTGCTCCACAGGAGGATAGGCAGGCAATCTCCTCCTGTGCAATTAACTGCCTGTAAAAACCCACTAGTGGGTCAGCCATGACTCTACAATACACAACAACATGTACACACATATGCAGTATTTATTTTATATATACGTGTGTGTATATATGTACCAAATATATACGTGTGTGTGTGTGTATATGTATGTATAGGGCAATTTCCTCCAGTGCTAAAACTCCACTGGAGGATCTACTATGAGTCAGTTCCAACTTGATGGTACATAACAACAACATATGCATATACATAAATACACACACATACACATAGATACATTTATACACACAAAAAGACCCAAAAACCTCCCAAATCCAACAGGTTTAAATATAAATGGACTCTTAATTTGATAAACATTTTTAAAACAAGAGATTCTATAGCCTAGGCTCAGAAGTATTTGATAGCAAACTGAAATTACTCGACATCACTATTAAAAAACCCTTCAGTCTTATAAAAGAAAACCTTACTACTAAATTTCAAAAGGCTCAGGTGCTAAGATGCTCAGAGATTATAAAAGTTTCCATCTTTTTAGCAGTCTCCTTCTGTTTTCAGATCCCTGAAAAAAATCCACCTCATCATCTTTAACCTAACGGTACCGCTAACAACTAATGCAAGTGCCTCTAGACTACTGCAAGAAAGCAAATACCAGCACGGGGACTTGAGCAATTTGGAGAGAGAAAAGGCACTACAATTAAACAGCAAGGGGCTATAGACATTAAGCTTATATTTCTGGTTATTTGTCTGGCTTTTTCTCTGGAGGAGGTAAAAAATCTAGAATGAATACAAACCAGGAAATTAATTCAACCAAGGATAGTTGCACTATCTTGGGTCTTGGATTCTAAAAGAAATCTGAAGAAAACCATAGAAATATGCCCCAGAAAAAAACACCAGGAGAATATAGGTTTCTTGAAATCTACTAACAAACTCAAGGTTAAGAGCCACTGAAATAAGTTAGCCACATCTGATTCAGTCTGTCCATTACAGCAGCAGCTTAAAATTCAGAATATATGCCGCTGGGAAAGGCGGGGAAGAAGGGGGAAATGGTGCAGTTAAACGGAGTCAGGGACTGTACAAAGCAAGGCCACGAAGCAAGCCAGACAGTGCTCTCAGCGTGTCCTTACCTGTCAAGGGCTGGCTGAGTTCCGCCTGCACTTTACCCTTCGCTGATCCTTCCAGAGGTAAACCTCTGTCCCCTTTGTAGAGTTTCGGTTTAAATGGAGAATCTTTCTCTTTACCTTTTGATCCTTTAGGTCGGCCTGCTTGCTTCTTCTTGGATTTGCCATCCCCCTTCACACCCAGTAATGGATGGACCTCTGTAAGAAGACAGACAGGTTGACATGGACAAGAATTCACACACCATCAGTGCCATCACCCCATTAAGAGCACCTGCCGTTATCACCCATCGTAAGTAAAGAATGGTGCTCTCATGTCTCAATTTTACTGAGAAAAAGTGAATTTTCTCCTTTGTAAAAGAAGGATAGTATAACAATTTAACATCAGTCAAACATCAACAAGAGTTGATGTAAACATTAGGAATGATACACATACTATAAAAGGGAGCTCTGGTGGCCTAGTGGCAAGACGCTACACTGCAATCCCAGAGGCATGCGGTTCGAATCCACCAGATGCTCTGCTGCAGAAGGAGAGATAAACTCCTCCTGTACCACTCAGATCCGATTTGACAGTACACACTCAAAAAATAATAAAGTATTTTTTAAAAAGTAAAATATAACAGTTTTTTTTTAAAAGGTGTCTGGAACAAGGCAGGAGAAGAGGGACTCCATCCACCCCATCAGTAACATGTGCAATGTGTGTAATCCACTGTGACAGTACAAGAGGGTGTGTACACACACACACACACACACACACACAGAGTGACAGTAAATGCTTCCATAATCAGATTGTAAAAATAAGACGAAACCTAAGTGCCCATCAACAAATGAATGGATAGAGAAGCTGTGGTATATTCACATAACGGAATACTACGCTGCATTGAAAAACAAAATGAGGGAGAGAACAGTTTAAAAGCAATATATGATAGGGTATTATGGTTATCACAAGAGTCCAGAATGAAGGTTGCTTAGTGGACTGTACTCGGGGTGGGGAGGGGGATTGTATACCAGTGAAGGAATTTTTCTTTTAGTTTTCAAAGAGAAGAGCAAACTGGGGGGGAGGGGTGGGCAGAGAGAAAAGTACAATGAATGAATGGAAATCCAAAATCTCTGTAAATGTTCTTTAACATTGATAAAATAAAATTAAAAACAAAAAAAGTTAAAAAAAACCCCAAAAACTCAAGGAACTCATGCAATATTATTCAAAATGGGTAACCCTGGAGGACATTATGCTGAGTGAAATATCTCAGTCAAAAAAGGACAAATACTGCATAGGGCCACTGTTATAAAATGGGACTGACCTCAGGGTTGGGGGAGACTGAGATGAATAATGCATACTGCATTGAAACAGATGAGGGAGAAGGGATATGTGATTAGGTATTATTGTTATGACTGGAGTCCAGAACGAAGGCTGCATAGTGGAGTGGACTTGGGGGGAGGGACTGTATAACACTGAAAGAATTCTTCTTTTACTTTTCAATGAGAAGAGTGAACTAGGGGTGAGGGGTAAGCAGGGAGAAAAGTGCAACACTGAA
>NW_006399813.1:3952856-3963795 GCF_000299155.1 Elephantulus edwardii
AGCCTTAACCCAAGATCACCAGTAAGGTGATAAAGTGTCCTCCCTTTCCCCCTTCACATCAACGCCCCTGTTCAGCATGAAGAAGCCAGAGAGTCGACATCCAGTTCCCAAATCAATAAGACAGTTGATTTAATTACCATTGGAAAATGCTTGTCATCTTCCTGTAGCATCTGGTCCCCACTGGATCCTTTTCATTTCCTTCACCTGCTTCCCCCACCAACCAATTTCTGCAGCTCTGCAACTGCATCCCTGCCCATCCTCACCCTTTTGCCCCCAACACTCACCTCCTTGTAGCCCCAATATGTTTTTTCCCAATTAAACAAAAACAAAAACAAAAACAAAAAACCCAAAACAACAAAAACAAAGCTGTTAAGATTTGGAAACTGGAGATTTGAGTGTAAAATTAAATCTAAAATCAGGGATTTATGACTCATTTTCTTATGTGTGATAACACATTATGGTTACAGGACAATGTCTTTATTAGGAGAGGCATGCATGAAGAAGGCTGTAAAGGGTCACAAGTTTAACTTCAATGGCTCAGCAAAATCAATATATAAAGAAAGAGAGACTAAAAGTGGTGAAATGTTAACTACTGCCAAGTCTAGGTAAAGGGTCTATGGATGATCATGAAGTACTTCTTCCAACTTTCCTATAGACAGGAAAGTCTTAATTTTTAAAACAGAGATAATAGTAGATTCTTTGTCCACATTTTAATCAGTATCTTCAGAGATGATGCTGTGGTATCATTGGTAAACTGAATTGGAACTGACTCATAGCTGACCTTCCAGCAGGTTTTCAGAGGCTGTACATCACACGGGAGATTGCTCATCTCTCTCCTATGGAGCAGCTGGTAGATTCAAACTGCCTGACTTTGAGTTGGGAGTGCAACTCCTTATTACTACTAGGCCACCAGGGCTCCCTCTCTTCAGAGACAGGGCTCAGAAATCTTAATTATTCAAAGCTCATTCAAGCAGTTCTGACACATATCTAGAGAAAAGAGCCATTAGTATGAGTCTCTCATTTTTACTATCCCCTTCTGTAACTAGGGAGCTTGTAATCCACTGGCCTAGAGGGTAGGGAATTGCACTGTCAACCCAAAGGCAAACAGTTCAAATCCACCAGTTGCTTTGAGGGTGAAAGAAGGGTAATTTCCTCCGGCGTGATTTACAATCCCTGAAAACCTGCTGGAGGGTCAGCAATGAGTCAGTTCCAACTTGATGGCAATGAAGGTTTTTTTAAGTCTGTAACCAGAGAAAAGTGATGGAGACAAATGCTGTCATTCTTTCCTGAGAATGATCTCAGCTGGTGGCCAGGCCTGTTCCCTGATGGTTTCACAAACCAACTATCTCAGACTGTCTGAATGGCCCTTCAAGTCTTAAGATGAATTACCTTCAGGGCGTAGGTACTCTATTCTTCCCTTAGGGGGTCTTGGCTGCCTTAAGAAACTGCTATTTGTGAACTTTCCCAGAAACACAAGTTTAGAGGACACTTACAACTAAAAGAAAAGGAGCAGGGAGCAAGGCAAGGAACTATTAGAATGATCAGAAGCGATGTACCAGCTGAAGAATCCAGGGTTTTGCCAGAAAGTTTAACTGAACCCTGAAGTAGAGGGTTAACACTGGAGGACACAGGGAAAGCAGATGACCGATTACCTCTGAGTGACCGTCTATAATATATTCCAGTCAGATGTCATTACCAACACCCTCAGCTCTGCAAACAAGGGCACGTGGCCTCCTGCAACGCAGACCATTCGTTCGATGTCTAGTCTAAGAAACTGGAGGAAAATGACAGAGTGATGATGGGAAAATTTAAACACAAAAGATTTTTTTTAAATGAAGAGGAGTAACAAAAAGGTTATATAGCGACTGTGGATTAGTATTTTTATTGACGAGGGAAAAAAAACAGATTTCAGAAATGTTAGGTTTTTCTGCATGAATATGTTGCTGAGAAGGAAGCGGAGGTGGGGGGGGAGGCTACAAGTTGTAAAATTGGGAAAAGGAACGCAAGCTTGACAAGACAGAACTCCCTCCGAGCAAAAGACCCATCTGCTGTATAAAGAGGGTAGACGTTTCTGCCCACAGCTACCATAATGTTGTCATCTCTCTACATCCTCGCCCCACATACTTGTGGCAGTGGGAGACCCATCTTGTAGCTCATCCATCCACAACCTGGTAGCCAGAAGACACTCTTAACGACCTCAGCTTCCTCAACAGTCAGTCCTTCAGGCACAACGTTTTTAAGCCATTCAGGGTGTTGTCACTGTGGATCATCCTCAGTCCGCTGTAGAGGGCTATGCTCACCATCACACCACCAGCCACTCCACTGGCGAGGCCTATTGCCAAGGCAGACGCCACATGTTTTTTCCATGTTGGACGGAGAGGCCTGGAATAGTTGTCCAGATTCACTTCCAGACCCTCATCTACTAACTTCTGATCCTCTGTCAGCGACTGATCGAAATTCAGGTTCACCAAGTGAGGAGGGAGGACCCTCAGTCCGTAATAGAGCCGTTTGACAAGCTTCAAGTTTTTTAACATCTGCACATCACACCGGTACGTCCCAGCATCAAACTCACTGGCAGATTCAAACTTGACAGAGTGGGTGTTGGTTCGGAAGGGTTTGAAGAGCTCATCATCAGTTGAGATGATACCTCGAGCAAGTCTCCAGGTGAACCAGAAAGCTTCCTGCCCAACCTCCAGGATGTCTGAACTCAGACAGCTCAGCTCAAACTCCTTCCCCATGGGAATGGTGAAGTGGAGCATTCCACACATCCAGTTGGTCAGGCACTCCAAGCGCTGAAACTTACATTTCCTTCTCACCCCATCAGGGCCCACCTCACAGACAGTCTCCTCCTTATAGCCAAGGCCACAGGTGACAGTACAAGCCGTAGCACTGACAATAACTGTGCCAACAGCTTCCTGCAGCTTCTCTGGGATGTCTAGTGGTTTAGGTAAAGTCACTACAAAAGGCAGGTGGGAGGCCAACATAAGACTCCCAAAGATTAAACTAGTGGCCAGTTTCTTCATGTCTGGGGAGGACTTCAATTACCTACCGCAAACAGCCCAAGGCATTCTGGGTGAATCTTCTTTGATATTGTAACGTAAGTTCTTGAACAAGAGATATCCTACAAAGTCAAAATAGTGCACATCATAGACTGAAATTCAGTTATTAACAGGTTAGGCCATAAGGCGGGAAGGGGGGTTATCCCAATGTTGTTGTTGCCTTTAACATGCATGCTTGTTCATAAAAACCTTATCGTCGTTCATTCTTTCCATCTCCTTTAATAGATTTAAATCCACCTCTTTGGAAGAAAAAGATGAAAAGACTTCAGAAGCCAAAGTGAACTTCCCAATTACCTGAATGCACAGGGAAGTTGAAAACCGCCCGAGTTTTTTCTCCTCTTGCCCACACTGCAGGACAGAAATTAAAGGATTCAAAAGCTCAGTTAAATCTGACAAAACAAGAAATTAAATATTAAAAATCTAAGAGGATTAATTTGAATTAGGGTTATTAGCAATTTTAAATGTGCCTAAACCTTCTATAATAAGGATTAAAATCACTGTACCAGGAAGCTAGGGACTTAACCTCCCTGAATTTCTAGTTCTCTTTCCTCCCTTATAAATATGACCCCCATGAGGTATATACATGAAAACATTTTTGCAAAGTATGAGGCCATTGTCATACTGAAGGACTTTCAAAACAGAAAAATTCAGAGACGAGGGCGAAGATACCCTTTCAGAAGTGGAGTCTTTAGCAGCAAAATAGAGGTTAATGTAGCTCCTCTCCTCCTTTTAGATATTCTTCCTTCCCAAAGGTTCTAAAGCATTTTCTAGGTGAGAGAATCCCTAATCCTGACTCTATTCCCTTCAAAGAACAGAGGATCTTACTGTTTGCTTGGGCCACAGTTGCTATGCAACAGCTATGATGTCAAAGGACTCTCAGTTCTTAGAAAAGCTTAAGTAGACAGACTTGGAGATGATTAAAATCAGGAGTTTAGGTGAGCTCTGGTGGCCTAGTGGCCAGAAGCTGTACTACAATCCCAGAGGTAAGCAGTTCAAATCCACCAGGTGCTCTGCTGGAGAGGGAGGGACAATCTCCTGTACCAGTCAGATCCGATTTGACAGTACACACACAAAAAAGTAATTAAAAAAAAAAACAAACCCAACCTAAAATCAGGAACTTAAATAGACTCGATGAAACATTCTTAGGAGACATTGAGTATTTGATGGTTTTAAAACAATTCCATCTAAGGGTAAAAACTTCAATAAGGAGTTTAATTGTATTCAGTTAAGAGTCTTTGTCTCATATGCTTTGGGTATGCCATCTAGAGGGGCCAATTCCTGGAGAAAGATGCCATGTATGGTAAAAGTACAGGGCCTGAGGAAAAGAGGAAGACCTTCTACAAAGTGGACTGGACAGTAGCTCTAACAAGGGGCTCAATTACAACAGCGTTGTGAGGATGGTGTGTGATCGGGCAGTGTTTCACTGTGTTGCACACAGGGCCATGAACTGGGAACTCAATGGCACCCAACAACAGTCTTGTTGACATGTCCTTGGAAGATAGAAATCCCTCATTCTCATGTCTGTAACATTCAGAGTGCTCAGCACCGTGGCTCTAACAATGTGGTAAACACAAACTGTTGAGGTTGAGCTGAAGAATTTTGAGACCCTGGGAACTCTTTCCAGATCATCCTTTTGGTTGACGTCAACTTTCTTTTAATCCTTTATTTATAATCTTGTCTAGAGGTAGACATCTGGCCTACCTGACTACTCTCGAGTCCTTCCAGAACGAAGACCTACCATCCTGTCTACCCAGAAAGGTGCCCACAGTACAGGCACAGTAGGGGGAGATTTTCGGGCGTTATCAGTGCTTACAAACAAACATCTACACCTGTTCTTTAATAAACATCCAATTTTATTTACAAAGCATTAAAGCTTCAGCAAGAAATAACCAAGGCTAAAAGTCATCTTGTACAAAACTACAGAACACTATAAAACAGAATGAGGTCAGGGTGGCAGAGGGGAAGAAGAAAATATACATATATTGTACAAATTGAGTGATCCAAACTGAAATGAAGAGGTTTTAAAAGTGGAATTTTTTCCCCCCCCCAACATAAATAATTACTGCTGCCAGAGACAATCTGACAGGGCTTCAGTTGATTTTCTCAGTAGCCAGTTTGGGAAGGACACAGCATAAACATCCAAATGTACAGGAATAGGAAATCAAGCTACTTCCCACATGGAAGGCAGAAACCTTCTGTCAGACGGTTTGCACACTCTCACAGCACACAGTGTAGACAGAAGTTGAATGGTTGTGATGTATGCAGAGAAAAAGCATGTGTAGTGAGCCACCTCACCACCGGTATATTACTACTGGTGTAACTCACCTCAAGTTTACAGAACAGACATGTGAAGAAAAAAACAATGGCATCTAAGAAATAGAAACATTTTGCAACTGATTCCAAAGTTGGCTCCTTTCTAAAAACACTGGTTCCAACAGATGAAATGGGACTTCCTGATGTGCCCTGCCTTGATTTCTACCTAAAATCCAAAAAGTAATCAAGGTGTGCAGCAACTAAAGAGGTGTATCCACCAGCTGATGCAGAAAAAATGACAACCGAGGAGAACCAACTTCAGGTCAGCTACAGCTAGCTGTACTTGAGAGGCTAGTGAGCCCTTTCCACACCTGGCTGCTTCAAACATCCAACACACATGTCCATCCAATCTGCTACTTTAAGAATAAAAGCAAGGGGTCGGGGAGAGAGGGAGAGAAAGCTAAGCAACCTTTCACAGAAAGGAAGTGGCTAAAATATGTAGTAGGAAAATGGTGCGCAGACAGAGGAAACGATGATTACTTAAAAAAAAACCAACAAAAAAAATCCAACAAAAAAAAACAAACCCCAAAATTACCTTCATCTTTGATTTGAAGTGTTGCTGCTGCTTTGATTTTGGACAGTTTACTCTAGTCCTTGCATAGATTCCCCCACCCCAGTAAAAAACGCTTATTTAGAGACATCTTGGTGTGTTTCCTCTATTTCTGGAAGTCAGCACAGACAGTGCAATATAAACTACAGATGATTCTTTGCTGGAGAGAGGTGAAACTCGCTTTCTTCAAAAACCATGATTAATGCTTATGAGCCAATGCTGGAGGGAACCATGAAATTAAAGGAAAATGGGGGGGGGGACACAACACCCAAAACCCCACAATCCTAAAGCTCTTCTAGCCCAGCTTCTTAAGCAAATGTGATATGTAGGAAGAGAGGCCTTCTTCTCATCCTTCCTTACTAAAACCTGAAATCTTTCAAGTTCTTTCTTTCATTGGCCTGCCTTTGTACATGACATGGAAATACAGATGGTATATGGTAAGAGGGGAAGTTTAAAACAGAAGAAAGAAAATATGCAACAAAAGGCTTTCTGGGACACTGGTAGAAACCAAGTCACTCAAGGACATGCACTGAGAAGGGAAGACCAACAGGAGGCCAGGAAATGACAGGTCTAAACAATGTCAGGGTAGATGAGCAAAACCCACAGGGAGCTTTTCTCCAGCAATAGAACTAAACAGCAAGTGTCAGTGAGTCAAAAACTCCTTTGTGATGTCTTCATAAATCCTCATTCCTGAGAGCCTATTTGGACTTATGCTTGAAAGGGAAGGGAAAGGATGTATACAGTTCTTCCATAATTCACTTCTTCATTCAAACACAGGATTCACTCCTTCCACCTCCTGGGTGGGAGGCAAGGCCTTTGTTTTAAATTAAAGTCAGTCTCAAGTGACTGACCACAGTGTCCAGAGAACACATGATGGCAGATGGGGGAAAATGAAGAGCGGCAAGGGTCTTCACAACAGTTCGGAGATTGCTCCCCCTGCTAAAGAAATCAGATAAAAGATTTTTTTAGCATCAATTTACATCAGTTACTGACACAAACAGAAATACTTCATGGAAGCTGGATGAAGCACTGCACACACACATGGGCTAAGAATTTTCCTTCTTGAAAAGTGATAACTAACTCCAACGCTCAGTAACTTTTACTGAAATTGCAAATGGCCCATGCCCCAACCCTTCACCCCAATATTTTCCCTAGTGTGTCCCAAAGGGGGAAAAAACCCAAAAAACAGTATGATCTCTAAGTTGCTGACCATTCTATCACTTGTTAAAAAATGTTTAATAAAACAAAAGCTGCAGGAAGTAAAAGAACTTTTAGCGTAGCACACCTTTTAAACTGTCAGATTAGACTACTTATTCCCTCAAAGGCTACAGATCCTTTTCCAAGCACCCTGGTTCCTTACGTGATATTCTCTCAATACTGTAGAATCCCAAATACGGTGAAATGTTAATGAGCACTACTATTCACATCAAGTGATCAAGAAATAAAATCCTAAATAGTAAAATCAAATGAACACTTCCCTGATTATTCCATAGAAGCTGTTCAACCTCTGAGGAGACCTCATCCTTACATGGGCTGCTGTGAAATATTAACTAGGAAGTGTAAAAAGAGAACAAGGTGAAGAAAATCTCCCCAGATTATTATTTGGAGTGGTAAAATGGTTAATTAATAATAATAATAATAATAATAATAACCGGCCAAGCAATGAAAAAAGATACCCATTCATGAAATTCTTCAATAGTAAAAATTTTAGTTAGGTTCAAGCAGATGAAAACGAGTAATAAAAAGATTCTCTGTATCTGCCTTTTGAAAACAGGCTGATGTAATGAAATTCAAATTCGCTGTTGCATACTGTGCTATTAAAAGTCAAACTTGAATTTTTTTAATTGTTCAGCAAGGTAAGAGTTTATTTAGAACATGTTTATTGATAGCTCCCAATATAAAGCATAATTATTAACCTATTAGTTTGATTTTTTAAAAAATCTTGAGGTAAAAGAATCATCTGAATAGATTCCCTTAACATTTCTTCACCACCTGTTCTTACAGGTACACTGGCTGTTTCATCTGGACAGTGTTAAATGGATCCAACACACTGACGCTCTAAGCCTTAAGCCATGATGGGCAAACAAGACAGGACCACAGATCAACAGCATTAATGGGCACTCCAGACTACTACGGAGTTATCCGATTGGCTATCTGAAATTGGTTAATGTTTACGCACCATCCTCACCCTTATGAACAGATTAAAAAAAATAAAAATAAAAAAAGAATGCCTTATTGAGGCATCAGCAACAAACAAAAAGTAGAGCAAGAAGGAGAAAACCTCCAGGCAATCAAAGAACCTGAAGCATCAATTACTACAAGGTGATATATATGTATATAAAAATTTACTAAAACATAATGAAAACCTCCAGTAACATAAAATTCAGGAAAAAAACAAGCCCATGAGCACTCACTGGGGCCCCTCCCCTCAGGCATAAAGGAGTACAAGTCAAAGTGACTGAGAGGACCCTGGAGGAAGGCTTTCAGGCATTACTTTAGTTAGGTGGTTAGAATCGCATAGAATGAGAAGGAACATTTCATTATCTGATGTGGAGAATTTATAAACCAATCTTACAGAACCACAAAAAAAGAAAGAGGAAGGAGGAAGTAAAATGAGGTAGTCATTGTTTCAGTCCCTCCACAAGTGCCTAGGGAGCTCTGGTGGCCTAGTGGGTTAGGAGTCATGCTGCGGACCCAAAGGCTGGGGTTCAAATTTACCAGCTACTCTGAAGGAGAATGATGGGCAATCTCTTCTGCATTTACAGCCTGTGAAAACCTTCTGGAGGGTCCGTGAGGAGTTTCAACTCAACAGGATGTGACCTCAGCTGGTTCAGAGCCCGAGGGCAGAGTGGAGCAAAAGGGCCAAGTGGATGGTGGGTGGGCTGGTACTAGGAGGATGGAGAGATCAGAACAGTGCTCATTCTAGTCAACATCCAGCAGGCACCCAGGATCACAGCAGCTCTGGTTGCCTTTAGACCACATTTGTGACAGATGATATTTCTGTCACACTTGCAGAAACACTGTTTACTTCATGGGAGTTCTAGTTGTTGGGAAATCCTTGAAACATCAAGGACAATGAAGTGGTGGTTCTGTGTACATCTCAACCCTCTGGTTTCCTAAGCGCTGTAGTCTGGGACGTATCTAATGAGCTAGATTCAGGGAATTTGAGAGATGGTGCCAATTGTCAATGTGGCCATTCCAACAGGTGTGCTCACCGATCAGCCTCATCAAGTTTCATTGATGGTCCTTGCTCATCATTCTGTTTTATGGGTGTGGGCACTGGGATGCTCTCTAGCACTGATGAGCTACTATCAGGAAAGATTTTCTGCAGCTCTAGGTTTTGGATGGCTAATTACTGCAATAGTGTCTCCCAATCTTCCCCTGAAATGTGTGACTTTCTTATGCAATAGGCAACAAACCATGACAGGTTTGCTGGGGCTAAGTAAACATATTAATTTCTACAGAAACTGGTCAACTACAGGTATTAACAAGCATTTGTCACTTATCTAACTTGAGTGGCCACATAGCCTATACATGACTCTGCTTTCAGACAATTGGGCACTATTACAAATTCAGTTCATGTGGAAAAAAAGGGGGCCTAAAACTCTGGATCTAGAAATAACAACCCTCAGAATGAGTTAATTTTGGGGGCGGGGTAGGGGGGGAAGCCTGAGGAATAGGTTTTATGTCTTACTATTAGGGGGATTTGCATAAATTTAGATAAACACGCATTGCTTTTTTTATAAAAAAAGCCTCCAAGATATAGAAAAATGAGATTCAATGCCAAAGAATTCCTTGGTCGATCATGCTCAAATCTGAAGGAAGTGTCAGCCTTTACCTGCTCAGGGCCTTCCACAGTGAGCAGGACACTTATCATGTCTCACATTCCCCGAGTTACACGCAGGAAACCTGTCAGCCGGGCCTGAGACACTTGGTGGCCTTATCTGTGATCTAATGTTACTACTCTTCCCAAATGTGTCAACTTTACAAAAATTCAAAAGTGTAACACCCAGTTTGATGGAAAACTTTACAAAATCTATCAAGCTGGATGCAGACTCTCTGGGGAGATCCTGCCATCAAGACCTAACCGCCCCCTTAAAGTCTGTCAGTGACTGTTCCTCAGCACAGTGTGGAGCCTGATCTGTTTCTATTGCAGAGATACCCGAAGAGAGTAAGAAACCAAAGCCGAAGAAGAGTGTAGGGAACAGGAAAAAGACTGTGGTGGTCACGGGGGAAGGGCAACCTGCTCGCATGCAGGCTGGTGTGCTGTGCACAGTCACCTGTGTAATGGCTCTGTCCTCATGTTGTCAGAAAATAAACAATTACCCTGGCTGTTACATGAAAATATTCTCTAACATTAATAAAACAGTTGCCTATATTTAAAGCTGACCAACTACATAGCCAACAGAAATAACAAGAAAATAAAATTCCAACCAGTGCACAGACTCCTCATTAAACCAACTCTGCCTGGGAGTTTCTGGACCCCCTGCGTGTAGGAGGCATTACCCAGTCCTTGAACAGCCAGCTACACACACTTTGCCAAGATAATGGTCAAGAATAAACAAAGGGGGCAAAAGCCCAGGAATGAGTTTCACACAGTGAGCCCAAAAAAACCTCATAAGGCTCAAAGTAAAGCCAAGCCAGTCAGTAAAAATCTTAAGAAGACAGACATTGTAAATGAGGGGAAAAGTCAATAGAATAAATAAAGCTTTTATAGATAGCAAAAAAACTTGCACATTTCTCAAAAGGCCTATCCCTTGACCGTCTGCACAACTGGTTCCTCAACAGCAGTATGAAAAAGGACCAATGAATGTTAATTCATTAACACAATTAATAGCTATTTTAGTAGCTGTGATGATGCTGCACCAGGCCTTCAAACTTCACTCAAAAAAAGAGACCAATAGGGAGCTCTGGTGGCCTAATGGCAAGGAGCTGCAACTACAATCCCAGAGGCGCATGGTTCGAATCCACCAGATGCTCTGCCGGGGAAGGAGGGACAATCTCCTCCTGTACCAGT
>NW_006399813.1:3969210-3990574 GCF_000299155.1 Elephantulus edwardii
AAGAGGCTAGGTCTAGTGGGGGAGGGATTATACAACAGTAAAAGAACTTTTCTTTTACTTTTCAAAGAGAAGAGTGAACTGAGGCGGGGAGGGGGTGGGGGGGAGGTTGGGCAGGGAGAAAAGCCCAACGAATGAATGGAAATCCAAAGCCTCTGTAAACTTTCATTAAAATTAATGAAAAAAAGAATAGGCTGGGGGAGGGGAGGAAATTGTGCAACCATGAATGAATTTTTTTAAAGAGAAAAATGAACAGAGGGCAGAGATAGGGAGGAAAAGGTGCAATAATGAATGAATGAAAATACAACTTTTCTGTAAACTTTCGTTAAAATCACGACAAAAAATTATCTAAAACGAAAAAGAAAAAAAAAGCCGAAAGAATGAAAGAATTGCCTATATTTGACTAGGACTTTGCCACCTAGCCAGTATATCTCTGGGAGGAAAAAAAAGAATGCTACATGAAAATATACTGAGTCATGTGTCAGAAGATTTAAATTATGTCTGTCAGCTTAGGTAGGACAGACTGAAGCACAGAATGTACCCCATTTTAAAATAAAAAATACTTGACACAACCACTAATTCAAAATAAATCAAGTACAGAACATCAAACCTAAAACTTAAAAGTTTTTGGAAGAAAACCACATAGATAAAGATACGTATTTTAGGGATTTTTTAAAAACAATACATTATCAATACAATAATAAGTTTACAGGCAACTAGGACATCATAAAAACTAAGATACACCAAGAGAATTTATCAAGAGTAAGAAGAAAGCTACGGACTGAGAAACGTTAAGAACCATGTTACATATGTGATAAAGATCTATTATCTAAAACATCATGTATAACAGATGTAGATTTTCCCCAAAATAAAATATTAAAAAATAAAGAAATGAAAGCAAATGAAACCATCACAAAGCTTTAAAGCACTGCAGGCAGTCCCGTCCCAGATTTCAAATGCCTAACTTACTGATTTAGGTACAAGTCATAGTCACACACCAACTCCTGTAAACTCTTAGTAAACTAAAAATTTTATCTGTAATAACAAATTGTTGCTATTTTGTGCACACATCAAACTATTATTACTACTACTGTACTATGTTAAAGATGTTTTCTGTAGCTAGAAATGTACACTATACACAAATACAAAGCATACCTAACTCTTCAAATTTGTATATAAATTTGACTTAAAGACAGATAAAGGAACAGCATTCATAATTCAGAAATGGTCTTTAAAAAATAACTCTTAGGAACAATTTTTTCTTTCAAGGTAAAATCACCAAACAGGAAATTACAGGATAATGCTGGAGAGTAAAGAGTGCACCCCTCAGGCAATAGAGGAGAGACACGGTTCTCACCATCATTTGGTACTCCTTGAAGTTCGATATTGGTTGTTTTGGGTTTCTTCTTGGGTGGCTGGGATCCATCTGCGGAAGACTGCCTCTTCTTCTCTGAACCGGCCCCTTCGTCCATCAAGGAGGTTTGGACTGCATCTGGTGGGGGGCCGTAAGGATTTTCTTCTGGGTCTTCTACCTCAGGGGCAATGGGTAAATATAACAGAGCCTTTGAATCTTCCAGTTCTTCATCACTATTCAGAACAGGGTCAGACCGGGATTGAAAAAAAGAGGAGATAGTTGCTTTAACCATGAACCCTTCCTTCAGGCCAGAAGAATCACCTAAATTAACCATCAAGACTTCTAAGAAAGTCAAGATATTAAAAAGTAGAAAAGGGGAAGCATGATTAATAAAAAAGAAAATAAATAGTAAAATAAACAGTAAAAATATTTCCGTTTCTAAAAATTCTCTACTACATGAGGACAACTGACTCTGAACTAGGATTAGAGAATAAAGACGAACTAAATTTCTTCTAAACCAAAGCAATCATCTCTTTTGGCTAATAAGGAGACAGGACTGAAGAGACAGCCAGGGACAACTTAGTTGTTTAAAAGAGAAACTGCATACAGGAAGAAGGTAGCTCTCAGTCCACAGTGCTGACTCACCTGCTACAAAAAGCAGCAATAGGGTCTACACTGGTGACATCCACTTCCTCATCCTCAGCAGCATCAGCCCCTGGAGGGCAGAAACATAGAGGAGGTTTGAAGAAAAGTCAAAATCATTTTTCACTTCCAGGCTAAGGATTTTTGTAGACTGAAATTCAAGCAAAACAAAGGAGGAAAGTAAATACATGAATTTCCGGTAACCATTCTGCAAATATTTGCTGAGTTTCCACCATATGTTCAGCACTAGGGAGAGAATGATAAAAACAGGAGAAAATTTAAGGCTAGTTCTTCAAAAATGCTTCCCACTCTGAGGAGACAGAAACAGCTTGTTTCAAGTGAATACCCAAAGTTCTTTAGCGATGGTAAGTGAAATGTGCTACGTGAGGAATTTGGGAAGGCTTTCAGAGAACATAATCCAAAAATACCAAGGAGATCCCAAACAGTCTGCATCCCTGACGGCCTTCTTAAAAGGCAGGGAGCATGCCAATTAGCTGACCCCACAAAAGTGAGGCCGTGCTGGAGAAAACTGCAATCCTGATTTCCTGGCTCCTGGAATCATCAGTGGGCCCCGCAGTCGGCACGTGCCAATGGGCAAGCTCCCCCATCGGACCTTCTGCTATGAGATATTGGGTAAAAAGTAAAGTCTTGATGAACTCCTGAAACTTCTGACTTGCGATAATCTTTAAGCTTGAACCATGTGCCTCCGGGACTGCAGTGCAGTTTCTTACCACTACACCACTAGAGCTCCCTTGACCAGTTTTCTTAAAAAACGTCAGCTTTGAGAGCTCATGTAAGAACTATTTACTTGGAATTAAACTGACAAAAGCGACTGAAAAGAACCTTAGGGGAATGTGAGTTTATGTTAGTTAACAAGGGAAGACAAATTCGGAGGAGGATGAGAATGCACAACTTAGGCGAGCTCTGGTGGCCTAGTGGCAAGAAGCTGCACTGCAATTCCAGAGATGTGAGGTTTGAATCCACCAGATGCTCTGCTGAAGAAGGAGGCACAATCTCCTCCTGTACCAGTCAGATCTGATTTGACAGTACACACATTAAAAAAAAAAAAAAAAGAATGCACAACTTAAAGGATGTAATCAGTGTCAGTGAACTATACATGGAGAAATCGGTGTGTTTTGCTGGCGTATATTCTCAACAACAAAATTTAAAACTTTTTACGAGAAGAAAAAAGTAAAATCTTATTTTCTTATTTTTTAAATTTTAATGAAAGTTTACAGAGACTTTGGATTTCCATTCATACGTTGTGGCACACTTTCCTCCCTAAACACCCCTCCCCCCAGTTCGCTTTTTCTAACGATTCTGATCATCATCATCATCCTAACAGATACTAACACCTCATGCTGAACCTTCAACTCTATTCAGTGCCTTCACCTGAAAGATCTCATTTGTTCCTCACAACACCAAAAACTCAAACTCACAGCTGCTGAGTTGGTTCCAACTCACAGTGACCCTCTGCTGAGTTTCTGAGGCTGTAATCCCTCTGGGAGGAGACTGGCCATGTTCCCTCCACCGAGCCACCAGTGGAGTAAAAATGCAACATCTCTGAATTAGCAGCACGATTTGCTGTGGACTCTGCCACCAGAGTTCCCTTACACATAGACACCACTAAGAGGCGGATACTATTATCATCTGGACAGAACCCTGGTGGCCACATCCAGAGCAAGTTGTGCTGTTAACCCAAAGGCTATGCACTTGGCCATTTAAATCTGCTTGAGGCTCTCAAGGAGAAAAATGGGACAGTCTCCTCTTGTTTTGATTTACAGCCTTGGAAACCAATGGTCACAATAGATTCATGAGATTACCTACATTTCTCTTGATAGCAACCCTATGAACAAGAGCCCTAAACCCTGCTCTATCCTGTGCCAGCCTCACCGTCTCTGACACACCTACTACTCCCATTACTCCAATTACTGAATCAATCCATCTCATTGAGGGTCTTCATCTCCTGTGCTGTCCCTCCACATTCCCAAACTTGAAGTTCCTCTCCAAGGACTGGTCCCTCTTCGCAACATGCCCAAAGTATGTCAGAGGAAGCTTCAGAATCCTTGCCTCCAAGGAGGAGCCTGGTTTCAACCTCTCCTGGACAAACTTGTTTGTTCTCCTAGCAGTCTATGGTATATTCAACATTCTTCTCCAACACCACAGCTCAAAGGCATCAATTCCCCTTCTATCATTCCTAGTCATTATGCAGCTCTCTGATACATAGCACACAATTGCTATGCCTACAAAATGAATACGGTGTGGATCAGGTGCACCCTAGTCTCCAGCCTGATGTTACTGCTCTTCAGTACTCTGGAGAGGTCCCTGACAGCTGACTTTCTAATGCAATTCATCTCCTGACTTCCTGGCTGCTGGTACCAAGAATACTGATTGTGGATCCAAGCAAACTAAAACTGTTAACAATCTCAATCTTTTCACCATCCATTACGATGCTAACTGGCCCAGTCTTTGTTTTCCTGATGTTGAGCTTCAATCCATATTGAAGGCTGAAGTCCTTGACCTTCTACAGCAAGCGCTTCAGGTCTTCAATTTCAGCAAACAGGATTGGGTCATCTTCGTAATGTAGGATGTTGATGGGTCTTCCTCCAATCCTGATGCCACATTCCTCCTCACACAGTCCAGCCTCCTGAATGATCTGGTCTGCATACAGATTGGAAAGGTACAGAGACAGAATACATAACTGGAGGACACCTTTCCTAATTCTGAACCATGTAATATCTCCGTGCTCTGTTCTGACGACTGTCTCCTGGTTCAAGTATAGGTTTTGCAAAAGCACAATCAAATGTTCTGGGATTCCATTCTTCTCAGAGTCATCCAGAGTTTGTTGTGATCCACACAGTCAAAAGCCTTTGCATAGTCAATGAAACACAGAAAGACATTCCTCTGATACTCTCTGCTTTCTGCCAAGATCCATCTAACATTAGCTATAATATCCCTAGTACCATAGCCTCTTCTAAACCCAGCCTGCATATATGAGAGTTCTCTGTTGATGTGTTGCTCTAGTCATTTTTGGGTAATTTTCAGCAGAATCTTGCATGTGATATTAATTATACTTTCTGATAATTTCCTCACTGTCAGGTCACTTTCTTTGGAATGGGAACAAATATCGATCTCTTCCAGTCAGTTGGCCAGGTGGCTGTCCTCCAGATTTCTTGGCACAACCTAGTGAGCATATCCACGGCAGCGTCTGCTGATTGAAATATGTCAACTGGTATGCCATAAACTCCTGGAGCCTTGTTTTTTGCCAATTCTTTCAAAGCAAGTTTAAATTCCTCCTTCATCACCGCAGGATCTTGCTCATACACTGTTTTATGAAATTCTTCTGTGTCAGCCAGTTCCTGCTGGTACAGTAACTCTGTATACTCCTTCTATCTTCTTTTAATGCTTCTTGGATCATTTAATATTCTGCCCAAAGCATCCTTAAGTATTGCAACTCGTGGTTTGAATTTGTTTTTCAATTCCTTCAGCTTAAGAAATGCTGTGCGAGTTCAGCCCTTTTGATTTTCTGACTCCAGCTCTTTGCTCATTAGAATATCTTGCTTTGCCATCCCGAGCTGTCCTTTGAAATTTTCTGTACAGCTCTTTAATTTCTTGTTTCAGCTTTGACGTCTTGGCACAGAACAGGAAATTCAGGAGTCAAGAATAACCATTTTGGGTAGTAATCCCTGGTCTGGCTCTCTGCCTGTCTCTTTCTTTGCTGACCAAGGAATTCCACCCAGGAGCCCCCTTAATAAAGCTTCTTTAGCTTAAAAAAAACCAACAAAAAAAATTTTGCCCAAGGACATATGGACTTGACCCACATTCATTACTTTCACCTGACTAACAAAAGTCATGATAGATGCACTAAGCACCTACCATATAAATTCCTTCTTAATCCAGTCATTAATATTGAAATGACAAAGCAGGAAGTTAAGAAAGCTGTCTGGCGCCATATAAGTACTTATTTAAAAGTTTGCAAATTGAGACTCACAAAATGGTGAGTATTAGTAAAACTAAAAGGATGGGGAGACATTTTAGATTCTTAAGTGCTGAAATAAATTTGTAACACAAATTAAAAGTATTACAGTAGAACAGTCATTCTAAGGGGTGGGGGAGGAGAATGTCATCTGCAACTGAGAAATATACCTGTCTGTTCAGGCTCACTCTTATCTTCATCTTCAATATCAAACTCGGATTCCCTTTCCTCATATTCCACATTTTCGTCCAATTCTTTGAAATCTGGTGCGAATGCACTCCAATTTTCCTATGCCACAAATAAAAGAGACTGTGTAACGTAAGTAAAAAAGCAATCTAATCTGTAACTTACATGTAAATGAGAAACCATAACATAAATGAGAATATGAACAAGAGACTCAATTTTAAAATCAAATTTGGCAGAGAAGAAAAACATTAAGTTATGTGTGAAGTTTTAATTCTTTTTAAACACTTTGCATCTTTAAAACCCCAAATTATTGACTCTAGGTCTTACATAAATAAATACATGTCTTCTAAAATTACTTTAGAATACTGAAGTAAAATCTTTAAAAGTTTCTTTTATATACACTAATTATAAATGATCACAAATAAAGTCAAGATGTGAAAACAAAACTAACTGAACTAAATATAAGAAAAACAGAGGACAAACAGATTTCAAGGAGATAACAGAAAAACCTAACAGGAAGTATACTAGATAACTCCCCCAGAAGCTGATTAGCATTGGCCCAAGACCATTCCATCAAAATTAAGCAGAACTAGATGCACTAACTAATTTCATTAAGTTATAAAAATTCCAAGCAAAAGAGAAAAAGCATTTGTAAATTACTAGCTAACATTATGCTAAGTGAACTAACTCAGCCCCATAAGGACAAATATTGATTAAGGCCATTACTGCAGAATGTGTATGAGAATCCAAAGGGGGAATGGGGGAGCAGAGGGGTGAGGATGGGTGGGGGTTTTACCCACAGGGTTGCACAGTTTGATGAGTGGGGTGTGTGTGAAGGAAATGGGAAAGATCCGATGTGGAAAATAATGTATGTGAATTCTGTAAATAAACCAGTATAAAATTAAAATTTTTAAAAGAGAGAAAAAGTAAATATAGGAATTGTTAGCTTACTATATGTAAGCGTTCTTTGATAAAAAGAAGAGAGTATCTAATTTTACAGCAATCAGACCAGAAAAATACTCACTACTTGATTTTGTGCCCAGATAGATACCACTCCACTAGAAATGGATGCAATGATGGGTCGAACAGGATGCCACTAAGTTATAAAGAAGAAAAGTGGGTTTTAAGAAAAGATTCACGATTCCCTGTGTTCTATAACTAACAACAAACACCGTCCATCCCACCATCCCACTCACAGCTACATCCAAGAGGAGTTCTCCTCTAGTCCCATGGAGAATCTTCACCAGGTTGCCAATACTTTTTTCCCAGATGTATAGGGCATGCTGCCGGGCCGAACCCGCCACAATGTACTCTCCATCCCCAGAGAAACAACATTTCTTCCACGGGGTTCTAGAGCACAAAGAAAGCGCACAAGGACAATCGGACTTTGAGTTTAGGTTGAGAATTCTCACATAGTCATCCTGGGTGTAGCACATACCTATTCACCAAGTCCTGCAATTTCTGCATAGGCTCAGGTTCTCCATCTCGTCCACAGGTTAAAATTTCTCTGCCATCATAAACTCTGATTATTCGATCTGCCGTGTTAATTAAAAAACAACTAGGGGAAGGAGAAAAACATTAATGCCGGAGGTCAGAACTCAATTCCTATTAACATTTTCTCCTATTACCAGTTACCCAGAACAGTACCACAAAGCAACAAATATGCTGAAATACTGCCTACAAAATAAGAGTAATAGAATAGAATATTTATGCATTTAATTAGTTTTCAAATAAAAATGTAATTTCAAGTGAGAATGCTTTTTTTTTAAAGTGTGTGTGTGTGTGTGTGTGTGTGTGTGTGTGCGCGCGCGTGCGCACCATCAAATCAGATCTGACTGGTACAGGAGGAGATTGCCCCCCCCCTTCTCTGGCAGAGCATTTGGTGGATTCGAACCGCATATCTCTGGGATTGCAGTGCAGCTTCTTGCCACTAGGCCACCAGAGCTCCCCCAGTGAGAATGTTTTATGAACCCCATACACAAAAACGAAATCATTCAATATTCCGCCCATAAGATCCTTGTGTCAGGGATGCATCCTGTCCCCATACCTTTTCAAACTGTATGCAGAACAGATAATTTAGGAAGCAGGGCTTCGAGGAAGAGTGTGACATCAAGATTGGAGGAAGACTCATTTAACAACCTACAATATGCAGATGACACAACCTTGTTTGCTGAAACTGAAGAAGAACTGAAGCACTTGCTGCAAAAGGTTAAGGACTGTAGTCTTCAATATGGAGTGAAGCTCAACATCAAGAAGACAAAGATTCTCATCACTGGGCCAACTGACAGCACCATAATAGATGGAGAAGAGATTGAGGTTGTTAGCAATTAAAGCTTGTTCAGATTCACAATCAACACTCCTAACACCAGCAGTCAGGAAATCAAAAGACAAACTGCATTGGGAAAATCTGTGTCATGGACCTCTCCAGAGTACAGAAGAGCTTAGGATGTCAGTCTAGAGACAAAGGTGCACCTAATCCAGGCCATAGTCTTCTCAATTACTTGTTATGCTTCAGAGAGTTGGACAATGACTAAGGATGACAGAAGACTAAATGCCTTTGAGTTGTGGTGCTGGAAAATAGTCTTGAACATACCATGGAATGCCAAGACAACAAGTCTGTCTTAAAGGGTCTCTCCTTAGAGGTTAGGATTTTGAAGCTCTGTCTCATTATGGGCACGTGGCCAGGAGAGTCTGGTCCTGGAGAAGGAACATCATGATCAGAAGGGTGGACAGACAGTGCAGGAGGGGAAGACTCCAGATGAGATGGATTGATTACAGTAACTGGGGCAATAGGGGTTGGTGTGTTGGAATTAGTGAGACTGGCTCAAGATAAGGAAGGGTTGGTTCAGAGCTGCTGTACATCATAGGTGACTCAATGGCACATAACCACAATAACATACTATGAGAGGTTTGGAAGCAGGAATGGCATCCACTTCCTAAACAACATGCCTCTGGAATATGAACTTTGATAAATGTCAATAGTTATAGAGGGCTTCAGACATTTTGTTCATAGGATCGCTTTGAGTTGTGCTCGACTCGAAAGAATCAACAACATAACACAAAGACTATCAGTATTTGATTGAGATTTAAGACCTCTAAATTGAGATTAATTTGCTAATCATACAAGATGATAATTTACACACACACACACACACACACACACACAAACACACACACACACACCCCCATCCTTGAGTCATTGATCTGGCCTGTCTGATATACAACATATTCGTCTAATAAGCGAGTGAATAAAATATGTCATTTCAAAATGCCTAACTTGTCACTCTGCACTCTGGTGGCATAGTCAGTAAGGAGTTTCACTGCCAACCCAAAGGTATCACCTCTCTGGCGGTGTGAGTTCACCAGCAGCCCCATGCGAGAAAGGTGGGCAGTTTCCTCCCTTATGATTTACAGCCTCCAAAACCCCACTAAATTATCAACTATGAGTCTATTCAGATTCAACGGCAATGAGTCACCATAAACGAAACTTTTCACTATAATGGTATTGGAAATCCAGCTAAAATAGAATTTGTTTCATCATTTTTTTACAGACTTCAATCTTTTCCTAACTTAGGAGAATTCCAAGCGCTGATGTTCTCTAACTATGTGTGGCTCTTCTGAATTAAAAAGAAGACCATTACCTCTCTACTGACAACTTTTTTTTTTTTAAATTATTAAATTTTATTAGTTTTAATGAACATTTACAGGGATTTTGGGTTTTCATTCCTTCATTGCTGCACCATTCTCTCTACCCTCCTCCCCAGTTTGTTCTTCTTCCCTGCCATCCAAATGCCTGTTTTAATTGTCTACTGACAACTCTTTTCTTGATTCTGTACATATGTCTGTATCTAACTAGACAACCAAATTTACCAAAATAGTAGCTAAAGTAAAAAAGGTAAATAAACTTTATGTGAGTACAGCACATATTTAGTCACTATGTGAATTTTGTGAGAGTAATTCTAATTACAGAAATAGCCGAGCTTTACCCAATACTTACTTATAAGTGCCTGTGTTTTTGGTTCTGAACACTAATCAAGCCCTCAGGTATCTGAGCAAAGACGATATCCAAGCATAAAAGAAAGTATGGCTACTGATTCAATGCAGTCAATTTTGAACTTAAGTACCAAAGATAAAGTTCCTAATAACATTTTTTAACCAAATTTTTTTCTATAAAAAAAAAAATAGAAGTATAATCCCACAGAAAAACTGTGACTCTCAATATACTCTCTTAAAACTACTGGTCATTTTAAAAGTGTCCCTAAAATGACACAAAGTCTCACCTTCCCTTCCGGGCAAACTCTATTGACTTAATAGCCGTGGTATTGCTGGTTCCAGTTGTTACTCTGAAGGAAGCGACAAGATCCTGTGAGTCTGTTTTTAAGACCAAAATCTAAAGTTTAAAGAAGAAAACAATACTAAGTATTCTGACAACTTACAGTAACGAGATTTGGTTTCTGTTTCTAAAACAAGGCAGAGACTGGGTAAAAAACATCAACAACTCTACATTCTCATTTTGGGAGTTTTGGTGGCCTAATGCTAAGAAGCTATGCGGCAATCCCAAAGGTATACAGTTCGAATTCACCAGCTGCTTCACAGGAGACAGATGGGCATGAGTCCAGTTAAAAAAACCCCAAGGTAAAAAAAAAAAACAACAAACAAACAAAACAAAAAACCCCAAGGTATCTAATGGACTTACACATTCAGCTTGAAAGAAACCTTAAAACTCACCTAGCCTGACTTCTACTTCCATGGAAGAAAAGCTTTCTACAATATATCTCAGATAGACGGTCCTAGACCCTCCCAATGCTCCAAAAGGCAAGCCCAGAAGTTTAAGAAAAAGGAAAAAAAGGAATAATAAAGTATTAAAGGTTAAGCTATCCTGAAGTACACAATATTTAAAGAACTAGGTATTAGCTAATTAAGAGTGCTCCATTTGAGAATGACTTTTCCATTTTATAACTTAGTAATGATATTTCATTATCAGCACTCAATATAGACCCCCCCATATTTAATAATAATCACTGACCACTCAAAGAACAGACATTATTATTAAAGCTTGAGAGAAAGGAGGCTACATTTGTTACAAGTAAGAACCATGTTCTTAAAGCAGGAACAAAAGAAATCTAAGAGGAAGAGGAAGTGAACATGCAATGAGCCAGTGAACGGAGTGGCAAAGGCTGAATGGACAAGATTAAAGGCACCTAGACTTACCTTGCCCTTTGCATTTCCTGTGTAGATATATTCTCCTCGCCTGTCAAAAGATGCGACCACATTCAAATCGGAGTCATCATCTACTGGCAGAACAACATGTTTGGAATCTGAAAGGGTCAACATGACAGGAGCAGATTTCATGGGGCACACGAGTACCTTGTTCCTGTTTAAAAATATGAACAGTACATCGGCTTGTTGCTTTGCTGCCAGAGGCTAATTCTCTGCCCCTTTTTCTGATCCCTATCCACTATCTCATCAATTACCATTTAGAATAGCAACTGAACATCAAACATAAATGTCTGACAACAAGAAAATGACTGAGTAAAATTATGGGATCTACCTTGACAAAATGATACATAATCACGAAAAATAAATAGGAAGACTGGTAGAACATATATGAAGTGAAAAAAATAAGTAACTATTACAATGACTGCTAGGAGAACAAACAGGTTTGTCCTGGAGAGGGTGAAGCCAGAATGCTCCTTGGAGTCAAGGATTCTGAAGCTTCGTCTGACATACTTTGGGCATGTTGCAAGGAGGGACTGGTCCTTGGAGAGGGACATCATGTTTGGCAGAGTGGAGGGGCAGCGAAGGAGAGGAAGACCTTCAATGAGATGGATCGATTCTGTGACTGGAGCAGTGGGAATAAGGGCGTTTGAGATGGCTAGGTTGGCATAGGATAGAACAGCATTTAAAGCTCTTGTACATAGGGTCGCTATGAGTCACAAACAACTCGATGGCACATAACAACAACATTACAAAGATATACAGATTTTACATATATTTAGTATGCACATTAAGTGTCTTTTCTTTATATTTAAATAGAATAGGACTAAAAAGGAGCCCAGAGAAATAAAGCAGTTACGTACATAATGTCTGGGTAATGAAATGGGGGTGATTTTTCTTTATAAATGTAGTTCTAACATTATTAAACTGTTTCCCTCTACTAAATAAATCCAAGTATTTCATTAGGGTGAGGAAAAACGCCAGGCCGTGTCCCTATTACATTTATCTCTAGATCTGTTCACTTTCAAAGTCCTAATATTGATCAGTTTTTAATTCTATACTACAACACTCTCCCTGAGAATTCTACTCAGTAGACTAACCTAGACAAAGAATCTTTTTTTTATGAAAAATATTTGAAGAGATGTGCTTCTGCCCCTGTAAAACCTTAAACACAAATGTTCAAGTGCCTGGCAGCCTCCCATAGAGAAGTAAGCCCTACTGCACAAAAGGAATACTTTAGGATAAACATACTGATCTCGTGGATGATACTGGACTTTTAAGATAGGCGAAGGGAACCGGAACCTTTGGTCGCAGTCTCCTGAGAGAACATCCCATTGTGACACTATGTTATCAGTGGAAGCGCTCACAAGCTTATGACCATCTCTACTCCAGCTGAAAAAGTAAAAGAGAAATTAACACACATTATAAATTAATGTCTATTCACCTACTTATGCCTCTAAATGCATGATCTCAATGTACAGGGCAACAAGTTTTCTTCCCACCCCCAACCCCATCCTTTTACCTAGACTCAAATCCATGACAAACTTTCACAATTAAGCAAAAATGTTTTCATGACCAAGTGTAGTAGTTCTTACATTTCAAGCTAACAACTGGCTCACAGGCCTAAAAGAGAGAGTCATTATTGTGGAAGAAAGGGAACTCTGGTGGGCTCGTCCTTAGGGAGACTGGACTGCCACCTCTCAAAGGCCACGCCTCTGTGGTCATCTGAATCCACCAACTCCTCAACAGCCAGGCAGGCAATCTCCTTTAAGATTTAAAGTCTTTAAAATCCTGCTTAAGTCTTTAAAAGTCAGCGATGAGTCAGTTTCTATTCAATGGCAATGAGGTTTTCTTTTTTTTGAGAGGAAATCAACTGATCAAATAAGGGTTGATACAGTGAAAGTCAGTTTCTTTTAAAGGACACATGATCAGAGATTTCTGAAATTGTCACACAAGTAACACCACAACAGCATCAAAGCAAAAGAAATATGAGTATGTTCTTTAGAATAATTAGAAAACAATTAAAAGTATATAGCAATAAATTATTTGTAAGCTTCCCCTCAAAAAATATAAAGTATATGGTAATAACAAAAACATTAAATACTTAATAAATACCAGACACAAAAAACATAAACAAAATATTTATAAAATGTGAACAAGATAAATGCAACTGTTAAATAAAGATAAGTAAAAGTCTGTAAATAAAAATAAGTCATATTGGAGTCAAGAACTTAATGCCATTTAATTAATTAAAATTAAAATCCAAGGGTTTATTTATAAAATATGGGGGGAAATGAAATTCAGCTAAAAAAATACTATATAAAAATCTAACTCAAGATGGATCAAGGTCTTAAATGTAAACCCTAAAACTATAAAGATCATCAAAGCAAAAAAAAATATAAGTGTACATTTAGGGATCACAATGTAAGGCATAAATATAATAAAAATATAATAAAAAATGTACAACAGAATAAGATAAACTAAACAACTGGGACCTTCTAAAATTAAATTTGATAAGTATAAAAAGAGAACCTAGAGGGAGCTCTGGTGGCTTAGTGGCAAGAAGCTGCACTGCAATCCCAGAGGTGCGTGGTTCAAATTCACCAGATATTCTGCTGGAGAAGGAGGAACAAAATCTCCTCCTGTACCAGTCAGACCTGATTTGACAGTACACGCACAAAAAGAATAAAATAAAATTAAATTTTTTTTTAAAAAAGAGAGAACCTACCTAAACAGGATATCTTTGATAACAACACATCTATCAAGGGACTAATTGTTAACATTTTTTGAAAACTCAACAAAAAAGACAAATAGCTCAATTTTTAAAAAATGGGCAGTAGACAGGAAAAGATACTTCACCAAAGACATTCAGATGGACAGAAAATACATGAAGAAATGCTCATGATCTTTAGCTATTGTTGCTGTTGAGATCATGAACTCACAACTGATCCTCCAGCAGGTTTTTAGAAGCAGTAAAGTGCCTATCTTTCTCCTGTCGAGAAGCTGGCGGATTCAAGCATATACTTTTGGGTTGGTAGTGCAATTCCCTACCATTAAGCCATCAGAATATAGCAAGTAGAGATGCAAATCAAAATGAGGTATCATCTAACCTCAGCAACAGTAAAGTTGATAAGACAGCAAACAACAAAAATTGGCAAGGATGTGGAGAGACTGGAACTCTCATACACCGCTGGGAGGACTGTAAAATGGTGCCACCAAAGCTGGGTTTAGAAGAGGTCCTGGTACTAGCCATTATTGTCAATGTCAGATGAATCTTGGCTGAAAGCAGAGTATACCAGAGGAATGTTTATCTGTGTTTGATTGACTATGAAAAGGCATTTGACTATGTGTATCACAACAAATTGTGGCTAGCTTTGAGGAGAATGGGAATCCCAGAACACTTGGTTGTGCTTATAAAAAAACCTATACTCAGTTTTCACCAAGGACCCACCAACCACCAACATGGGCCGCATTCGCACCAAAACCATGAAGAAGGCGGCCCAGGTCATCATTGAGAAATACTACAAGTGCCTGGGTAATGACTTCCACACGAAAAAGCGCGTGTGCAAGGAGATTGCCATTAATCCCAGCAAGAAACTCCGGAACAAGATAGCAGGCTATGTCACACATCTGATGAAGCAGATTCAGAGAGGGCCTGTGAGAGGCATCTCCATTAAGCTGCAGGAGGAGGAGAGAGAAAGGAGAGATAATTATGTACCAGCAGTTTCAGCCCTGGATCAGGAGATCATTGAAGTAGATCCTGATACTAACGAAATGCTGAAACCCTTGGACTTTGGCAGTCTGTCCAACCTGCAGGTCACTCAGCCCACAGTTAGGATGAATTTCAAAACACCATGTGGAGCCGTTTGAGTCTGTTTGCTGTGCTGTAATATTTTCAATAAATTTGGGCACACACACACACACAAACAACCTATACTCAGACCAGGAATCAGTCTTCAAAACAGAGTAATGAGACACTGCATGGTTCAAAATCAGGAAAGGAGTGCATCAGAGATGTGTCCTATCTCCATATCTTTTCAAGCTATATGCAGAACAGATCATTCAGGAAGCTGGGCTTTATGAGGAAGAATATGGCATCAGGATTGGAGGAAGACTCATCAACAACCTGCATTATGCAGATGACACAACAATCTTGCTTGCTGAAAACGAAAAAGAACTGAAGCGTTTGCTGCAACTCAAGGACAGTAGTGTTCAATATGAATTGAAACTCAACATCAAGAAGACCAAGATTCTCACTACTGGGCCAACTGGCAGCATCATGATAAATGGAGAAGAGATTGAGGTTGTTAAAAATTACAGCTTGCTTGGCTCCACAACCAACACTCTTGGCACCAGCAATCATGAAATCAAAAGATGAATTGTATTAGGAAAATCACTGTCAGAGACCTTTCCAGAACATTGAGAAACAACGATGTCAGTAAAGAGACTAAGGTGAGCCTGACCCAGGCCATGGTCTTGACATTCACTTGCCATGAATCAGAGAGCTGGACTATAAGAATGACAGAAGAATTAATGCCTTTGAGTTGTGGTGCTGGAGAGCTTAACACACCACGGACCACTAAGGAAATAAGAAGTCTGTCTTTAAGAAAGGTAAGCCCAAGTTTCTCCTTAAAGGCTAGGATTTTGAAACTCCACCTCACATGATCTGGGCATGCAGCCAGGAGGGACCAGTCCTTGGAGAAAAATATCATGCTTAGATGGTTAGAAGGACAGGATAGGAGAGGAAGACCCAAGATGAGATGGATTGATACTAGGGCAATGGGAGTAGGTGTGTCAGAGTCAGAGACTGGCTCAGGATCAGGCTTCAGAGCAGTTGTATATAGGGTCGTAGGTGACTTGACAACACATAACAACTGTGGAAAATAGTTCAACACATCCTTAAAAAGCTGGGAATGGAAATACCATTTGATTGAGTAATCCCCTACTAGGTATATATCCTGAAGAATTAAGAGGCAAAACACAAAGACAGATGCATACTCATGTCCACTGAAGCATGAATCAACAGATGAATAGATAATAGTACACAGACTCAATGGAATACTGTGAAACCCTAAAAAATTAGGAAGAACTCACTAATCACAGCTTAATAAGGATGAATCTGGAAGACATTATGCTGAGAGAAATATGTCAGTGACAAAAGGATAAATGCTTTGAGTTCACAACTATACAGTTATGGAAAGGTTTACACACAGAAAGAAAGAATCATTGGTTAGTCATCAGGGACGGGAGAGAGGGACAGGGAAGAAACATTTTTCAAAAGGAAGAAAATCCTATGCATTACATTCAGCTCTACTTAACACACGTGGAGGCATCATGAATCCGAATCAATCTAAGGCAGCTGGTTAATATGATAGCCAAAATGAAAATTCAATAGATGAGAGCAATAGAAAACGGAGAAGGAAAAAAAAAAGTCAAGGAACTAAAAGGTAAAACAACATAAATCATTCTATCTGAACAGTGAAACTAAAAAAATACCCAACCGTGCTTCAGAGACCTCTCGGACTTTAACAGAAGAGCTCATTGTCATGTCATCAGAATCTATAAGACAAGACAAGACTAGGTTTGTAAAAGTATCTGAAGATGCAGTAGCTCAAATTTTCCCAAATTTTGTGAGATATGTATGTCAGGCCCTGACCAAGGTCAAAGGAGGAAGGAAGGATTCAAGGGCTATCAACAAGCCAACAAAGGAAATGAACAGCCTTGTCCATTTGATTTGGTTCCTCTTGAAGATAAGCGTGTAGTGAGATGAAATGTCACCATCCCTGCCTGTAGAACACTCTGGTTGTACTTTCTGCAAGACAAATTTCATTCTTCGCTGGCAGTCTATGATATGTTTAATAGTCTTCATCAATACCACATTCAAGGACATTAAACCTTCTTTGATTTTTGTCCTTGATTGAAGAACTTTCAGATGAATAGTAAGAAATTGAAAATACCAAGTGTTGAGTCAGGCATGCTTAGTCTTTAAACCAATTCCTTATATTAGATAATATGAATCATAGTAGCCAATACCAGTCCATCTCTGTTCATTAATCATAAAAGAAGTTGATCTTTATATTTGTTCCATTTACTTACTGACCACTTATAAATTTCCTAGATTGATAATTCAAGGTTAGTCCTTCACACATGGAACGTCCCTCCCTAAAGATCCTTCCTCTAAAACCTGCCCTAATGTCTCTCTGCAGACCGAGGAATCCCGCCCGAGAGCCCCCTTAATAAAGCTTCTTTGACTTTCTTTCTCTGATTCCTTCCTTGAGTCCTTGGTCTCACATCTGGCGCAAAGACCTAACAAGACCTTAAGATTCGAGAAGCTAAGCAAATCTCAAGTAAGACAATTCCAAACACATCGATACCAAGATAGACAAACTTCAGAAGAACACTAATTTGAAAGCATCAAGAGAGAAGTCACCTTTCCTACAGGAGAAAGAACAATTTGAACAACAGTGGGGCTCCGCTTAGAACCCTCCACTGGCTTTCCGAGGCTCTACATCTTTATGGGAGAAGCCCGGGTCACCTGGGTCATCTTCCTCCTTGCCGCTGCTGGGGGTTCAAACATCTTGCCGTTAGCAGCCTAACACATAATCCACTACAGTACCTATCTATATACTTCAAACTGCTAAACCATCAACATCGGCAACCGTGTTACTCAGGCCTGCGGCCACCCCAGCAGCAGCTCTCCCTGTGAGTACTCCAGCCCCGCACCGGAAGTGCCGGGCTGCAGGGCCAGGTGGCTAACAAAAGAATGTCCTTCTGCAAGAAGAGAACCCAACCATACAGACATCTTGCTCGTAAACCCGCAGTACATTTCAGGAGTGGAAATACTTAAGGACCCAACAAAAAGCCCTCCTCCTCTAGCTACACTCAGTAAGCTTGTCAGCAAAGCACAGAGGAGATGCAGAGCCAGGCCTATGCAGTCAGTGCTGGTGGTTGCCCAGAGGACCAGCAGCTCTTCCACACCACTCACAAGGCTATTAAAGGCTGTGGATGGCAAGGAAAAAAACTTTGGAGCAAGGAAGTAGTTACTACGCCCCCATATCAAGCGGAAAACTGTAAAGACAGACAGAGGAGTGCACTGGGTCATGTATGTAGAACAGTTGAAAATATTTTAGAGGCGTATAAATGGCAGCATTCACAAGCCCAGCAACCACAGAAAAGGCTGCCCTGTCACCCCAAGTCCATACACCTGGAGGACTCTCCCAGTGTCAGCCAAGGAGGCGGTGGTGTGGCTTCAGGGGGGCAGGCTGGAGGCGAGAACGGATCCTAGTATTTCCTGTTGGCTCTTTTTAACAGGGGGTCAGCATTTCCAAATCTTAAGACTTGAACAAACAAAACACCCAACAAAAAATAACAAGAGAGTAAGAGTTATTACTTGACTAATCGACTTTCAATCCACCATGTCCTTTTCACAGACTCCTTCTGAAACACTCACTTTGTTAATTTTCTTTTTGAAAAATTTCTTTCCCTCCCTTCTCTGCCCTTTCAACTCTTTACTTTTCTCCTCTGTTTCCTATTAACTGTTTAAATGGCTACACTTGCCTTCTGAGTGGTTGAAAGAGAAACCTCACATCTTCTTTTCCAAAATAAAAATAACAAACTGACTGTGATACTTAAGCAGAGACAAGAAAGGCGTATGAAGGTCTCATTTTAAATTTTTCATTTTGTGGCTTCCCTTTTTGTCCCCCACAGGGCATAACTTCAATGGGTTTTACTTTTCTTAACTTTAAACATATATACATATATATAAATGTTTCTCTAAATATTTTCTGCTTCTTGCAGGTCTCTTTTTACTAGATCATAGCCACTCCTCCCACCTTATCCCTCGGAAAATAAAAATGTACTGCTTTCTCAGCACCCATATCCAGGCATCTAATTTGACTTGGTTCACAGAAATAGCCAGTGCCTGCAGATAGGATTTAGGGTTTGGGGGTCCCTGATGCCTTTGGAGTCTTTATCTGTGTGTGTACCAGTCTCACATGTGACCATAAGCTCAGGATTCTCCGTCTTTTGTCTTCATGATACTTACAGGAACCTCATCACTCTCTCCAAGATAAAAGAGAGAGCTTAAAAAAAAAAAAAAGAGAGCGAGCTTCCCTTGCTCCTGTGCTCTCTGCAGGAAGAACTATTGTGCATGGCACAATTCAGGTCTTCTTTCTGGATGGATGACCTTCTTTTATAAGGAACTGAGTCTGCCCAGTGCCACTTGCGCAGGAAAAAAGCTTGCGTGACCTGTAGTTTTCACCTGCCAACCTCTTACTCCTGTACTTCTGCCCACTTAAATTTTTTTATTATTTTTTTTTTTTGTGTGTGTGTGTGTGTGTACCATCAAATCAGATCTGACTAGTAAAGGAGGAAATTGTCCCTCCTTCTCCAGCAGAGCATCTGGTGGATTTGAGCCACAATCCTCTGGGATTACAGTGCAGCTTCTTACTACTAGGCCACCAGGGCTCCCTTTGCCCACTTTAATTTTACAAGTTTATCAGTTTGTGTTGCTCAGCAAATGGGCAGAAAATCTAGAAGACATACTAGACTTTAGCTCACCAGTTTGGTTTTGATTAACGTGCTGAGAGCTAAAACTGGCACCCAAATGCCCTGTGCCTTTACAGACTCATATGAGATAGAGTGTCACCAACTGAATATCAGACACCAAGTGGGATGTGGGTGCTGCTTATTATGACTGCCTAGAGGCAGGGGTGGGGGAGTTAACTGCTATTTTTTGCCCATGATCTCTTCCCTTTCCTTTTTTATTTTAATTAAATAAATGGATCAAAATTCATTAATTCAAGCCCTGTCATCAAAATGAATTTTTTTTAAATTATTGTTTAGCAAAACAATAAAACCTTAATTTTTTTAATCATCAAAAAAACTGTTACACATTTATAGTGTAATACTTAGTAAATTCTAATTACATACACAATTACACACACACACACACACACACACACACACACTAATGAATTAAAAAGTTATGCTGCCAACCCAAAGGCAGAAGTTAAAATCATCCACCAGCAGCTTTACAGAAGAAAGACAGGCAATCTTTTTTCATGAGATTTAGTTTCCGAAATCCGCTGGACGGTCAGGTAAGGTAGGAGTCATGTTCTGATCTGATGGCACATACTACATCAAAAGAATTCTAATGTATGTTCAACTCATCCACAGATAGTAGGAAAAAGAAAAACGAGAAATAAAAACACTGAAGAAACAGAAAACAAAGGGGTTTTTAAAAAATAAAAAAATCCAGCACACTAATTTTGAAACAAAGAGTAGTTTCTATTGAGAAACTACCAGGTGAGGTAGTCCTGTGGTTAAGAACACAGGCTCCAGAGTCAGACTTATTCTCAACCTTGGATTCTCCTTGTAATCTCAAACAAGACATATAACTTTTGCATAACAATTCTGAGTTCAGTTTCATCTGTAACATGAGAAGAATAATAATATCTTCCTTGGAGCACGTTAAGAACATCAAAGTTACGCACACCAAAGAGTTAGAAACAATCCAAGTGCTCATCAACAAACAATGGATAAAGAAACTGTGGTATATTTAAACAATGAAGTATTATGCTGCATTGAAGAATAAGGAACTAATGAAATATTACACAAAATGGGTGACCCTGGAGGACATTATGCTGCATAAAATATCTCAGTCACACTCTTTTCTCTTGGGCTTGGATCAGGCGACAGCAAGGTTCTATATCGCTCAGCTGTGGCCAAAATCAAGGCTCAGGACCTTCGCAGAAAGAAGGAGGAACTGTTGAAACAGCTGGATGATCTGAAGGTGGAGCTTTCCCAGCTGCGCGTCGCCAAAGTGACAGGCGGTGCAGCTTCTAAGCTCTCCAAAATCCGAGTTGTCCGAAAATCCATTGCACGTGTTCTCACCGTTATTAACCAGACTCAGAAGGAGAACCTCAGAAAATACTATAAGGGCAAGAAGTACAAACCCCTGGATCTGCGGCCCAAGAAAACACGTGCCATGC
>NW_006399813.1:3993939-4126049 GCF_000299155.1 Elephantulus edwardii
TTAGGGCTGTTGTACATAGGGTCACTATGAGTCACAGGCGACTCGATGGCACATAACAACAACAACAACATATGATTAGGTTATTATTGTCATGACAGGAGTCCAGAACGAAGGCTGCATAGTAGGGTGGACTTGGGAGGAAGGACTGTATAACAGTGAAAGTATTTTTCTTTTACTTTTCAAAGAGAAGAGTGAACTGGGGATGAGGGGTGGGCAGGGAGAAAAGTGCAACAATGAATGAATGGAAATCCAAAGTCTCTGTAAACTTTCATTAAAACTAGTAAAAAAAAAGGGAAAAAAAATTGAATTCTGAAATAAAAATTTTGAATTGTGAAAAAAAAAAAACCCATCAAAGTTTACATATATAAAACTCTTAGCCCAGTGGCCTAGTGGCAAGAAGCTGCACTGCAATCAGAGGTACCCGGTTCAATCCACCAGATGCTCTGCTGAAGGAGGAGGAGTAATCTCCTATACTTGTCAGATCCGATTTGATGATACATACACACAAAATACTAAAATTAAATTAAAAAACCCACCTCTTAGCCCAATTCACAGGGCACATTAATAATTACTAGTATCAGATACAATAAGAATGAATGGACAGATTCAGATCTAGGGACAGAGGAAGGTAGGAGGAAGCTAAGGAAATGAAGATATAGGATCAAGTTGAAGTGTGAGTGCTAAAGGTTCAAGCATTTCTCCCCCACAGGCTACAGTGAGGCTCAGGAAGGCAAAGGACCCTTCTTAAGAATATGATCCCTCGGCAAATAGCCCATTGATGCTAAAATTCAGGGTACACACACAAAAGAGGCAGCTGACTACCCCATTTCCAGGAAGGGAAGCAAATGAGCTAAAATTTATGTATTGAAATAAGAGGACCACAGATAAATTAGACATCAAGAGAAACCAATATACGTATTATTTAGATATATGAAGATAGCCATCAGAAGAAACAGTGCTCCCTCCCACCCCTGAGATGGAAGCACACCGGCTGTGTGACAAGACTGGAAATGGGGAAAACAAGGAATAGTTATTGCTGTTCTTTTAGCATCATTAAAGAAAGCAGAAAAAAATGTTAGCTGTCATTTTATTCTTCACTAAATTCTTCTGCACCGAGTAAGTTAAAAACAAGAGGTTATTCCATTTAAAAATATTTATTCTTCAATTTCAAATTCTATCAAGGATTATGCATTGTAGATTTGACAGAAGACAAATATATTTACCAAATCCAATGTGTCATCATCTTAAAAATCCTTACATTCTGTTCCAGCTTCTGTCTACTGTTTGAATTTATTATGTAGCCACCTCAAGAAGGGGACAGTCTGCAAAACAATGAATCTATAGAAATCCAAAGTCCCTATACACGTTAACATTTCAATAATAATAATTTTAAAAAAAGAAGAGGACAGTAAGTGTAAAGAGGGACAGTGCCACTCTTGGTCCCTTAGGGTACTACTGTTGTGATCATTTAAAAAAAGGGAAATATTTATAGTTTCATAAACCTGTATGTGATCAAGTGCTTTTTTGGGGGCTTCAATAAAATTCATTTTTTTTTTTAAAAAAAAGTGGTGTCCAAAGTAAAATTTTTGATGCAAAAGGTTGTTTTAAAGAACAAGAATGGTGCAACAATGAATGAATGGAAATCCAAAATCTCTGTAAATGTTCATTAAAATTAACAAAATAAAATAGAAAAAAAAAAGAACAAGAATGTAATAAGAATATATGTAGCAGCAGATTTTAGTACCATATATTTAATAGAGTGCTCTTAATATCTTTAGTTCAGTGAAGGAACAGGCACACGTGTAATCACTGAAATTGCTGGAATCCATGATAAATCTGCACAAGAATAGACCAGATGCCTGTCAAACTTCGTAACACTCAGATTTTTAAATTCTAAATAAAATGTCAATTATTGAAATTATTCCACAGGCTGTAATTTGCAAATAAACCTACAACTCACAGTGACTCTCCATAGAGTTTCCAAAGCTATAAATCTTAATAGGAGGGGACTGCTCATCTTTCTCCCCTGGAGCAGCTGGTAGATTTGAACCACAGATCTTGTAGCTCACATCACTACATGTGATATGTAACTATTTTATTTGTAAATATCTGTCTTCAAGATTTAAGTAGTCTCAGCAAAAGCCTGATATAGGTCCATACCGTATTACACTGAATTTCTCCCTGCAAAAGTGTGTCAAGGTACAGCATGCATTTAGGGCACATTTAAACTGTAAGAAATTATATTACTAGTGCTTGAATACTTAAATCTGTAAATATTAAAGTACATACATACATTGACACTATATATATATATATATATATATATATACTTAAAGGAGCTCTGGAGGCCTAGTAGCAAGACTCTGGGCTGCAATCCCAAAAGCACATGGTTCGAGGCCACTAACTGTTTTGCAGGAAAAGGATGAGTAATCTCCTCCAGTGTGATTTACTGCCTCTGATAACCCACAGGAGGGTCTGCTATGGATTGGTTCCAAAAGGTCAAAGACTGTAAGTCTTTACTATGGATTGACCCTCAACATCAAGAAAACAAAGATTCTCACCACTGGGACAATCTGCAGCTTCATGATAGATGGAGAGAAGACTCTATAGTACACATCAACAATAACACTTAAATTAGCAAAGATCTAGCCACTATTTCTTCATATTATTGTTGCTGTTTGCCGTTGAGTCGAAGTTGACTCATTGTGACTCTACGAACAAAAGACCTAATGCCTAATGCCGGGAAGCTCTGGTAGCCTAGTGGCAAGGAGCTGCAACTACAATCCTAGAGGCGCACGGTTCGAATCCCCCAGATGCTCTGCCGGGGAAGGAGGGACAATCTCCTCCTGTACCAGTCAGATCTGATTTGATGGTACACTCACACAAAAATAATAAAAAATTTAAAAAAAAAAAAAAAAAAGACCTAATGCCTTTCCATAGCTATCACTGTTTCTCCAAGTTCACAGAGTTTCCAGAGGCATGTGGTTTAGGAAGTGGATGCCACTCCTGCTTCCCAACCAGTTTTATAACTGGGAGCTTCACCATACACTGTCCACATTGAGAAGCCATTCTGCTATTTGATATCCTCATGGCACAAGGTTCAGCATCACAGCAAACCCAGGTTACCTCATACAGCACACTGACAAAGAGTACAATTAAATAACTGTTACTGTTGTTAGGTGTCATCAAGTTGACTGCCCCTAAGAACAGCATATTGGAATCTTGCCCCATTCTGTACCATCCTCATCATGTTCAACATGGTACAACTAAATGTAGCATCTTTAATGATGAGACTTTATGTAATTTAGAATCATGATGGCTCTTTTCTACCTACAATAATAGTAAGAAGTAACTTTTTCTTTTTTAATTTTTCTAGCATTCTTTATTGTACATACTTATGGATAAAATTCAGAAAGACTTGAAGTATTTAGGTGGCCAAGTGGTAAGGAGTTGCACTGTCAACCCAAAGGCAAGTGGACAGTAGGAAGTAACTTTTAATATTTGTGGAGAGTAAGTATATAAACCAACCCACTACCTTTCTTTTTTGAGTTTACAAAGAAAAAGATATCAGCTAAAATAAACAGTGTGGCTGGTAATACAGTCACTTTCTTTCTTGACACAAACTCATTAACTTATCACGAGTATAAAATCTTCCTATTATTAGCAGAAAAAAATTCCTTACCATAAAGAACAGACTGGATGGATATGTGCACTAATTATTTTAGCAATGCCTCTTGTCAAGAAGTCCCAGATGACAATTCGGCCATCATTACAGCCAACTGCAAGTAGTGTGCCCCACCTGTTGAAGGTGCAAGTAAGGGCCATGCTGATACAGTCCAAAGTCCCATCTGCTTCCTAAAGATGAAAATGAATACAATAAGGACAACAGCGAAGCGTCCAATTTACTTCTTAGAGAGGTCTCTATCAGTAACAACCTGTCTCGAGTTTAAACTGTAACGTATACCAAAACTAAGACGTATTGCGACGGGAAAGTCTGCTATTAGGGACCTCTCCAAAGTACTGAAGAGCAATGGTGTCTCTCTGGAGACTAAGGTATGTCTGATACAGGCCATGGTCTTTGCAATCACTTGTTATACATCAGAGAGTTGGACAATGACTAAGGAAGATAGAAGGAGAATGAATCGATGCCTTTGAGCTGTGGTGCTGGAGAAGAGTATTGAGGATACCATGGACTGCTAGGAAAACAGATTCATCCAGGAGAGGGGTAAACCAGGTGGCTCCTTGAAGGCAAGGATTCTGACGCTCCGTCTAACATACTTTGGACATACTGTAAGGAGGGACAGGTCCTTGGAGAGGGACATCTTGCTTGGGAGAGTGGAGGGTAGGCGCAAGAGGGGAAGGCCCTCCCTCTATGAGGTGGACTGATTCAGTGACGGGGGTAATGGGGATGGGTGTGTCGGAGACAGTTTGATTGGCACAGGACAGAGCAGAATTCAGGGCTGTTGTACATAGGGTCGCTATGAGTCACAAGCGACTCAATGACACATAACAACAACAACATATCAAAACTATTTCTATGTGTCCTTTTATACCAATTATGGTTTAATTACGAGGACATAAAAAACCAACAGAAGAATTAGAAGATTGTGCATGATTCCTTACATAGCCATATAATTTTTGAAAAACAGTGTGGAGGGCAAATGAGGAAACTATAACAGAAGTCATTTAAATAATTTAATTCATTGGCCCAGAAACCAAACTTTTTGGAAATTGGCCTATATGTGTAACATATCATAGCTACACTGAAGGGGAGGGCAGAGCTGCCCCAGGAGGTTTGCAAAGCTGCAGCCTTTATGGAAGTAGACTGCCTGCCCCTTCCTTCTCCCAAAGAGCAACCTGTGGGTTCAAGCTGCTGATCGTTGGGTTAACAGCAGAGCACTTGATCACTACATAACCAGGGCTCTTATGCACAACTAAGGGAAATAAAATTATTTTACATCAATATTAAGACATTTCAAACAACCATAATAATGTGCTTAAATATCTTCAAATATAGGGAACGCTAGTGGCCAAGTGGTAAGAAGATGTGCTGCAATTCCAAAGGCATACGGTTCTAATCTACCAGCTGCTCCACAGGAAAAAGACGGATAATCTCCTCCCATGCAATATACAGTCTGAAAATCCACTGGAGGGTCAGCTGTGGGTTGGTTCCAACTCAATGCTATACAACAACAATAAATATATTCAAGTGTATAATACACTTTCACATTTCAAAAAGTAGAATACATATAACATGTAAACTACGACAGAAAAAACAAATCAAAATTAGGAAAACCTATGTACAGACAAAGGCCTCGTATTTTTTTTTTTAAGTTACCTTTTTAAATGTAGAGATAAATGAACTACGGCTGTTGTTGTATACCATCAAGTCAGAACTGACCCACAGCTGACCCTCTGGCAGGTTTCAGACAGTTAATTGCATAGGAGGAGACTGCCCATCATCCATATCTCGTGGAGCAGCTGGTGGATTCAAATCATGTGCCTTCAGGATTGTAGCACAGCTTCTTGCCAGTAAGCCACCAGTGCTCCCTAAATGAACTATACAAGGTTTAAACTGTTACAATAAGAGATCAAGCCAAAGCTACCTAGTCACTTAATTTCTCATGACAGCAAAAAGTGTTATCACCTTGGTGTCAAAAATCAAGGCTCAAAATGCATTTTCTCTCAAACATAAACACTACGTAATTATCATGTTCCTAAAATAACAACAATGTCGTGTTCTTACCTCTGGATAGTTCTGCCCAAAGGACTCTGCAACAAAGCAAAGAAAGAGAATTGATGGAGCAATTGCAACATACTAGGGATTATACAATCTGAACAGTAGAGAGTAGCAGTTCACAAAGTATGGGGTCCCGGCCTAAGAGGCCCTTGCAGAGGCTCCTAGAAGCCAAGGCTATTTTCATCAGAATTGTAAAACAGTATTCACTCTCATTCTCTCCTAAGGATACAGATGACTTCTGCAGAGGTTACACGACCTGTGATATGGCAATAGACTAAATTCAGAAACAGAAATATGAACCCAGCCAAATTTTACAAATGTACACACGAAGGACATTTGTAATTATTTGTAAAATAATTATCATCCTTCTCACTAAACATTCTTTGCTTTGTTGTTGTTGACTGCCTTAGAGTGGACCATGACTCATAGCAACTCTGTGAACAAAAGACCTGAAGCCTTTCGAAAACTATCATTTCTCAAAGTTCATAGAGTTTCCAGAGGCATGTTGTTTAGGAAGTGGATACCACTCCTGCTTCCATGTCTTTGCTTTACAAGGTAGTTATTTTTCATAAGAGCACGTTATTTCTATAAACCATTAATAGGCTTACAATGGTGACAGGTTTTTTTTTACAATGGTGACATTTAAATAACAAGTTTCAAATATTTCTCACTTTTAATTTCTAAATTAGTAAGCGGGGAAAGATAAAAGCCACATAAACAAAAATGATTTGAAATTCTGAAGTTTTCAAGAGTAGACAGGGGTCCTAAGACCAAAATTCTGAAAAGTGCAGCCATATCCCAGTCAAGCAATATTCATGCTTTTGGACTGTTGACAATTTATTTCCATATTTACTACAATGAAGCAAAAGGAAATGTAAGAATCAAATTAACCACATTATATAAAGCTCCAGCCACTCTTTGAAACCTTTCAGATAAACCATTTAGACTGTAACACAGTCTACCAGTTTATTAAATACTCAATTCTCAAAATTAATTTCCTGAGCAAATAACACTTTGCCCAAATTCCTAAATGTATTTCCTATATTAAATGCTATTTGTACAAGAAAAACTATTTCAAGCTACATGGAGAAGATAACAGAAATCTAACTTTGGCAGCCATACTATTTTTTGTCAGTATTTATTTACATAATTCCCTTAATATTTTATTACAGTGGTTTTTAAATTATGCTTGAGAGCTAAGGGTCGAAGGAAGGTGCTTTAAAGATCAAGCATTCAAATAAAAATTAAAAGGAAGACTGGAGCTTTAAAAAAGGATATGAAAATTAATTTTATTGCATTTTGCCCATATTTTACAAAACTAGTGAAAATGTTAAAAACTCATTTTTATAAGGTTAAATTTTAAAAAAAAATTAAAAATACAGTGCCAAACAACACAGATTTCAAATGAGACATCCCAGAGACAAAGGAGGAGGATGGACAGATAATGAAGGCAAGGACTATCTAAAAAGAATGGATGATTAGGCAAGTATATCTATGATAATTATCAATTTGGCAAGATGTGCATTATAAAGTGAATTGGGTAGTGGCAAGAAGCTGCACTGCAATCCCAGAGGCACACAGTTCAAATCCATCAGATGCTCTGCTGGGAAAGGAGGGACAATCTCCTCCTGTATCAGTCAGATCCGATTTGACGGTACGTACACACACACACACACACATAATTAAAAAATTTTAAAAAAAAAAACACAAAAGAAACAAAACTCCATGAAAAAAAAAAAAAGTGAATTGGGGGAGAGGGAAAGAGGAAAACGTGAATCAATGAATGACTAAAAACCCAAGCTTTCTGTAAACTTTCACTAAAATCACAGTAAAATAAAATTAAAAATATATACATATACATCAGAAGGCAACACAGTGGACATCCTGGGCCACGAAGCAAGAAAGCTGAGCATTCTGGAGCAGTCTCCCTGCTGACAAAATGAGAAATCATGATGAAGCGAGGTCTGCTGACCCACAGGGTCTGCACACCTTCATGTTATCTTCAGGCCAAGGTGTCCTGGAGGTGCAGGGGAATCTGTGGGCACTTACTGGCAGAGCTAAAGGGCATTGTTAACTCTTGCCCAAGAAAGGCAGAAACTAAGGTAAGGATGAAGACCAGAGGCAGACTTGTACATAGTGCCATCTTGATCAAAGAAAATGTATTCCGAGTCATTTCTGTTCCTGAACCTGTTAGTATTCTAATAAATCCCCTATCCAATGGGTTTCTAAGATTGTAAATGAATCTCTGTGGGAGAAGATGGCTTCATCTTTCTCTCATAATAACTGGTGGATTCAAACTTCTGACCTTTCAGTTAGCAGTCCTAAACATAACACACACTGCCACCAAGGCTCCTTAGTAAACCCCTTAATTGTGAATACTGTCTGTCACTTCTGTGTGACCACTGCAATGAACTCAGCAGAGACGTAAAAGTGAAAAAGAAAAGAACAGCTGGTGTCAGAGGTGGTAAAAAGGCTGAAAAGGAAGAGGCAGGTCTAACTTCCACTTCATAGGGATCAACTTTTACAAGATCATCACACAAAAATCAATATGCTTTCTTCACACTGAGAACTCTGAAAAGGAAACTCAGGAAAATAGTATCACTTATCACAGCCCCTAAAAAAAAATAAGATTAAAAAAAAAAAAGATACTCATTTAAGTAATAAACTAACTAGGGGCATCAAAATAGGTGGTTTAGTGTATAGTGTGTTAGACTACTAACTGAAAGGCCAACAGTTCAAATCCACTAGCTAGTTTGCCGAAGACAGACAAGCAGTCTCCTCTCTTAAAGTCTCAGAAATCCAGCTGCTGTTGTTTCTATGTGCTGCTGAGTCAACTACAATTTACAGCAATCCCAAGAACAGATCTGAACCATTCTCTATCCTGCACCATCCTCAACACCTGTGATATACTCAAGTCCACTGTTGCAGTCACTGTACCAATCTATCTTATGATCTTCCTCTCTTTCTCTGATCCTCAGTTAACTCTCAGCCTTAACTGCCATACAACTGGCGTCTATCACTTCCATGCCAAACCAGATTCTGCCCTACCTCCACATGTATAAAGAAAAGGCACTTAAAACAACGTCTAACTCATATTAAGTACTATATAATTTATTAGGATTACTATTATTATTCATGACCATTTATTCTTTCTTACTGAGCTCTAGTAGCCTAGTGGATAGGGAGTTGTGCTGCCAACCCAGAGACATGCAGTTCGAATCCAACAAATACTACTCAGGAGAAAGATGAGCAAGCATCGTTCAGTGATTTACAGTGTTTGAAAATCCACTGAAGGGTCAACTGTGAGTCTGTTCTGACTGGACAGCAATGAGTTTTATTTAAAGCCTTGATTCCTAAAGACAGAAAGTCATTTAGAGATTCTTGAATACTTTTCCAGACATCTTTGGATCACCATGCTAAATTTCACCTAAGGAAAACTCAGAAAGTTCTACAGCTTTTAAACGAGCTGGGGTAAAGGCAAGGAGGAAATAACAACCAGAGAAGGACAAGACAAATAAATGCCTCAGCCGTTCACACTTCAGTATTTTACCCCATCGTCCCTGGTATTTAAGTAGGAAGTTCTGCTAACAGAATGTCCATGCCATGTATGCCATTAAGTTGCCTGGTGTCTTCTACACCCTCCCCTCTTCGTTTCGTCTCATCAATTCAAAGAGGTACTGCTACCTAAATATTTCTAAATTTTCATCCTTAGATATTCACGTCTACGAAAGAATTTAGCCTGCCCAAGCATTCACTGTTCTGCAAAGTCTTAGCTTCAGCTCAAGTCTCACTTTTCTTCAGGTTTCTTCTCCAACAACTTTTGCCCCGTCTGTTGTGGGAAACCTCTGCAACCTGCACTACTTGCAAACAGAATTCAGTCGCACGCAGGTTAACCCTTCGCTCCACAACTAATCTGATAGCGGCCTCGGTTACGACAGTACGCTTCATACTCTGCTCAGGCAGGAGCTGGGCTTCTGCTGAGGCTGTTTCACATCAAGGACGCCGGATGAGTAGACCTACTCCCCCAAGGTTGCAGCCCTGCGCCTCTTCCCGAGTTCCTTCCTTTCCAGGGCCAAAGTACTCTCTAAGCGGCAATCATAACCTTCCTCACCCAGCAACTCGAGGTTCATGCCTGCGGACTCGGGCCGCCTCTACTCTCCGCTCCGGTAGCAACGCCTTCCCCCCCAACCTGCTTGCAAGGCCCGCGTCTAAGGAGGGAAGAGTATTGCGAATAAACAGGCGCAAGCACCGGAGACTTTCGGTCCTAGAAGGCCCTCTGCTTCCGCTTTCTTTCCCCCGCCTTCCCTATTCATCTCAACTCGGCTATCCAAAAATATGCCTAACTAGAAAAAAAATAAAACGAACTTAAATACATTTGATTAAGATATTTTTTGATAGATAAAAGTTGTATCATTACTCGGTAATTTAAAAAGTGCAAGAGTTTAACGCAGTTTTTCTCAGGATGATGTAAATTAGCTAGAAATTTCAGGCAGGTAATTTGACTACTAAACCTCGCTATGTTATGTGTTCACCAGAATCAGCCCGTCAGGCTGCATGAGATTCAGCGTAAAAGGTTCCGGGCAAGCTGGGTTGACGTAGGAAAGCGGGAAATTTCCGCCCGCAGTGCTCAGTGTGTAATGCTGGGACGCTGTCTAGGCTTACGCTCATTTGGTATGCAGGCTAATTCTTCTAAATCTATTTCAGTCTTGTGAAAATTATTTCACATTTGCAAGTAGATGTTACTGATCCCTCAGAAACGAATTCTGTACGCTTCACAGGGTTTTTATCTTCAAGACAGCGTTGGTAGGACACGGTGACAATGAGATGGAAAGAGAAGTGGACTTAGTCTACGTAATTCAGCAATAGTAGGTCAGCTGATGGTAACTGGAAAAGGGGATGTTCTATGTGAACAAGTTCCAGAAGGTACATTAGAGACTGGATTAAGCGGACTAAAGTAAAAAAATTAAGAAAAGTGGAGGCTCGCTGAGGAAAGTAGAAATTGCGCTAGATTCCTGCGTGGATTTAATGTTTGGGCAACATTTCATCCTCAGTAACTCGGGTTTCTTAGAAGTAAATTGTTGTTGACAGGTGTCATCAAGTCAACTATGACTCTTAGCAACACTATGAAAAACAGATCTGAACCTTGCTCTATTCTGCATTGTCATTATCTCTGCTGTGCGCGAGCCCATTATTTTAAAAGCACAGTATCTATGAAATAGAATAAAGCGAAGAAACTAAAATGATGTATACTTATAAAGGCAGCTACTGAAAGAGGGTGCATAGATCTGTGTGTTGAGGGTGAGGAGGGGAAATGTAAGTCTTCTTACTTAGCCTGAAGCAACTTGTACCTGCCATTCAAACCTTATGTTAGCAGGGAGAGTTTAGTTCTTCAATAGACGGGGAAAGACTTGCACAGATTTGATAGACTTAAAGACTTGCATAGATTCTCCCTAATGTAAGTGAGCTGCTACTAACCTTTCCTCCAGGTAGAAGCCTGGATTCTCTAAGTAGAGCACCTTCTGGATTCCGATTCTCTAAGTAGAGCACCTTCTACTCAACCTGGATTTGGTCGCAGTTGCTTAAAATCACAGGGATGATGGTGGGATCCAAAGGGTGCTTTTGACATTCCAAGAATCTGACCCAATGACTCTCTTGATGTTGGAATTCCTGGTTATGGTTATTGCTGTTGTTATATGCCATCGAGTCACCTGCAACTCATAATGACTCTTTGCACAACAGCTCTGAAACCTGTCCAATCCTGAGCCAGTCTCACAGACTCTGATACACCTAATCCTATTGCCCCAGTTACTGTATCAATCCATTTCATCCCATGTCTTCCTCTCCTGTGCTTTCCTTCACCCTTCAGAGTATGATGTCCTTTTCCAAGGATCAGTCCCTCTTTTTTTTTAATTATTAAATTTTATTAGTTTTAATGAACATTTACAGGGATTTTGGGTTTTCATTCCTTCATTGCTGCACCATTCTCTCTACCCTCCTCCCCAGTTTGTTCTTCTTCCCCTGCCATCCGAATGTCTGTTTTAATTGTCCAATTGCCACAGTGCTTGTCAAAGTCAGTTCTGATTAATCTCCTTTGTCGGTGTGTCCTTTGCCATTCCCTATCACTCCTCCCTGAGAGAGACTTCACCCTGATTCATAAGGGAAAGGGGATGGCGTATTCTCTTAGCTACTTCCTGCTGAAAAGGGACGCTGTGGGTTTCAGGGTGAAGATCTTCTCTCACTACTCTAAAGGGCCCCTTTGGCAGTAGGAAACACATAGACTATTATGGAGATTGATTTTGGAATTTAGATGCACTCTTATTGATTGGATCGGTCCCTCTTGACCTCGTGACCAAAGTATGTGAGAGAGAGCTTCAAAATCCTAGCCTCCAAGGAGAAGTTTAACTTTCACCATCTCCAAGAAAGAGCTGTTTGTTCTCTTGTTGGTCCATCGTATGTTCAAGACTCTTCTCCAGCACCACAACTCAAAGCCACTGATTCTTCTTCTGTCATCCCTAGTCATTGTCCGGTTCTCTGAGGCATAGCAAGTAATTGAGAAGACTGTAGACTGGATTAGGTGTACCTTAGTTTCCAGACTGACATCATTGCTTGTCAGTACTCCAGAAAAGTCCCTGACCATAGATTTTCCCAGTGCAGTTAGTCCTTTGATTTCCTGTCTGCTGGTGCCAAGAGTGTAGAAACACTTGGAAAAAAAAAAAACAAAACAAAACACAAACCATCCTCACGTGTCCCTCCTGCAAGATTCTGGACTAATGGCACCATCTCCCTAAAGAACTCCTGAGCATCAGAATGTCTGAGTATTGGGGAGGTTCTATGACACCAAGGTTGGACAATGACTAAGGATGACAAAAGAAGAATAGATGCCTTCAAGTTGTGCTGGCGAAGAGTCTTGGACTGCCAAGAAAACAAATAGGTCTGTCTTGCAGAGGGTGAAATCAAGTCTCTCCTTGGGGGCTAGAATTTGGAAGCTCTGCCTCAGTTACTTTGGGCATGTGGTCAGGAGAGACCAGTCCTTGGAGAAGGACATCATGCTCAGGAGAGGAAGACCCCAGAGGAGATGGATTGATAAAGTAACTGGGCAATGGGAGTTGGTGTGTCAGAATTAGTTAGACTGGCTCAGGACAGGGAAGGGTTCAGAGCTGCTGTACATATAGGGTCACTATACATCGCAGGTGACTCAATGGCACATAACAACAATAACATACTATGACAGGTTTGGAAGCAGGACTGGCATCCACTTCCTAAATAACATGCTTCTGAAAACTCTAAGAACTTTAATAAATGTTGATAGTTGTAGAGGGGCTTCAGGCCTTTTGTTTATAGGGTCGCTATGAGTCGGGCTCGACTTGAAGGCATTCAACAACAACAACAGCAACTCTAGAAGCAACTTGTGGTGCCACCAAAATCAATGGCCAAGACATGAAAACTTTCTGAGAAAATGTGCTCTCTTGACTACAACTTGCCCTTTTAATTAATCAAATTATAGATTTGATATAGGGTTTGGATTGGGGATAGGAAGATTGGAGAGGAAGAGATCGTCAATTTTTAAAGGATTTTAACTTGAAGAGGGGCACTGACAACACAGTAAATTTATATTGTCACTATGCCCAACCAGACAATGTAGAACGGATAAAAACTTTAATCTTTGTTACACACTGACGTCAATAAGCCTTGTTGTTGTTGTTGTTGTTAGGTGCCGTCGAGTTGTAGACAACTCATAGCGACCCTATGAACGAAAGGCCTGAGCACTGTTCATACATAGAGTTTCCGGAGGCAAACCATTTCGGAAGTGGATGCCACTCCTGCTTCCAGGCTTGATTTAGTGGGGAAGCTCCAGCCAACACTGTCCACCATGGGTAACCATTACCATGTTTGGCACATCAGTATCACAGTGTTCAGCATCACAACAACCACGAGTTACCTCTATACAGCAATATACAGACCAGTGCTATACCACCTAGAAGAATGTTTGACAGGAAAGCAATTTGAACCCAGCCTGAGGGCCGCAGATTACAATCACCCACCTTCGGCTTGGTAGCATAACTTCTTTCCACTAGACCAACGTAGCTCTCTGTCGTCGTTGTTGTTGTTTGATGCCATCGAGTCATAGACAACTCATAGTGACCCTATGAATGAAAGGCCTGAGCACTGTTCATACATAGAGTTTCCGGAGGCAAGCCATTTCAGAAGTGGATACCGCTTCTGCTTCCAGGCAATAAGCCTTAGCCAGAGTTTTTTAAATAAGGCATATTTACTAGACACGTGGCTAGTGTTGCACTGCACTGAAGGCACTGGCAAAAAAATAAGACCCCAGGAATTGATGAGATACCAGGTGGCATGTTTCAACAAACAGATGCATCCCAGGATATGCTCACCAGACTGTCCCAAGAAATCTGGCCAACTCACTGGAATGGATCCATATTTTTTTTTCCATTCTCAAAGAAAGGTGATTCAACAGAATGAGAAAATTGAAAACTAGAAAATCTTATGAACAATAGAGCACTTAGAGTAGACTAGCAGATATGGTAACGGAGGCTGAGTCCTCAAATATGGAAACACAAAGGAGGAGGAACAGTTGTAAACAGACACTAGTGACTGGAATGTGGAAATGTGAGAAGCATGAATGATGAGTGTAGAAAAATTGGACATTTTAAAGAAAAGAAATGGAATATATAAATATTAATACACTAGGTATTGGTGAGTTTCTGATGAAGATATAGGACTGAATGTCCCGTCTGTCCTGGGTAGGCTGGTTGTTAACAAAGCTGAGAGGATCCTGGGAGAATGGGGTACCTGAAGGGGGGGCAAGACAGTGGTCTCAGCTTTCTGCCACGTGTGATGTGCTGGGATTCTTGTCACAAATTAGGGCGCAAAATTTGAAACCAGACTCCAGCTCTGTGCCAGGAGCTGATTGTGGAACAGATCATCAACTACTCATATGTAAGTCCAAATTAAATCTAAAGAAGGTCAAATCAAATCCACAAGATTAAATATTTGACTTGAGGCTATGTCACCTGAATTTAAAAACCAATTCAGGAACAAATTTGAGGCCTTGAATGAAGCCTAGATGAGCTGTGGGAAGATAATAACATTATTATCCAGGAAGAATGCAAAAGGTCATTACAAAGACAGAAGAAGAAAGCAAAATGGATGTCAGAAGAGACTGAATATTGCACTAGAGCACTAAGAAACCAAAGCAAAGGAATGGAATAGAAGTGAGTGGAATAGAAGATTTCAAAGTGCAGCATAGGAAGACACAATAAAGTATTATAATGAAACTTGAAAGAGTCTGGAGTGCAAAAATCTAAAAGGCTGAACTCACTTGGCGTTTCTTAAGCTGAAGGAACTGAAGAAAAAGTCAAGCCTTGAGTTGCAATACTATGTGCAGAATATGAAATGATCAAGGAAGCACTAAAAGAAGGAAAGATAGAAGGAGTATACAGAGTCACTGTACCAAAAAGTATTGACTGACACAGAAGAATTTCAAGAAACAACATATGATCAGCGGGCAATGGTGATGAAGGAAGTTCAAACTGCTCTGAAGGACCTGGCAAAAATAAAGCCCTAGGAATTGGTGGCATACTGATTTTCATACTTCAACAACTATATGATGTCCTAGAGATGATCATCACATTGTGTCAAGAAATCTGGAGGACAACTACCTGGCCAACTGACTAGAAGAGATCCATTTTTATTCATATATGTATATAAAATATCTGTCAGAGTGTGTAAATAATCAAACAGTATGGTTCTGCCCACAAAATGCCCCTCAAAGGATATCCAATCATATGTATGAAAATTCAAGAGTGTTTATTAAATTCCACATGTGGAGACTTTCTCACTAAGTATGAAGGTAGCAAGGGAAAAAAGCCCTGAGTCCCCCTCCACAATTGCTTTTATGGCTTTCCCGAGTGCCACTGTCTGGGCGGGGAGATTGAGATCATGGTTGGTGGGCCAGGGGATCAGTCATGTGGGTTGGCTTTTGACAGGCTGGCTACTTTGCCCACCTTTACTCTTTTTGTGTCACTAGACCCTAGTTAATTCTTTACTTTGCAAGGACAGATAGGACTTTACCCAGGGCATTTGTGTTTGCCTTAAGCTAAGAATTTTTTTATGGCCCTCTTCTGCTTCTGGTATTAACGGGGGTTTATAATGCAACCCTGCTTGCTGAAACTGAGGAGGACCTGAAGCGCTTGCTGCAAAGGGCCAAGGACTGCAGCCTCCAATATGGATTGAGGCTCAATGTCAAGAAGACAAACATTCTCACCACTGGGCCAATTGGCAGCATCAGGATGGATGGTGAAGAGATTGAGATTGTACACAGCTTTAGTTTGCTTGGCTCCACAGTCAACACTCTTGGCACCAGCAGCCAGGAAATTAGAAGATGTATTGCCATGGGAAAGTCTGCTGTTACGGACCTCTCCAAAATACTGAAGAGCAATGGTGTCTCTTTTGAGACTAAGGTACATCTGATACAGGCCATGGTCTTTGCTATCACTTGTTATGCATCAGAGAGTTGGACAATGACTAAGGAGTATAGAAGGAGAATTGATGCCTTTGAGCTGTGGTGCTGGAGAAGAGTATTGAGGGTACCATGGACTGCTAGGAAAACAAACAGATTCATCCTGGAAAGGATCAAACTGGGCTGCTCCTTGGAGGCAAGGATTCTAAGGCTCCATCTAACATACTTTGGACATGTTGCAAGGAGGGACAGGTCCTTGGAGAGTGACATCATGCTTGGTAGGGTGGAGGGACAGCACAGAAGAGGAAGGCCCCCTATGAGGTGGATTGATTCAGTGACTGGGGTAATCAGGATGGGTGTGTCAGAGATGGTGAGATTGGCACAGGACAGGGCAGAGTTTAGGGATGTTGTACATAGGGTCACTATGAGTCGCAAGCGACTTGATGGCACATAACAACAACAACAATAAAAAATGGGGTTTATGCTGTCCCCTCAAATATCACTAATATGACACACAAGCAAAATCCTACTGAAGATTATCCAAAAACTACTGGAATTGTACATTGACAGAGAACTACCAGAAATACAAGCTGAATTTAAGAGGCTATGGCACTAGAGACATTACCACCAATGTCAGATGGATCTTGGCAGAAAGCAGAGAGTATCAGAGGACTCTCTATCTGTGCTTCATTGACTATGGAAAGGCATTTGACAGTGTAGATCACAACAAATTGTGAGTAACTTTGAGAAGAATGGGAATCCCAGAACACTTGGTTGTGCTCATGGGAAAACTATACTTAGACAAGGAGGCAGTTGTCAGAATAGAGCAAGAAAATGCAGAAGGTCAGCAACTGTAGTCTTCATTATGGATTAAAGCTCAACATCAAGAAGACAAGATTCTCACCGCTGGACCAATTGGTAGCATCATGATAGATGGAAAAGAGACTGAGGATGTTAACAGTTTCAACTTGCTCAGCTCCACAATGAACACTCTTGGCACCAGCAGTCAGAAAAAATATATTAATTACATTGGACCTCTCCAGAGTGCTGAGGAGCAGCTATGTCAATTTGAAGACTAAGGTGCATCTGATCCAGGCCAGGGTTTTTCCAGTTACTTGCTATGCATTAGAGAGCTCGACAATGATGAAGGATGACAGAAAAATTGATGCCTTTGAGTTGTGGTGCTGGAGAAGAGTATTGAACATATCATAAACTGCCATGAGAACAAGCAGTTCTGTCCTGGAGAGGGTGATAACAAGTTTCTCTTTGGATGAAAAGATTTTGATGTCCATTTCACATATTTTGGGCACATGGCCAGGAGGGACCAGTCCTTGGAGAAGGACATCATGCTTGAAAGGGTAGAGGAACAGCTCAGGAAAGGAAGTCTCTTCTTGATGAGATGGATTGATACAATAACTGCGGTAATGGGATTAGGTATGTTGAAGTCAGTGAGATTGGTTCAGGATAGAGCCGAGTTCAGAGCTTTGGACATAAGGTCCCTATGGGTCTCAGGTGACTTGATGGTACGTAACAACAACAACAATCAGTGATATCTCATGCAAGGAAAGTGTTACTGATGGTTATTTAAAAACAGAATAAAAAAATTAAAAATTTTTTAAAAAGAATTTTTAAAAAAACCCAAAATAGTACACCAATAGAGTTGAAATTCTGTCAGAAATTCAGTTTGCATTCCGAAGATGCTGTGTTACCAGGGATAACATTACTGATGTCATATGCATCTTGGTGGAAAATAGAGATCAGCAAAAGGATATATTTTCGTGTTTTATTGACTATGCAAAGACATTTAACTGTGTTGCTAACAACACATTATGGCTAACACTAAGACAAATAGGAATCCCAGGCCACTTAATTGTGCTCATATAAAATAATACATAGACCAAGAGGCTGGTGTCCAAAGAGAGCAAGGGAACCTTTCATGATCTAAAATCAAGGAAGGTGGGCATCAGGGCTGTATCTTTTCTCTATACTTATTCAACCTGTATGCTGAGCAAATCACTCAAGAAGCTGGACTATATGAAGAAAAATATGGCATCAAGATTGAAGGAAGAGTCATCAACAACCTGCATTATGTAGATTATACAACTTCCTTTGCTTAAAATGAAGAGAACTTGGAGTGCTTGCTGCAGAAGATCAAAGACTACATAGCCTTCAACATAGATTACATTTCAACATCAAGAAAACAAAATTCTTACCACTGGACCAATAGGCAACACCACGATTGATGGAGAAAAGATTGAATTATCGACAGCTTTGATATAAGCAGTCAAGAAATCAAGACATGGTCATCTGGAAAAATCTGCTGTCAAGTACTTTTTCAAAGTACTAAAGAGCAATGATGTCAGTTTAAAGAATAAAGTGGAGGGGTGGAGGAGAAGACTAAAGTGCACTATATCCAAGCCATGGTCTTTTTAATAACTTGCTATACATCTGAAAGTTGGACAACAAATAAGGATGACAGAAGAATCATCAATGCCTTGAGCTGTGGTGTTGGAGTACTGAATTTCTCATGTATTGCCAAGAGAACAAAGAAGTATGATGCTCCTTAAAGTTAAGGGTAGTGAAACTTAATCTCACATACTTTTAGCACGTTTGCTGGGGACCAATCCTTGGGAAATGACATCATGCTAGGAAAGTGGAGGGTCACCGAAAGAGAGGAAGATCCTCAAGAAGCTAGATTGACACAGTGACTGTAACAATGGCCTCATGTAGATCAGCTATGATGAGGAGGGCACAGCACATGGCAGGTCTTAGATCTGCTGTTCATAGAGTCTCTATGGGTCATAGTTGACTCGACAGCACCTGTTGCAGATCTAGGGTAAAGTATTTTTATAAGTATTAATAATGAGGCAGAACACCAAGAATGCAGAAGACACTACAGAGGTAAAGCAGGAGGTGAACACTTCTCGAACAACTCAAGTTCTCAAACAACTTAAGTCCTTGAGTTGTTCTCAAACAACTGAAGTTCTCCAACAACTGAAGCACACGATTCCAGCTTCTATGTATCTTTATTGAAAATTGCCACAGAGCAAATCACAAAGAGAATTCAATGTAAATGAAGCTAAGCTCTTTCTATTGAAAACCTTCTGCTTGACTCAGAAGGGAGGGGTTAGCAAATACAACGCAAAAATCCTGTAAACTTAAGGATTGTCTTCCTGTCTACCCCTGTAAACATTCAAGGATTGCCTTAGTGTTTCAGGGTGAATTCCAGTTTGTATCAGCCTCCCTCATAACGTGAAGTAGCATTTGGTATATTATAAATATTTAGTATGAAATTCGGCTTCCCATAAGCACCTAATAACAACAACCACAAAAAAGTAAGTGATAGTATGAAGAATTAAGCTAGCTTCCTCTTAAATTTTTGATTGCCCAATGCAACGTAATCATTGTGAAAATCTTTACTAGACCAGGTGTTAATAAATCTGGCAAAGTTAAAATTATAATCCTTTAAAAATGTTCTGAAAATATCAAGAACAGAGCTTGGCATGTATTGTTGTTGTTTACTGTTAAGTCAAGATCGACTCATAACTGATCTTCCAGCAGGTTTTCAGAGAGGATAGATTTTCAGAGACAGTTAATCACACAAGAGGAGACAATCTATATTTCTCCCACAGAGCAGCTGGTGTATTCAAATTCAGTAACTTCACATTAACAGCTCCATTCCTTACCACTAAGCCATCAAATCTCCCTTGGCATGTAGTAGTCACTCACTAATATGGGAATGGGGGGTGAAAAAGAAGGGAAGGAAACTGTTGCTAGCCAAGAACATTGAGAATTTCTGGGAAACTCTAGAATCTAGGAAAGAGGTATGAGACAGTTCCACTGTCAGAGCCCTTAGAATCAGCATAGCCAATTGGGATCTCTAGTCTCGAGAACTGTTGAGAGAACACATTTCTGTTCCTTAAACCCACCAACTCTGGTATTTTGTTACTCCAGTCCTAGCTGACTTATACATGCACCTAGGTGCATTTAGAATACCACCTTGCCACGCCCCTATTGCTAATCATAATCGGGGCCATTAACTCACTATGCTCCAAGCATGTGCCAACTGTTATACCTCCTGTAGCTCATTCACTCAATCAACCCTTCACCCCAGTGAGGTGGAAAGGTTTTCCCAATTCTAGAATATGGATGAGTGAAAAGTGGGATGTTAATGAAGAGCTTTTTATCTCTTGAGAAACGAAATAAGTGAAGACAAGCTGGAACACACAGCCAAGTTGGCCTTGCCCAGCTGGAAAGATTGAAAGACTCACAATTCTTAATTAGGGTGAAGTAGAACCTGGAGCCAAGATCTCTCTTTAAATTGCTACCCCTGCATCTCAGGGAGTCCTCAAGGAACTAGATGCTTAATCTCCCTACGTGGCTTAGAGGTCTCACACTGCCCCTGCCTCAACTTCCCTTCCTGCTCATGCAGACCAGTGCTGCCCTTCACATTCCCAGAGATCTCCCAGAGCACTGGCAGTCTGGGCTTTCTGCCTACTAGGTTCATAATCCCGCCTCCTGAGCATGCTTAGGGAAGGGACAGAGACAGTGATTGCACAAACTCATCACTTAATCATGGCAGTCCTTCTGTCAACACCTTATCTTTCAACATATGCTTCATGGGATCTTCTTTACAGAGGAGACACTAATGTATTCCACTCTCCACATCTGCAAGTCCATATCCAAAAGGGTGCACATTCATATTTACCTCCATCTCCCACCAGAGCCTCTCCCACAGGGAGTTGTGCTGGTGACCCAGAGGCCATGCCTTTCTGCTGGCTTGAATTCACCAGCTGTTCTGTGGGAGAAAGATGGTTAATCTCCTCTTGTGCCTTTTATTCAACTGCACGTAACACCAGCAACATATTAGATTGGCTGTATTTTATTGAAGCCTCTTGTTTAGGGTCAATAAGACTTTGTGGGGGGCCTTTAAAAGTATTTAAAAGAGTAATTGCCTAATGAGGGAGTGATGAGGAAGATATGATGCGAAAAGAGGGGGTTCAGTGGGTAGGTAATGGTTCAGCAGAAATGGTCTGTGGCTGTACATCAGCTCAAAAAGACTTAGAATGGATGATGAACAAAGTGTTACTCAGATGCTGCTTTCCACGCTCAGTTTATGGAAACTATAGCCTAGGCTGCCTAAAGGAAACCTTCAGAGGTCATACAAGAGCTGCTGTTAACAAACAGGGTATGGTCTGGATTAGGAATGGGTTGGTCAGATAAGGAGGGAAGTAAAGAGCCCATATCTTCAAGGACTTCAGGGCTCGCCTGAGAGTCTAGAGTAGGCATGTATCCAAACTTCTTCAACCACGCTAAGACAGACTTTACAACTGACCCCACGCCAACCCAGTCCAGCCTCTGAGCCCCAGATCTCCCTGTTCAGCAAGAAGTAGCTAGAATAAAGATACGTTGTCCTTTTTCTCACTAAAGAGGCTGGGATGTCAGGCCCAGACCAAGGTCAAAGGAGGAGAGTAAAGGATTCAAAGAATATCAACATGTCAGCAAAGACAGTGAACAGCCTCACCCACCTGGCTAAACCCCAGTGGAAGGTCCTCTCCCCCTCCCTGAAGAACCTTACTTAATTTTGCCCCATTCCACCTTAGGGTGGTTTCCCCCTGGTCTCTCTCTCTCTCCAGACCAAGGAATCTCACCTGGGAACATCCTTAAGAAATTTGTTTTGAGCTTTTTTTAAAAAAAATATTTAAAAGTAAATTGTTATATTTTGGAGGAACATTCTTCTAAGTGGTGTAGGACTTTTCTTTCAATTTGCTGTACTGAGGTAATCTGGGATTGCTGTGATGCTGAACCTTGTGTCATTGGGGTGTCTAATGCCATAATAATTACCCATTAGTGGACCAGTGTTTGGTGGAACTCCCAGTTTAAGACAGGTTTGGAGCAGGAGTGGCCTCTACTTTCTAAACAACATGCCTCTGGAAACTCTTTGAACTTTGAGAAAGACGATAGTTAAAGAAAGGCTTCAGATCTTTTGTTCATAGGGTTTCTATGAGTCGTGCTCGAGTCCACAGCAATCAACAACAACAACAACAACAACAACAATGCCTATTATAGCCCCCGAAAATCCACTGAGGGATCAGCTATAAGTCAGTACCCACTCAGTGGCAATGAATTTTTAATTTTATTCTTCCCCCATCAGAGTTCCAGCACCAAGGACACGTCTGCCTAGCCCTACAACCTTGACGTCTACATCCCAAAACTTTCTCCACCAAACTGTTAACCAAAATCTTGGTGTGTTTTTTTTTAAGAAAAAGCACAAAAAAACCAAACTTTTAAATTAGTTTACAAAAGAGAATTAATTTACACTCATGTACATTGTATTTTATATAAACTTTCATTTATCGTGTGTCTCTTTAGAAAGAGGGAGGGAGGGAGGAAAAGAAAATTTCAAGGAAATGGCTCATGAAATTGTGGAGGCTGGGTGATCTCTGGTAGCCTAGTGGCAAGAAGCTGCACTGTAATCCCAGAAGTGTGTAGTTTGAATCCACCAGATGCTCTGCTGGAGAAGGAGGGATAATCTCCTCCTGTACCAGTCAAGTCCGATTTGATGGTACGCACACACAAAATAATTTTTTTTTCTTAAAAAAGAATAAATTGTGGAGGCTGGCAAATCTCAAATCTGTTAGGCATTAGGCTGGAGGTTTCTCCTGCCTTGTATTCCCACCTGCAGGAGCTGATAAACACACTTTGCAAACCAGGAAGGCTGCTGCTGCTGCAAGAGCTGTAAAAGGGGGAAAAAAACCCCACACCAGGTTTGTATATATGTATAAAGGAAGCACTCACTGGTGGCCTAGTGGCAAGAAGCTGCGCTGCAATCCCGAAGGCATGCAGTTCGAATGTACCAGCTGCTCCATCGGATAAGGATGGGCAATTTCCTCCCAAACGATTAACTTCCTCTGAAAACCTGACAGAGGGTCAGCTATGTGTCAGTTCCAACTCAATGGTACATAACAAGTGAGTGTGTGTGTGTGTGTGTCTTTGTTAGATACTATCACATCATAGTGACCTTAAGAACAACAGGTTTGAACCCTGTCCTATCCTGAGCTATCCTCACATTTCCTGACACCCCCAGGAACATTGCAGTAATCACCGTGACAATCCATCTGATTGAGGGTCTTCCTCTCTTTCATCCTTCAACTCACCTAGCATTCGATCATTAGTGTTCAATCCTTCAAACCTATTCTTTTTTAAAATTTATTTTATTTTAATGAAAATTTACAGAGACTTTGGATTTCCATTCATTCATTGTTGCACAGTTTCCTCCCGCCAACCCCTCCCTCCAAGTTCATTTTTCTCTTTGAAAATGAAAAAAAAAAAAAAAGGGACCTAGCAAGCACCGGCATCCAAGAACAGAGCACTCTGTTCCTCCCTCAGAATGAACGGAGACCAGAAATCAGAAGCTTATGCCTAAGAGAAGCAGAATTTCATCCAGCACTTCTCCCAGATTGTCAAGGGGCTGACTGAGGATGATCTGGGGCACCCAGGAATAGGAGATGCTGTTACCTGACTCAGGAAGGTACAACGCCATTGGAGGCAAGTACAACTGAGGTTTAACAGTGCTGGTAATGCTCCAGGAGCTGGTGGAGCCCAGAAAGCAGGATGCTGAGAGTCTGCAAAGGGCCCTGACAGTGGGCTGGTGTGTGGAACTGCTCTAAGCCTTCTTCCTTGTATTAGACGACATCATGGATTCATCCCTTACCTGACTGCGGGTAGGCCTGCTGGTATCAGAAACCAGGCATAGGTCTGGATGCCATCAATGATGCCATGCTGCTGGAATCGTGTATCTACTGCCTGCTGAAACTCTTCTGCCGGGAGCAGCCCTATTACCTGAACCTGATGGAACTCTTCCTGCAGAGTTCCTATCAGACTGAGATTGGACAGACTTTGGACCTCATCACTGGCCCTCGGGACAAGGTGGATCTCAGCAGATTCACTGAAAAGAGGTATAAATCCATTGTCAAGTACAGGACAGTGTTCTACTCCTTTTACCTTCCTGCAGCTGCTGTGATGTATATGATGGGCATCGATGGAGAGAAGGAACATGCCAAAGCCGGGAAGGTCCTGCTAGAGATGGACGAATTCTTTCAGATTCAGGATGATTACCTTGATATTTTTGGTGACCTGAGTGTGACAGGCAAGACTGGCACTGACATCCAGGATAACAAATGCAGCTGGCTGGTGATCCAGAGTCTGCAGTGTCTCCAAAACAATGCCAGATCCTGCAGGACAATTATGGGCGGAGCGAGATGGAGAAGGTGGTCCTGGTGACGGCCTGGATGAGGAACTGGAGCTGTCTGCCGTGATCAAGCAGTGTGAAGAAGAGAGTTTCAGCCACCTTATGGGGCTTATCAAGCAGTATGCTGCTCCTCTGCCCTCAGCCATCATCCTGGGACTAACGCACAAGACCCACAAGCAGAAAAAGTGACCCTAAACACGGCGAGGGTTGGGAGGGATGCTCTTAGTAAATTATTACTGTTCAAATGAAAAAAAAAAAAATTCTTTCATTGTTATACAATCCCCCCTCCCTCCACTCCAGTCCACTCCATTATGCAGTTTTTATTCTGGACTCCTGTTAGGACACTGATATTTAGTCATATGTCCCTCTTAAACAGCTCTGTCTTTCATCTGTTTCAATGCAGTATACATTATTCTTAAGATGATTTTTAAACTCAAGATCACATTTTGACTCTCCTGGACTTGTTTTAATTTTCTTTGGCCTCAATTTGAATTTGCACATGAGTAATTGATGGTCTGTACCACAGTCTGCTCCTAGCCTAGTTTTGTTTTGGTTTTTTTTTTTCATTATTGTGACTGAAATTTTATTTTATGTACAAACTGAAACTGTAGATCTTGTTTCTTGCCATGTAGAGGTCTCGGGTAGGACACTTAGTCCAACTTGATGAAGCCGATATCCTTGGCGTACTGCCGGATCAGTCTGTGTCGGTTTGAGCACACTTGGCAGGAGCGGGAACCCTGGCCAAATTTTCGCGGGTGACTCCAGTAGAGCTGCTGGTGACCCATATTGCTTGGATGGAAGCACCAAGGCAAAAAGCCCTAGCCTAGTTTTGACTGCTGATGTTGAGTTTCTCCAACATTTTCGTTGTTGATTATTTTTTATTTGGATTTTTAAATATTTTTATTTTATGTTGATTTGCTTACAAAGTTTGTATACATTATGTTTCACACTATCCTTCATTCACATTGTGTTTCATACAATTATTCCCATTCATTATGTTTTATAAAATTAATCAACACGGTGCCCACCACTGCCCTGTCTTTCCAGATCCCCACCGGATCAGTCCCATTTCCTTTATCCACCTCTCCCTCCTTCAAACAAATTGTGTGACCCTATGATTTCCCCTCTGTCACCCTCACCCCTCTACTCCTACCCCCTCCTTGGATCCTCATATATGTCTTACTAGCTATTTCTATAATAATGGTCTCTTATAGTATTTGTCCTTACGGAACCTAGTTCACTCAGCACAGTGCTCTCCAGTCCCTCCCAAGTTATGTAGTAATTTTTTAAAAAATTCATTGCTCCTACGTGGGGGGGTGGGTGGAGGGGAAGGGTTTGTGCAGGGAGAAGGGTGCAGCAATGAATGAATGGAATTCCAAAATCTCTGTAGATGTTCATTGAAATGAAAAATAAACAAACTAAATTAAAATAAAAAAAAATTCATTGCTCCTGTGTGCTGTGTAAGTATTCCATCACGTGGATGTACCACGATCTCTCAATCCATTCAATTGTGGTTGGACATCTGGGCTGTTTCCATGTTCTTGCAATGGTGAATAATGTTGCTATGGACATTGATGTACAAATCTCCATTTGTGTCTCACTCCTAATTTTCTCGGTGTATATTCCAAGCAGTGAAATAGCTGAGTTACATGGAATTTCTATGTTCAGCTTTTTGAGGAAATACCAAATTACCTTCCAGAGTGGTTGTAGCATTTCACAATCCCACCAACAGTGTATGAAAGTTCCTATCTCCCCACATCCTCTCCAAAATTTAGTGCTTGCTGTCTTGTTAAACTCTGCCACTGCCACTGGGGCGAGTTGGTATCTCATCGTGGTTTTGATTTGCATCTCTTATTGCCAGTGATTTGGAGCATTTCTTCACGTGTCTGTTGGCCATCCAAATATCTTCCTCCGTGAAAGGTCTTTCCATGTCTTTTGCCCATTTTGTAATTGTGTTATCAGTCTTTTTCTTGTGAAGGTCCTGTAGGATTCTGTAAACTTTTGTTATGAGACTCTTGTCTGAGATGGTATTACCAAATGTCCTTTCCCAGGCAGTAGGATTTCTTTCCAACCTTTTGGGAAATTTTTTTTATGTGCACAAGGATTTAATCTTTAGAAGGTCCCATTTATCAATTTTATCTTCTCCTGGTTGTGTATATTTGTCAGTCGTTTTATACCATAGACTAGACCTTAGAAAGCTTGGTCCTACTTTGTCTCTTAGGGTCTTACCCCTAGGTCTCTGATCCACTTTGAGTTGATTTTTGTATATGATGAGTGGAGTGCATCCTGTTTCAGCTCTCTGCAGGTAGTAGTCCAGTTTTGCCACCACCAATTGTTGAAGAGGTTGCTGTTTCCCATTTGGTAAGTTTTGTTTCCTTGTCATATATCAGTTGTCCATGGATACATGGATTAACTTCCGGGTTCTTGATTCTGTTCTATTGGTCTGTGTGCCTGTTATCATACCAGTACCATGATGTCAAACCTACTCTTAAGATGTCTTTTCAATTCAGGTGGAATAGATTCAAGATCATATATTGGTTCTCATGGACTTGTTTTGATTTTCTTTCTCCTCAGTTTGAACTTGCACATGAGTAATTGATGGTTTTTCCCACAGTCTGTTCCTGGCCTAATTCTGACTGCTGAAATTGAGTTTCTCCAACAATTCCTTCCACAGATGTCAATCATCAGGTGAACTCCAAGTGTCAAGTCCTCATTTGTTTTTTGGTTTTTTTTTTTTAAAGAAAAGGTATTTGCAATGACTAGATCATTGACATACAAAACTTGATCATTCTATTTCTAGCCTCATTTCTGTCACCAAATCCATAATTTCCAACTACCATTCTTTGTTTCCAACTTTTGCATGCCAGTCACCAATTATCATTAATGCATCTTTATTGCATGTTTGATCAATTTTGGACTGCAAGATTTGGTCACAATTTTCCATTCCCTCCTCTTCAGCTTTAGCTATAGGAGCATATATTTGAATAACAGTCATATTAGTAGGTGTTCTTTGTATGCATATGGATAATGTCCTATCACTCACAACATTATACTTCTGGATAGAACTTCAAATTTTCTTTTTTTAACTAGAAAAAAAAATTTTTTAAATAGTTAAAAACTATTAGTCTTTTACTTGGATCCACAACCAACAATCAGGGTAATAGCAGTCAAAAAAATAAAGACATGTTGATTTGGGAATATCTGCTGTCAAGGACCTCTCCAAAGAGCTCAAGAACTCAATTTAAAGAGTAAGATGTGCCTGATCCAAGTCATGGGTTTTTTGTTTGTTTGTTGTTGTTGTTGTTGTTTTTAACATGTCCCCCCAAGCCCACCACAGCACCCCAAGTCATGGGGGTTTTAATACAGCTGAAAGTTGGACAATGACTAAGGCCGACCAAGAGGAATCTATGCCTTTGAGTTGTGGCTGGAGAAGGGTCTTAGAGAAAGTGCAACCAGAGTGCTCCTTAGAGTCAAGGATGGTGAAACTTTGTCTCACATGCTTTGGACACGTTGTCAGGAGAGAACAAAAGAAATCATGCTTGGAAAAAGAAATCACGCTTGGATAGGTAGAGGGTCAGAAAAAGAGAGGAAGACCCTCAACGTGATAGATTGACACAGTGACTGTAGTAGTGGGCCCCAGTATAACAGAGATAGTGAGAGTGGTACAGGTAATACAGTGTCCGATCTGTTGTTCATAGGGTCGCTAGCATTGTAGTCAACTCTATGGTATCACTCACACACACACACACACACACACACACACACACACACACACACACAGAGTTTTGGTGGCCTAGTGGGTAAGCAGTTGTGTTATCAACCCAAAGACAGAAAGTTTGAATCTCTTAGCTGTTCTAAGGGAGATAGCTGGGAAATCTCCTCCCATGCTATATACACAGACAGATTGATGGAGACACAACCGTTTGCCATCAAGTTAAACCTGACTCCTAAATGGCCCTCCATTGAGCTTCCCAGGCTGTAAATCACATGGGAGATTTCCTGTCTTTCTCCTGCGGAGCTGCTAGTAGATTCAAATCCCTGAGATCTTTTGGGTTAGTAGTGCAACTCCCAGTAAGCTAGGCCACCAGAATTTATGTATAATTGTTGTTGTGTATCGTAGAGTAAGAAATGACCCATGGCTGACTCTCTAGTGGGTTTTCAGAGGCAGTAAATCACATGGGAGTCAATGTTGATTACCCATCTTTCTCCTGTGGAGCAGAGTGGATTCAAACCACATACTTTCGTGTTGATAGTGCAATTCCGTACTACTGAGTATGCTGTTGTTGTTAGGTACTGTCAAATTAAGCCTGACTCATAGCGACCCTATGAGCAACAGATCTGAACGCTGCCCTATCCTGTGCCAACTTCACAATCTCGAACACTCCAAGCCATTGCTCCAACCATTGTGTTCAGGCACCTGGTTAAAGACCTTTCTATTACCATCCCGCCTTTCCAAACCTGATGTACTTCTCCAAGGAATAGCTTTTCCTAGTAACATGCCTGAAGTATGTGGGATGAAGTTTTGCCCTCCTTGCCTCGAAGGAGCACTCTGGCTGTCCCTTCTCCAAGACATGTTTGTTCTTTTGGCTGTCCATGTAATACTCAGTACTCGTTGTACAACACCACAGTTCAGAGGCATCAATTTTTCTTGTCATCCTTATTCATTATCCATCTCTCCGCATCATAGCAAGTAATTGAAAAGACTATGGTCTGAATCAAAGCGTACCTTACTCCTCAACCTATCATTGCTTCTCACTAATTTGAAGAAGTCCCTGAATGTAGTCTTTCCAAGTGCAATACATTTCCTGATCTCCTGACTGCTGGTACCAAGTGTATTGATTGTAGACCCAAGTAAGATGAAATCATTGACAGTTTCAATGTTTTCTCCATCAATTATGATATTGTCTATTGGTCTAGTGCTGAGGATATTTGTTGTTGTTGTTTTCTTTCTTTGGTGCCGTGACTTGGATGTGAAGGATTTTTGTTTTCTTGACATGGAGATGCAATCCATACCAAAGGCTGCAGTGTGTGACCTTCTGCAGGAAGTGCTTCAAGTCCTCCTCACTTTCAGTCATCAAGGTTGTGTCATCTGCATAACAAAGGTATTGAGGAGTCTCCCTCTGATCCTGATGCCACATTCTTCTTCATAGACTCCAGCTTGTCAAAGAATTTGTTCAGCATACAGATTGATTTGGTATGGTCAAATGATAAACCTTGACATCTTTATTTTAAAACATGTAGTATTTCCTTACTCAGTTTGCACACACAACAGCCTCTTAGCCTAGGTGTACACTTGAGTACAATTGTTTTGGGATTCCTATTCATCAATATTAGCTATAATTTGTTATGATCCAGAGTCACATGCCTTTGCAGTCAATAAAGCATAAATAGGCATTCTTCTGGCATTCTTTGCTTTCATCCAGGATCCACCTACATTAGCAATGCTATCCCTGGTGCCACGGCCTCTTCTAAATCCAGTTTGACCTTCTGGCAGTTCTCTGGGTACTAGTCTAGCAATTTCTGAATGAGCTCCAGCAGTATTTTGCTTGCAAGTGATATTAATGATATTGTTTGATAGTTTCCACATTCTGTTGAATCACCTTTCTTGGGAATGGGCACAAAATATGGATCTTTAAGTTGGCTAGCCAAGCAGTTATCCTCCAAATTCCCTGGCATAAGTTGAGAGCACGTCTGGGGCTGCATCTGTCATTTGAAACATGTCAGCTCTTACCCTGTTGATTCCTGGGGCATATATTTCACTGAGTTTACTTCTCTAGAAAACCACACCTAAGATGGGGTCTCTACCCAATTAGCATTTCATGGACTCTTTGGATCCTGCTAAAGGTAGAAATTTTTAGATAGAATTTAAGGTTCAGGAAAGGAACAAGTTGCTACACAGTCAGGAGTTGATTAGACGTAAACACATGAGCCATTTCCTCTGATGTGGATGGTGGCAGCAGACTTTCAGAGGCTGTAATTGCACAGTAGGAGACTGCCTACTTTCCTCCCTTTGAGCAGCTGGTAGATTCAAACTGCCAGCCTTAGGGTTGGCAGTGCCACTCGCTACCACTGGGCTACCAGACCTTCCTAATGATACTGTTTTTATGGACCATAGAGTCAGAAATGACTCATAGGCGCTCCTCTAGCAGCTTTTCAGATGCAGTGAATCACACGGGAGGAGAATGTCCACCTTTCTCCTGAGGAGCATCTGGCAGCTTTGAACCATATGCCTTCAGGTTGGCAGCACAGCTTCTCATTATTAGGTCATTAGAGTTCCCTCCCTGACTACGCTCAATGGTAATTAATGCTGTGGAACAAAATATCTATGAAGGAGTTAATGAAAAACCAATATATGTAAATCTTCACAGAAATAAATCAGTTTTGGAAAAAAGTAGAAAAACTGCAACAACGAATAAAAAAAATTTTAAAGTAGAAAAAAACTGTACAATAAATAAATTAAAATAAAAAGAAAATGCAACTTTTCTGCAAACTTTTATTAAAATCACAATTAAAATTAAAAACATATTGGCGAGCTCTGGTGGCCTAGTGGCAAGAAGCTGCACTGCAATCCTAGAGATAAGCAGTTTGAATCCAACAGATGCTCTGCTGGAGAAGGAGAGCATCCTCCTCTACCAGTCAGATCTGATTTGACAGTACACACACACACACGTACACACACATAAAAAATATTTAAAATAAACTAGAAAAAAATACAAAAGGAACACACACGGTATACCACTTGGTGGCTTCTCCCCCTGAGGCTCAGGCACATAGAGAACTAGGAAGGTCACCTCAGGAGTGCTACTCAAGCAGTGAGCTTGGTGAGAAAAGTGTATTCTAAAAAAAAAAATGTGTCCAGCTTAAAACATGTATTTCATAAGTAATTTTATCCAAAGAAATAGTGGTTATAAAAATGGGAGTGGGTACCAAGAGAGTTGTTACCCTGAATTATGTGCTAAGAAAATACAGGGTCTGTGCACACTTAAGAAGGGGCATATTGTGGAGAACTCTGGTGGCCTAGTGGCAAGAAGCTGTGCTGCAATCCCAGAGGTACGCGGTTCAAATCCACCAGATGCTCTGCTGGAGAAGGAGGGACAATCTCCTCCTGTACCTGTCAGATCTGATTTGACAGTACACACACACACACTAAATTAATAATGATAATAATAAAGAATTTTAAAACTATGAATAATAAAAAAGAAGGGGCATATTTAACTGGGAAGGGTGACAGGGTTAGTGCAAGGGAACAAGGTAGATTTCACAAGTGAAGGGGCTGGTCTGCTAGAAGTCATTATTGTACGGTTATCCTCATGATGCCTTAGAATCAGCTGATGGCAACTGACACGCTGAGATTCAGCTTCAGCTTTCCCTTGATCAACCACAAACACACAAGGAGTTTAACGTGTGCTGCCATCTCCTGGTCAACCTGGTGTTGCAGTTAAGTCACAAGTATTTAACAGCAGAGAGGAGCCTTGGTGCCGTCCATAGCCACCAGCTGCTCCGAAAGAGAATGATGGGCAGGTTCCTCTCAAAGGTTTACAGCCTTGGAACCTGATGGAGGGCTGCTATTGGTCAGAACCTGAGAAGGTAAAACTATTTTAAATACCAAAAATGAACTCAGGTTGGATGACTAGAAGCCCAAAATGATATGGGAACCAAATCCCAACTAGAGCACATACAGCCCTCAGGAGCACAAGGCATGCTGTGTGCCAGTGTTCACATTGTGCTGCTTTCCTAACAGATCGTTAATTGGCCTGGCTGATGACGAAAGTGTTAGAGCCCACCCAGGAGGACCTCAGAAGCAAAACCTGGAGGACTCCTGAAAGATGATTCACTGAAATCCCCACAGAGCACAGGTCTCTTCTGGCGGACCAAGCTGCCTGGAGTTCTGATGGTTTCAGTGACAACTGGGATGCGCTGTATGCGTTCCTAAATCTTGATGGTTTGTCAAGTGTGGCTGAGCAAATTTTTAATTATCCTTTTTGCCCCATATGTGTCAATTTGGCTGGGCCCTGGATCTCAATATGAAGTAATTATTCTATACTTTATTTTCACTTGTTATGTTCACAAGGCAGGAGGCAGTTATGTTAATAAGGTAGGTTGTAAAGGACCTCCTGCCATCAAGAAAGGAGCATGAGGATTGGGGAGCATTGTTTGGAGCCAGGGCCCCAGAACTCTCAGAAAAAGAGCCTTCCCCGTTGTGGCTGAATGTGGAATTCTAGCGCCCTCAACTGTGGGAAAAGAAAATGTGTTTACTGAAGACTTTCCCTTATGCCATATTACACCCTTGCTCAGAATGTTAAGTCTGTGCTGAAAAGAAGCTAAAGATCTAGGTGTCATCTCAAAACATCAAACCCACTGTATCACTGAACTGAGTCTGATTCTGGTGGCCCTGCACATTACAGAGCAGAAACGAGCTCTGGGGGCTTTCCTGTCTTCCTCAAGGATGCACAGTGTCAGACCTATTCTCCTGCAGTCATGGGTCTGAGCCAAGCTTCTGGTTAGTAGTTGAGCACACACAACTTGTTCTCTTCACTCTACCTTGCTCCCTTATCTGCTAGCTGCCCTCTCACACACCTGCCACATTCTACCTGTAGCAGTTTGTTGCTGTTGTTACTGTGTGCCGTTGCTCGTCGAGAAGGAACTGACCCACAGCTGACCCTCCGGTGAGTTTCCAGAAGCAGTAAACCACACAGGAGGTTGCCCATCCTTCTCCCGTGGAGCATCTGGTGGATTTGAACCAGTGCCTTTGGGACTGCAGTGTAGTTTCTAACCATGAGGCCACCACAAATTCCTCCATAGCAGTGGTAATGCAACGCACTCAGAGACACAGAGCAGTCATTACGGCTGGGAAGGACCTTTGTGGAAATCCTATCATCAGGAGCTCCTAAAGCAAATTTAAGAGACTACAGAAGTCACAGTGGAAATGAAATAGGTAGGGCAAGTGCTGTTAACACAGGCAGTGAGCTAACAGAACACAGAAGCCAAACAGATGCAAAGCTGTTAATGTGATTTCTATTACCAGCACATCTGGCATTTGTGCATGCCAATAAGTGTACAGAATGGTCTATGAAACCAATCCCAATCATTCAAAATGACACTGAATGAACACTTACCTCCATAGTAGCAGCTCTTAAAAATACAATGAACATGGTCCTGGTCCTGCTGTATCAATATTATAGAAGAAGCCAGGTAGTTTAAGAGGGGAAGAATACAAAGACTTAACGAAATTTTCTTTTGTTATTGCACTTTTATTCTACACATTTAGTTTGTTACATTTTTATTTAACACTGTAATAAACATTAGTCTTTTAAAACAAACCAATGAAAAATTACATAAAGACAAAAGACAACAGGCTGTCCAGACCACTTTGCCTTTCACTGTCTCTGGACAAAGGAGCCTCCCCAATGCCAGGTGTTCACACAGTCTCCACTTCCCCTCCAGTGGGCTGGATGTTATAAAAAAGCAGAAATGAACAACAGAACCCAGTTAAAAACTGTACAGCAACTTGAGTTCGCCAAGGAGTGTGTGCAATACAAAGGTTTTTCAAGGTCATGCCTTCTTACCCTTACTTAACCTTCCAAGCTGGTTCCACTCATAGTGACTCCCCCCGCATCGTGTTTTCAAGGCTGTGAACTGCAATGGAGGAGAACATGCACTCTAGAGGTCCCAGGGAACCACTAGTGGATTTGAACCACCCTATCTTTTGTCCTTTTAAAGGAAAAGTTATTTGACCCAACAATTTTTTGTTTGTTTATTTTTTAAAAAATCAAGCTTAGAAAATTCAAAGGGAAAAAATACTCTTGGTAGTGGACTCTTCCAGGGCTGTTCATCCCCCTGGGATGCAATAAGGACTCTGGCATTTCCATGATTAGCCAGAACTAGTTTCAAGCATGTCATCCCTACAACACAAGGGCCCCGACTTCTGCTGCTCAGCTTCTCAGTGCTAAGTAATAAGCCAAAATATAAAGTGTCATTCAGTGCAGTTAGCATGTTACAGCCCCACCACCCCAAACTACTTCCCCTGTCAGGAAAAGAAAAGTTCCAATCTCTCAGACTGCGGACAGGTAACTAGTCTACAGGTAACTAGTTCTACTGTTGCTCTATTTCTATCCCTGGTAGTGATGGAGCCTCTCTTAAATTTTGCCATTTCCTTGAATTTTAGTGTTTAAAAATGAAGAGAAGCTGCCACCAGGGCTCTGTTCCTCCTGAAGTTGATGGAGTCAGAAGTGACTCTCTTTGGCTTAGGAACAAGCAGCATGGTCCTCTTTCCCCGAGAAGCAAAGCGCTCGCTCAATCAATGGGACATTCTCCTCAGAGGATGAGAGGAGCTTGGCCATGGCTGTGGAAGCAGCCACACTAAGCCTTCCTCTGTGGGTCAGCCTGCCCTTGCCACCAGCTGGCTAATCACAGAGTCAGTTGGGCGGCCTCTTTCCAGGTGCCATCAGCATCGCTTCTGAGGCAAAATGAGTAACCAGGCTTCCAGAGTCATTGTCTGGCTGGGGCCAATGATTCTAATCACGTTAATTACGAGGGCAGCACACGGAAAGGGCGACTCTGTCACACCATCCATCATCCTCCCTTAGCCACCACCTGACCTCACCATTTGGAAGCATGGGCAGTCACAGAGAGCAGGTCAGTTCTTCAGGAGTGTGACTCTGCTGAGTCCTGGACAGCCCAAAGGCCACCAGACATCTTGGAGTAACTAGTGTCTTCCCAAATAATATACAATACAGTACATTTCATGGCATCCCATGACTTTAGTAACGATGGGTGCCAAGGAAGAAGAATTCAAACTTAGCTGACAATGTTACAAAACAAAAGCAAATATACATACATCACACACGTGTGTTCATGCACTCAGCCTGCTGAGTGTTTAAATAACATCCCCAAAGATCTCTGTGTGAACTTTGGCTACTCTGGAGACTTTCAGGAGTAATTTGCACCTTTTCTTGAAATACTTCTTTTTAAATGAACTGTAACACACCCTCTCTTCTTATGTAGTATTAACCTCATCCTGGACAAAAATTGTGAGGAATATGGCTAGAAAATCGGTGAGGGCAGATTAAGCCACAGGTAACAGACTGAAATGGAACTCGGAGTGCGGAGTGGGGGTGCGCAGGGGGGAACCTCACCTCCCAAGTGTGAATGGAAGTAGGAGTTCAAACTTCTAAAAAAATATTAGCAATGTGGTCTTCCCAACAGGAACAGATAATCTGCACTAAAAGAAAGACTGAGAGGAGGACCAATAAAAGGCTTCCTTACATAGTTCAAATAAGAGATTTACACTTACTTTCCACTTATTTTTCACAAGTAGAGACCATTCACCTCTCCCTTCCTAACTGGAAGTCTGGCCTCCTGGGAGTCCCATCAATGTCCCCACAAGGGCAACACGTTAATGCTGACAAGAATAGAGTAACTTCAAGGATCACTAATCACTGAACCCACTGCCATTTCTTAAAATCTTCAAATGTTTAAGGGCTTACATAACAGAGCTAAAGTGAGTTTTTAAAAGTACATGAAGATCATATGAAAATGTCTTAGAAGACTCCTTGGATAATGTTAGCGGCCATCCTGGTGTGATTCTCACCAGTGAACGGGCAGCTCATCTTTTGCACTGGCTGGAGGATCTGTTTCCCACATTCTGGGCCGGGGCACAGGGGCCAGATCACCACTCTGAGGCTGGGCAGAATCTCTCCTGTTAACTCCTTTGTCTAGTAATCTAAATCTGCAGGACCAGTTTGGCTGAGGAAGACTGGATGATATTCCAATATTTAAACTATGTCCCTTCCCGTGGACAGCACTCAGGATTTCTCTCATCTCCACTTCCTGAAAAACTCTCCAGAAGACTCCCACCTCTCCTCTCAGCTGCAGTGGGAAGAGAACTTCCCTGGACAGAAGACACAAAGGTAAGAGCTAGGCTGTTCCCTATCATTGCATTCTGGGGTTTTCCTTAAAACAAAGTTCACTTAAAATAAGGTAAAAAGAAGGGACATATTGCTGAAAAAAGTCTGGTTAAAAAGCCCACTGAGCAAGTTTTTATAAAATGTCAGTGTGTTAGATTCAGAAACAAAGAAGAGTTTCCAATTTTAAGTTTTTAAAACAACATAGGTCTGTCTGGGCCCAAGGCCTCCAGAGCCATCCTTCTCCTCAGGTCTTAGCAGATACAACACAGTGGGTCAGCTGTGCTCACTCAACCCAAAGTACCATGTTCTCTGGAGACCAAGAATAGACAAAATAGGGGTGGGGGGAAAGACCCAAGGGAAGGACAGATTCTGCTCTGGGTTCAGCAGTAACTCCAAATCCATTAGCTTATATACATACATACACACATCTTTTTTTTTTTTTTTTTTTTTTTTTAGCCTCTTGGTAACGTAACAGTGAAACCCTCCCCTAGAAGAAACCAGGGGTATGTGGTCCTGTAAATGTAAACACACTGGTGTCATAAGAGACAGCTCTGTTTCTAGCATCCTCCCTGGGGCTATGTTGTAACCTGAGATCTCTAGCTGCAGACAGCAGGAATCAGGCATCTGAAAGCGATTTCTGTTGTTCCTATGTTACAAGGACAGTAGAGCTATGTTCAGGATTGCTAAGGGAATCTACCACTGAGTGCGATCAAACGGTGGAAGCCATGGCTATGAGTTAGTATTATTGCCATGACATTATTCACTTGGTGTCTTGGAAAGAAAATACATACAGTGAGCAGATGATGGTGAGATTCACCTCCGTATCCATCTGAAAAACAGAACAGCCTACATTTCGGCTTTTACACGTGCTCTGGAAAATCTCTTTTGCTAAAGAGTCAAGTCAGCGTGGAAAGACCATGAACTGCCAATATGCAAACAGCCATCTACCTCTTCACTACTCAAGAGTCACCTTTGCTTAGGAAGGTCTCACGTTGCCCAGTGCGCAGCAATTCCTTTGAGAACTCACAATAGTGAATAAATTTCAAATTCTCCCCATGGCCAAAAAAGTTGGGGGGGACGGGAAGAAACACAGAGGAAGAGAGAAAATTCTCTCCTTTGCCTTCAGGTGGAGTCCTCCAGTCCTCTGGTTTGCTGCCCAGAAACTGACTTGCACAACCGGTCCATGATGCTCTGGAGCATGGGCTGGACGATGCCCAGAAGAGGCCTCTGGGAGGGGTCACCGTCCCAACAGGCTTCCATCAACTGCCAGCACTCCTCGTCAAACACCGGGAGACGCTCTGGACGGGCCCCTAGGGGAGGAACATGGAAATAAGATTAATGACAGGAAGACCAACCCAGTGAGCAGGCGTGACTCGCCACCAACTGGTTCATTATTTAGTTGGGTTTCAGAATGTCAAAGAATGCAGGCAGCTTAGACTTCCACTGCAAAAATCGAGGTTAGAGTAGAAATAGTGATGAAAAACTGAAACATACTGGCACAGGAAGCCGAAGAACTGGAAATTCTAGAGGAAAAGGTGTGCATGGTTTTCTTTCTACAGCAATGCTACCGTGAAGCAAGGGTCTGATCTAAATGTCTTCTTGGGATCCCGTGAAGGGCTCTGCTGTGGGCCCCAGGTGACCGCGCTCAGCCGGGACATGCCTCTTACCTCTCCGCACATTGTTCCAGAGGTGGTCTTTGCTGGCACACCTCTCAAACGCCTCAGGGAGCTTGACAGAGCCTGAGCAGATATACCAGAAAAGAATCCCAAAAGCGTAGACATCCACGGAATTATCATACTTTCCTACAAGCAACAAGGAATGCAAAGAAGTGAATGAGAGAAGGCCTGGGTAGCACTGCCACTCTCTGCACCTGCCAAAGTGTTTACACATTTTGTCTGAAGCCTTTAACCTCCATTATCTCTTAACAATAACCCTGTCATGCAGGCAGGATACGTTTATAATGCCTATTTCAGAATTCAAAACCACTACAGCACTGGAAGGTGAAAGCCAGGGAGTGTCAAGAAGCAGCTGTGGACTAGAACTTGAGAAGAAGGAGGAGTAAAGCCTTTTCTTTCCTGAACAGTCAAAAGAGAAACCCTAAAGGGCTGTATGCAGGACATGAAGCTGGGAAACACAGGTGGGTGGGCTTGGAAGCAGTACAAGGAATTTTAATGTCAGAGAAGAGTCTGAACTTATTAGGCAACAGGAAGTCATTTCTGCTTTAGAGCGGGAGATGACATGAAGAAGATGCTCTGTGTCAGACTTTCTGACGTCAGCAGGGTGGCGCAGGTGTGGGATCACCTGGCCTGTTTTCAGCACTATGGCCGACACCTGAGGCTAATGTCTTTCTGGGTCTGATGCTGACTGAGCTCATAGGGCACATCGTACTCTCTCATGGGCACCCGGAGAGGCCCACAAGCCCCGAGTCCTGAAGTGCTGATCATGGGGCTTTCCAGTTGGTGGAGAGAAGGACGAGCACAGGGAAGCACTGCCCTGGGACCTTTTGAGACCTCACCTCATGTGCCTCAGTCTGTCTCCTTTCGCAACGTAATAAATGTGTAATGAATTCTCAGAATCATTCCAGTGAATTAGTGAGTCCACAGAAGCAGTGAGAGGCAGCAGGAACTGGCACCTGCCTCTTTGGCAGTGTGAAAGATGGTGTCCTTCTAATGTGTCAGCTCTGCCCTAGCTCTGGCAGGTAGGATCTGAGAACTGCTGTCATGGATAGCTGTTCTGAAAGACGATGTCTGCTCAGTCTGTGAGCTCTGACCCAGCTCTTGGTGATGAGGGTCAGAGAGAGGGTGCTATGTGAGGGCCTGTGACAGGATGAAGGAGGAAGGTGAGGTGAGGACTGGCTCCATTCGCACACCACGGGAACTAGGGTCATGCTGGTCCTTCCCGTGCACTTAGCAATGTGGGTACGATTTGCCCACTGACCCTCTTTAGCGCAAGCAGGTCATAGGAGAAATAATGAAAGGAATGTAAAGAAGAAGTAGTGAAAAAAAACCCCAAACAAACAATATTGGTGGGAATAGAGATTAAATACAAAAAAAGAAGTCATTTTTAGGGTCTTAGCTCTTTGGTACTGCTTTAACAGAACGATCTCAAATGGTTGGCTTTAACAAACAGAAATTTATTTTCTCACAGTCTGTTGTTGTTAGGTACCATCGAGTGGTGCACGAACTCTGTACTATTCTGTGCTGTCCTCACAACCTCTGACACGCACAAGCCCATTGCTGCAGTCATTGTGTCAATCCAATTGGTTGAAGGGCTTCCTCTCTTTTATCATTCCTCCACCTTCCTAAGAAAGATGACCCTCTCCAAGGAATAACCTTTCTTAGCAACATGCCCCAAGTATGTGAAATGAAGTTTTATCATCTTTCCCTCCAAGAAGCACTCCGGCTGCACTTTCTCCAAGACATACCTGCTTATTCTTTGGTAGTCCATGGGATATTCAGTTCTCTTCCAACACCACAGTTCAAAGGCTTCAATTTTTTCTGTCTGCTCAGTTTAGAGGCAAGACTAGTCAATTCTTTTGTGGATAGGCTCACACACCCTATTTACATATTCTCATCCAAATTAAATGGCTGGGAATGTCATTTTGAACAACAGACTCCACATCACCACAGAACTGTAAACAAAACTCTAAGAAAACATGTTCACACTGCCTAGCAAAAAATATATAAATATTTGCCCTCTTTCTATCTAGCCATTTTCCCCTGCCTGACTCAGATTCTCTCCTAAATTCGACCTCTAACATGAAATTATCAAATTTTCCAACCTTCATCTATTCATTTTCTAAACAATGACTTGTGGTGCTGGAGAAGAGTCTTGAACATACCATGGACCGCCAAGAGAACAAACAGATCTGTCTTGTAGAAGGTGTAACGAAGTTTCTCCTTGGAGGCTAGGATTTTGAAGCTCTGTTTCACACACTTTGGGCATGTGGCCAGGATAGACTGATCCTTGGAAAGGAATGTCATGCTTGGAAGGGTGAAGGGACAGCGCAGTAAAGGAAGACCCTAGAAGAGACGGGGGTAGGTGTGCTGGGGTCAGTGAGACTGGCTCAGGACAGGGGAGGGTTCAGAGCTGCTGTACAGAGGGGTCACTGTGGGTTGCAGGCAACTTGATGGCATACAACAACAACAAACAATGACAGTACATTTTGCAGCATATAATCACATGCTGTCATATTGTTCTCTAATTATATTACTTATTTTAATACATGTCTGTCAATTTTAAGTTCTCTAACAAGAGTGAATCAAAGGGGCCAAACTCGTTTGACATTTCTTAAGGTCAAGGAACTGAAGAACAAATTCAAGCCTTGAGTTGCAATACTTAAGGATGCTTTGGGCAGAATATTAAATGATCCAGGAAACATTAAAATAGTGGAAAGAGTATACACTGTACCAAAAGGAATTGGCAGACACAGATGAATTTCATGAAACTACATATGAGCATGAACCTGTGGTGATGAAGGAAGAAATTCAAACTGCCCTGAAAACAATGGCAAAAAACAACCCCCAGGAATTGACAGTGTATCAACTGACATATTTCAACAAACAGATGCTGCTCTGGATGTCCTCACCAACTTGTGCCAAGAAATCTGGAGAACAACCACCTGGAAGAGATCAGTATTTGTTCCCATTCCAAAGAAAGGTGACCTGACAGAGTGTGGAAATTATTGAATAATATCATTAATATCACATGCAAGCAAGATTCTGCTGAAGATTACCCAAAAACGACTGGAACAGCACCTCAACAAAGAACTGCCAGAAGTTCAGGCTAGGTCTAGAAGAAGCCAAGGTACTAAGGATACTGTAGCTAATGTTAGATGGGTCTTGGTTGAAAGCCGAGAGTACCAGAGGAATGTCTGTGTTTCACTGACTATGCAAAGGCATTTGACTGTGCAGATCACAACAAAATGTGGCTAACCTTGAGAAGAATGGAAATTCCAGAACTTGATCATGCTTATGTGAAACCTGTACTTGGACCAGGAGATCACGATAGAGCAAGGAAACACGGCATGGTTCAAAATTGGGAAGGGTATTATGAGCCAGGGATGTGTCTTATCTCCATATATTTTCAATCTACATGCAGAACAGATTATCCAGGAAGCTGGACTCTGTAAGGTGAAATGTGGCATCAGGATTGGAGGAAGACTCATCAACAATCTGTATTATGCAGATGACACACCCTGCTTGCTCAAGCTGAGGAGGACCTGAAGCGCTTGCTGCAGAGGGTCAAGGACTGCAGCCTTCAATATGGATGGAGGCTCAGTGTCAAGAAGACAAAGATTCTCACCACTGGGCCAACTGGCAGCATCATGATACATGGTGTCAAGAGATTGAGGTTGTCAACAGCTTTACTTTGTCTGGCTTCACAATAAACACTATTGGCACCAACAGCCAGGAAATTAAGAGATGAAGTGCATTTGGTAAGTCTGATGCCAGAGACCTCTCGAAAGTACTGAAAAGCAATGATGTCAGTCTGGAGACTAAGGTGTACCTGATCCAGACCATGGTCTTTGCAATTACTTGCTATGCATCAGAGAGCTGGACAATAATTAAAGATGACAGGAAGAGAATTGATGCCTTTGAGCTGTGGTGCTGGAGCAGAGTATTGAGTATACCATGGACTGCTAAGAGAACAAACAGGTTCATCCTAGAAAGAGTGGAGCCAGGCTGCTCCTTGGAAGCAGGGATTCTGAAGCTTCATCTGATTTACTATGGACATGCTGCAAAGAGGGACCAGTCCTTAGAAAGGGATGTCATGCTTGGAGGGACAGTACAGGAGAGGAAGACCTTCAATGAGATGGACTAATTCAGTGATTGGGATAACAGAGATATGTCAGAGACAAAAAGATTGGCACAAGATAGAGCAGGGTTTAGGGCTGTTGTACATAAGGCTGATAGGAGTCATAAGCAACTCGATGGCACATAACAACAACGAGAGTGAATAATTCTCTATTATGTAACCAAATAGGGGTTATTCAGTAAATACTTTATGCTGAAATAATTGGTTGATTATGGAGATTTATGGTATTAATATCCCAGAATGACATCCCAAAGAACAGCTGGTGTTTCCTACTGGCATTTTCTTTTCCCACATCCCTTGATCCCTTCACTTTCTACTCTACTTATCTTGGGCTCCCTCAGTTCTGGTCTCTCCCTTGCCTGGGCAGGACCAACCAGCCATACCAGGGGATACTACATAGACCTTGGGGTAGCACTGAAAGTTGAAATACTGTGCCCCCTGACCAAACCCACTCGCTGCTCTCCAGCCTTACCTGTGAAGAGTTCAGGGGCCATATGGATTGGGGTCCCCACAATGCTGCCTGACATCATAGCCTCTGGCTTGCAGAATCCCAGGTCAGTAATCTTGGCGTGGTTCTGCTTGTCAAGCTGCCAAGAGAGCAAGCCAGGAATCACCCACCCTGTCTCTCGCCCTGCACACAGCACTCTGCTGCACACACACACTCAGAAAGGAGGCAGTTCATCAAGCCTGCCTCCAACACCCCGGGCCCTGGATTCATTCCCACTTCTGTCCTCTCATCCCCAGAATATGAGCAACCAGCCGACAGGAACAGTCTTTTTCATCTTTGTGTTTCAGACACTTCGCATAGTGTTTAGCTCACATCAAGATCCCAAACAATCTTTAAAGGATGAATAAGTGAAGGTTCATGTAAAGACAGTGAAGAAAGCATTCAAGTTCCTGATTCTATCCTGACTTCCAGAAACAGGACAGAAAGGTGAAAATTAGGCAAGTGAAGTCCTCCAGCCTCTTAGGGAGAGTTCCATGAAATCCTATCACTTCTGTTCTTGAAGGGCCATGAGAAGACATCTATTTGGCTTTTGATAAGCCTCTTAGGTTTTAGCCTGTAATTTTAGGATTATCCGCTTTCTCTTAGACAGACAAAGAGTATGGATCTAGGTAAAGAATATACTATCGGCTTTCATAATACTAATCTTTTCACTTCTTAATGAGTTTAATTTTTTAAAAGAGTTGAGAGAAAAAGCAATTTCTTTAAGTATTATAAGCTAGGCTTATAATAAAAACCTGTGGGAGAACATTTTTATTGTATCCCCACCAAAGGTTTGGTTCAAGAACGTAAAATTTAAAGTTTAAGTTCAAGTGGATGATCTATTTGTTGGGCCATCAATTCTACCATTTCCTTCTGTTTTTTTCCCATGACTAAAGCTGCATTTAGGTGTACCCTCCCAAAAAAGGTTGTTAAACCCAGAAAGGCAGGGCGTTATCTGAGAAAACAACTCAACTTACCAGCACATTCTTCAGTTTGATGTCACGATGGACGAGTCCCTGACTGTGTAGGAAGCGGATTCCCTCGACCACATCAAGTGCTATCTGTAAACGTGTCTCCAGGGTCAGCCCAGCCTTCAGAAGACACAAAAGATTACTTAACAAGGCAACACCTTGACCTGGCCTTACCTGGGCCAACTGAGCATTCCTTCTGTGGGGTGCTAACAGACTGACTGTACCAGAGCACCAAAGGCCAGAGAGAAATGAAAGAAAAAAGCCAAAAACAGACAGAGGTAGAGGAAAGGTAAAGAAGAGCAAGCTATAAGGAGACACGGTCAGATAAAGCTCCTCAGAGGCTACATCTAGTCAGCTAGGAGAGGGTACATGCAAGCAACCCCCCTGAAGCACGATTTCATGTCTTTCTTTTTTAATTTTTTTTTATTGTATTATTTTTTTTACGTGTACCGTCTAATCAGATCTAACTGGTACTGGAGGAGATTCCCCCCTCCTTCTCCAGTAGAGCATCTGGTGGATTTGAACCACATACCTCTGGGATTGCAGTGCAGCATCTTGCCACTAGGCCACCAGAGCTCCCTTTACGACTTCATTTCTAATAAACTCAGGAGCTGGCTACAAAGATTGAAGTAACTTCAGATTCCTCAGGCCAATCTGCTTCCTCTGTTTTGTCGGCCTGGTTAGCCCAGGTTGGTGGATTTGAATACCAAAGTCTACCAAACCTCCCCTTGGGCCTCTTGGATTCTAGGGAACAACATTCCCCTCATTCAAGAGTTCACATAAGATTCTCTAGTCTACTTATGGAAAAAGACTTCTCTGAAACGGAGAAAGAAAACAGTCAATTGGAAAGCTATTTTCTTTAGCTTATTAATTCGTCATGGCTTCTGGAAGAAATCAATATGGTTTCTTCTGTCCTATTTCTAGAAGGTTCTATTTAAACTGGTACAAGAGCAAGTTGTGAGAAGGTACTTCTCTGGGGCTAATTCCTCTCCTTCCTCTACCCTTTTTTTCCTCCTCTATAGGACTTCACTTTAACTTTGGTTTTCACTCTAATAAAATCCATCAGCAGTTTCTCATTCTCTGTAACAAAATCTGGGTTCTACAGAAATTCTTTGGACCTTTGTCCTCCACAATTTGTAGGCAAACTCTCTTTGTACATCACCTCCTTCCATTCACAAAATGAAGCACCTTCTCCAAACCTACTAGTATGAGGACCTCCTCAACCTTCAAAGGTGATGCGGGCATGACACTGTTCCCTCCCCCTGGAGCGGTCTCTTCTCTCCAACTGTGCAAATCCCACCCAGCAAGGCGTGCTCAAACATACCTCCCCATGAAATAGTATTTGCTGCCCACACTTCTCTTCAAAGCCCCCTGCAATTATACTTCTTGGTATCTCCTTTGGGTGACACCATAAGGACTTGTACAAAACAGTCTCTAATAGGTAGCTGTTGGCTAAAATCCAAACCAAAAAACTCTAACGAAAAAAAAAAACGAAAAAAAAAAAACCTCTAATGACTGAGTGCAAACAGAAAGGAGAGCTGCAGGAAGCTCTCAGGAATTTTGGTGTTATTCTAAACCGGGAGAGAATAAGCAAGCTAGATTTTAATCAACTCCAGAGGAGCTCAGGGTGGTGACTGACAGTATCCGGGATATTTAATAAAAGCAGAGATATGTTAAAGGGTTTTGGTTGGTTGGTTGGTTTTTCAATAAAGATAGCAAAGATGATTACTCCAACAATCTCTCAAGAAAACTTCAGAGTAAGCAGGAGAGGATGACAGGTCAGCTAGGAACCTGTGGATCTGGTTGCCAGCCGACTCTGGCTCTCTGCTCCCAGCAACTCACCTTGAGCCCTGTGTAGAGGTCTCGGTGGAGCCGCTCCATAATGAGCAGCACGGCAATGCTGGAGCCCCCACCGTAGCTGTAGTCGATGACCGACCCATGGAGGTCCACCAGGCGCTCATGTTTCGGCAGAGACCTGGCAGGAAGGAGAGGAGGGCACTTGGCTGTGAGGCGGCAGCACTAATCGAGCTCAGCACACCCCGATGTGGAAAGAGCGCCTAGAGACCCCACCAGCTCGGGCCCAGAGACCCCACCAGCTCGGGCCCAGAGACCCCACCATCTCGGGCCCACAGACCCCACCAGCTTTGGCCCACAGACCCCACCAGCTTGGGCCCACAGACCCCACCAGCACAGGCCCAGAGACAAGGGCTCTCCACATGAAGGATTCTCCAACAAGGAAAGAAAAAAAAAGTAAACAATCAGAAATCTACAGACTGCTGAACTCCAAGGACGAGTGAACAAAGACAAATAAATGGGAGACGTGACTAAGAAGTTAGCGAGGTGAGAAAAGTAAGCCCAGAAAAGGACTTTGAAGAGCCTGTTTCTGGGCTAGACAACCAGTCTACCACACTGTGAGGCCTGGAGAGAAAGAACAGGGAGACCATGCTGTAGCCTGTCAGGCAAACTTCTACTGAGTTTCTGGTTTCTTCTGGATCTTTTTTGCCATAAAGATGAACATGGCCAGGACCTACCTCATGTAGTGAAACTCTAAGGCCAGGTCATTCCAGTGTTTCTCGTCTGGAGGGACAACTGACTTGAGGGCACAAGGGAAATGTCCGCCCCAGTTGTCACAGAGGTACACCACGCCATACTGGCCCCGGCCTAGCTCCTGTCCTAGTTTAGGTTTACCTGGAAGGCAGATGGACAGAGAAAAACATGGTTGGCTCTGTCTGGAAGCCATAATTATCAGGCTAAGAAGTTCTGGCCCATAGAAAGTAATCTAACTGGTTTAATTTAAAGAAACTTTAATGATGTTGTTTGAACTACATTAATAGCAGGACCAAACAGACTTATGAGTTCAAAAAACAAACAACTGAGCGCGTCAGATAGCTTTGTAAGGAAGGTCTGAGATTCTCAGCAAGGCTGCAAAGGAGACTAGTCCAGAGCCCACCTCCAGTTGACTTGGAAAAATGAATCAAGGACTCACGATGCAGCAAGACATCCTGTAAAGAACGACTTTCCAGAGAAAGGCGGGCTAGACGTGGGGCATGATCTTTTCGAACCTTCAGCCACAGGTCTTCTGTTTTCTCCAGTCGCCCTGAGTGGCCCGCTTCTAGCTAGGAGAGAAACGGAAAAGGCATAGGATTTATGGATTACTCACTTGTAATACAAGGACAGTAATATCTGCTTCATAAGGACGACTGTAAGAACTCAATTAGATGCAGGTAATGTGGTTAGCACAGAGACTGCACCCAGTGGACACTGAATAGTCATTTCCTCCCATCCTTGCCCCCAAACATGCATGCACACATCAAAAGGGACAAGCAGTCACGTAACAGTGATCTAGTATGGAAGTTACAAAATTATTTCTATTATATATTCCTAAAATACTACACATTTAGGGAGCCTTGGTAACTTAGTGGTCAGAGTTGTGCTGTCAACGCAAAAGTACAGTTCTAATTCACCAGCTGCCCATGGGAGAAAGATAGGCAATCAACTCCTGTCATTTACAGTCTGCAAAATCCACTGGAGGGTCACTATAAGTAGGTTCCAACTCGATGGTACATAACAACAAAATATTACATAAATGTAAAATTAATTCCTTGCTCAGTACTGTTGTTGTTGTGTGCTGTCGAGTCAGAACTGACCCGCTAGCGAGCTTTTGAAGGCAGTAAATTACACAGGAGACTGCACATTCTTCTCCTGAAGAGTGGCTGGTGGATTCGAACCAGTGCCTTTGGGATTTCAGCACAGCTTTTTACCACTAGGCCTTTATTCTCCCTCAGTCCAACTCAATTCATGGCCACTGAGCAGGAATCAGCTCACAGCTAACTCTCCAGTGGGTTTCTGGAGGCTGTAAATTGCATGGGAGGAGAGTGATCATCTTTCTCCCACAAAGCCTCAGGGGATTCGAACCACCAGGAGGCACCCTGTCTGGGTTAGCAGAGAAACTCCTTCCAGACTATGCCCCCAGAGCGTCCACTGTTCTCCTCAGAATGACAAGAATACCTATTTAAAAAATATGTGTTGACGAAACTTGCTAAGATACAATATCTTTTGATAAAACAGGAAAAAAAAAATTCTTACGAAGGTCTATGGATAGTTGTTGTTGTTGCTGTTGTTAAGTGCCATTGAGTCATAGACGACTCATAGCAACCCTATGAACAAAAGTCCTGGACACTTGTATAACTTTCGTCCTTTCTCCAGGTTCACAGAGTTTCCGGAGGCAAGCTGTTTCAGAAGTGGATGCCACTCCTGCTTCCAGGCTTGTTTTAATCGGGAAGTTCCACCAAACACTGTCCACCATGGGTAACAATTATCTCATCTGACACATCAGTGTCAGTGTTCAGCCTCCCAGCAACCACATGTTACTTCTGTACGGCAAGCGGACACACCAGGGCTATACAACCTAGAAGAACATTTGATATGGATAGTAGAAAGCAAAATATTCTCTTCCTGTGGATGAGGGTATCCTCTGCTTACTCCAGCTGTATCTTCTCATTTCCCACAAACTCACCTGCCGTAGGGAGGCTGCAAAAGCCTCATGAGAACTATTAAGCCGAGTCCGGAACTGGCTGCAAATGCTCTTGGCCAACTTAGAGGCACTGAGGCTCTCGATCGCTTCTTGGGCCACCTTCCTCTTCCACTCCAGGGAGATGGCAGGTGGGCTCACCCATGTGATGCGCTGGATGATCTGTCAGGATGGAGACAGCGAGGTCACTGAGGGTAGGAGAGAGGGATGGCTGCAAAGGCCCAAGCCCTCTGCTCTCTGGAGTGTCCACTCCTTAGGAGGAGGTTCTTAAGAGGGGAGCTGTATGAAGGCCGAAGCTCCTCTCCAGTTCCATCTAGCTCCCAGCCAGGGCTCAGCCGAGATGAAAGCATCAAAGAGCCGCAGAAGAGAAGCCCTGGATATGTTATATTCAGTGCCAGGCAGTGCCTGATAAATCTTCTGAACCAGATGAAATTCCGCATTAGGAACCACACTTACGGCCTCTGGCAATGAAGCCCAGTGCTGAGGTCGGGAGAAAGAAATATAATGACAGCAGCAAAGGAGATTCTTACGGCTGCATAAAAAAAAAAACAACAAAAAAAACCCAACCCATCTATACTCACCATTTTTAAGAGTTAAGGGGGGGAAGGTGCTATTAATAATTTTCTCACAATAGGTATAAACCAAAATTTTTCCAGGCAGGTCAATGAGGACACCAACTGAAGATCCTAGACACCAGTTCATCCCTGGGCTGACTAGGAATCATTTGCACCAAGAGAGGGCTGAAAACATTTTCTCTAAACAACCTACCTGCTTGATTTGCTCCCATAGCATCCTTGTCACTGAGGACCCTGAGTGAAATGTGACTTCTACATGATAGGCGGCATTTAAGATCTGAAAAAGAACATGGTGGTGGTGGTGTTCAGTGCGTCAAGTATTCTCGAAATTAATATGCCCCGAGTAGAGTGGCTAATTAAAAAGAGCAACAAATGATAAGTACTTCAGAAACAAAGTCCAGTGTCAGGGTTCCAACTTTGTCCCTCACTACACATGCAGAGTTGGATCGTGGGGACTCAGGTTTTGTGTCGAGTGTATGGTCTTGAGCCCCTCTTCATTCTGCTCAGTAACTGCAATTTTACTGCATTATGAGCAGCTCCCACACACAGTGGTCATGTCATAGAAAGAGAAAGTAAAATTGAAAAGGGATTGGTAAAAAGCTGAGTGGGAAATGCTAGGCTAATTTGAAGTCAGGCTTGTAGGTGGATTCTGTTTCACGTGTTATCTGCGACACGGTGTCTTGACAACCATTCTTTGGCACCCACCTGTTTAAGGTAATTACTCGTGATGTGAACCGAGACGTCCTGAGACTTCTCCAGGCTCTGCAGACACCGTTCCAAGGTCCCCACAAAGCTCTCACGTAGGTAATCCACAGAGCTGATGAGCTTGTTGGCCACGGCCTGATTAAGGCGGGAGATGATGAGCTCCTGGATCTGCCGGATGCAGCATTTGATCTCTCTAGTACCCACTGGCTCCCCATTGTCAGGGATAATGACGTCTATGGACACACAGAAATGAGTTGGTCAGCTATGAGGGGGAAGGAACAGGTGCCCTAAATGAAGGGGTTTCCCATGTCAGTGCCAAGGAAATACCGGCAGGATGGCTATGCAAACACAAGACTGATGACGCTTAGCTAGAGCAAGGGCCAAGTAACCCTCAACTACTTACGGCATTTCAAGATCCTGAGAAGCCATCACTGTGTCTAAAATGAAGCTGGGTTCATTTGTTGGGTGTTCTGTCACATTTATAGAAGGAAACCACCACTTACTGAATGTAGACGATTTGAGAGGCACAACAGTAACTATTTTACTGTAGTTGCCTTAATCCTCCTATACCTTTGTGAGGTTGGCATTATTGGTTACATATCACCGAGCCCTTGGAGGACGAAGCTGACACTGGGAAGGGGACAGGGTAGTGAGGAACTGAATCTACAGCTGAATGCGTACAGTCTGTGGTCTCTGGAATATCTCATACCATCTAGCATATTCAGGAGAAAAATCAAGAGGCAGGAATTTATTTACTAGATGAATAAAAAGTAAGAGTCAATTGTTCTCACTCTTCTACCTTTCAAACTCTTAGACTCACTGCAACTGAGTTGGAACCAGCCCACAGCTGAGCCACCACTGGATTGCTGAGGTTGTCAATCACATGGGAGGAGACTAGCTCGGCTTTCTACCCTCAAGTCTCGGGCTGACTGGAACCAGCAGAGGCAGGGCCTTTGGGTTAGCAGTGCCAACACCGTACGGACTGTCTCTCACGATTAGAAAATCTACTTTCCAAGTGAGAGGATAAAATAATTTAAGAAAAGACAAATTATATGCAAAAATACCCTTAAAAAGTATTCTCATATCTGCTGGTGGAAATTTACATTATAACTTACTTGCATAGAAAATTAAATAGTGGTGCCACCTCTTTGGCAATATCTATCAAAATTTTAAACCAACAAATGAATGAAAAGAAAGTCCACATTGATCTAATTACTCTACTTCCAGGAATTTTTTCCCCCAGCTATCTGTCTTGACAAGTTCTAAAGATGTATATTTACATTAATAATCAATGTTGCTGAGTCTGTAAGGAGGAGTTGTGGTAACAGGAAACACCCTAAATGTTCATCAGTAGGGGAAGGATTAAATAAATTCATGTATATTAATTAGAAGACAGATCTGTATGCACAATTCTGGAAAGCTCTCTTGAGATATGTTAAGTGAAAAAAAAAATCAAGGTATAGAAGAATAGATAAAGGGTAAAGGGGGAACTGGAGATGGTGCATTTGTACCTTTGAATAAAATACCATCTTTGAATAAAATACCATATTTGTAGGTATTCAAACACACAAAAAACTCAGTAATATAAATCTAGCTCCATATGAGATAGTTCTCCTCTAGGTCTACTTATCATTGGCTTCCCCAAGGTAAGTCAGCCTCAAGAATATGCAGAAAGGACTAGTTAAGGTACAAATCAAAGAAGTAAGTCACATCTAATATCTAGCACCAACTTAGGTCTTAGATGCACAAATCTATAATGTAGTTAATAGAGGCTTCTGATCAACTTGGTCTTAGTTATTCCCACATCTGTTTGGCTAACTACTATATCCAAGGCACCAAGCAGAGCAGGCCTGGCATATACTTGTTGTTAAGTGCCATTGAGTTGCTTGCGACTCACAGCGACCCTATGTACAACAGCCCTAAATCCTGTTCTATCCTGTGACAACCATATTGTCTCTGACAAATCTACCCCCATTATCCCATTCATATACTAGATCATTAAATGTTTTAATATCTTCCCAACTTACTTGCCTTAATCACCCTTTATCATGTGTTAAGAAATCAGGCATCTGTGTTAGCTAAGTTAACTACATGCCCTTTATCTTTCTAAGTGGGACAAAGCATCATTTATATACTTATTCATTCTCCAAAGATGCAGGTATAAAAGACCATGTTACTTGCTGCATGATGTTGCTGAGATTCAGATAACTGTAGGGATAAGGCTCTCCAAAGTTTCTTTTTTTATAGTTGTTTATGTTCCTTCTATTTTTATAGTCGCTTATGTTCCTTTCTTCTATTTTTAGAAAAAGGAAACAAATGACTATAAAAAAAGTAAAATATTCAATAAATCAGGTACAAATTAAACATAGCGGGAGTTCAGGTGAATGATATTATTATTATTTATAAAAATTAAAGAAGAATGCATTAAAAAATAGTATTTGAGAGAGACCTTTAATGACAGGTACCAAAATCCTTCAATTCTAACACAGAGCAGCCCTACTGGCCAAGGCCGGGATTGCCCCCAGGACTTCTAAGGCTGTCCATCTTCACAGACCAGGCTGCCACACTGTCCTTCCTCAGAGCAGCGGGTGGGTTCAAAATCGCAACCTTTTAGTTAGGAGCTGAGCACTTTTTTTTAAAATTTTTATTGTATTATTTTTACATGTACCGTCAAATCAGATCTGACTGGTACAGGAGGAGATTGCCCCCTCCTTCTCCAGCAGAGCATCTGGTGGAAGGAGCTGAGCACTTTAACCACTATGGCAGGAGAGCTCCAAAGAGCCATAATTTGGAAACTCAGAGTCAGATAGAAGACATTTCAGGTTTAGGGTGGTAGCACATGAGGAAAATAAAAGTGAAGAGAGTGCAGGTGTGCAGCAAACAATTAAGGTCTACCAAAACAGAAATTATAAGAAAGTGCAGAGACATGAAAAGTTGGTAAGGAGCAGGCCTTGAAAGATCTTTAATACTAGGCTAAGGAGTTTGAAATGAGTCTGCAGGAATAGGTTGTTAGTAAAGATGAACTGAAGAAGAGAAAGAAACCAGAAAGAACAATTAGGAAATCACAATCCAGATGAGGGACAGAGAAGTGGAGTTAAGATGCAACAAGGAGGGGGGCTTGATAACTAACTGGATGTGGGGCCAACATAAAGAAATCATTAGTGACAATGCTGAGGTTTTGAAATGCACTTCCAGGTAGAAGACAGTATTAATAACTGGGAACAAATGAAATGGTGGTACAGCACAAACAGTCTCTGGAACAAGACTGTGCAAATTCAAATCGTGCCTTTACTCTTTACTAGGTGTGCAGAACAAACTGCATTAGGAAAATCTGCTATCAGGGACCTCTCTAGCGTGCTGAAGAGCAAAGATGTCAGGACTAAAGTGCACGTGATCCAGGTCACAGTCTGCACAATTACTTGCTATGCATCAGAGAGCTGGACAATGACTAAGGATGATAGAAGAAGGATTGAGTTGTGGTACTGGAGAAGAATCTTGAACATACCATGGACTGCCAAGAGAACAAAGAGGTCTGTATTGGAGAGGGTGAAACCAAGTTCCTCCTTGAAGGCTAGGACTTTGAAGCTCCTTCTCACATACTCACAGGGCACATTGCCAGAAGGGACCAGACCTTGGAGAAAGGCAACCTGCTTGGAAGAGTGGAGGGAGAGTGCAAAAGGAAGACCTCAAGTGAAATAGATTGACAAGGTAACTAGGGTAAATGAGAGTGTGTCAGAGTTACTGAGTCTGGTTCAGGATAGGGCTGGGTTCAGTTATTGTGCTATGAGTCGTAGCTGATTCAACAGCACATAACAACAACAAACTTGAATAATTTAATCTCTCTAAATCTTAGCTCCTTCATCTAGAAAATGACAGTAAGTAGAATCCATCTAGAGGCTCTTTTTGCAAAGAAAACACTGATGTCAGAGTTCATGTCAGAAATTCCAATTGACAGGTCTAAAGTGGTCTTCATAGTGATTTTAATAATTTCTCTACATGTTCAAAATAGCTCCTAGGATGTGAGAGTGATCTGGCTGTAATTATCTGTCACCCCTGATCTCTAGGGTTGATTCCAATGCTCTACTTGGCTAGGCAGGTGTTCCCCCCTTGATCGTCCCTCCCTGTGCAGTCAGTTGAAGAGAATGACCTCTCCTGTAGAATGGGGATTGTGCTTCGGTCAAGGGTAGCTGTGCTCCCCTGCCAGAACCTCCAAATAAGCTCTTAGGATCTAAAATACCTCCCAGGTGATTTTGGTACACAGTCAAGATTAACAAGCAAAGGATAACTTGTAAGCATTCCACTGTAATATGAGGTAGACCTAATGTTTATGCATGAGGTTTCAACAGAAGCAAGCAAACTCAGCAGCACCAGAAGCCTTGACCTGTCATCTTGGTCTAATTTTGTCACTAACCACTCACAAAGGAAAAGCTAAAGCCAGTATTTTGGGAAATCCTCCTCAGTTGGGTTTCAGGGGCAACCTGAAAAGAAAATATGGCCCAAGATTGAAAACAGAGCCAGTAAAGCAGCACGGGCCAGGCTGGAGCACCAAAGGTTACAGAAAGACTTGGTAACATTCTTCATCAATGCTTCTCCAGCTCCTACTGGGCTAGTCATCAATGGGAGATTCAAGATGAACTCAAAAAGAACAAGTTGAGTCAACAGTTCTGGAAAGGACAGACAGTGGATAGTCCAAGGTCTACTTCGCTAAATGATTTGAGATAAACACTGTCGGTAACAGCGAGACAGATGAGATTACCCTGAGTTTCCCTTTGGGCTTGAGAGTTAATGTGTTTAATTTCCAACTAGAACTAGACAAGGGTTAGAGGCGCCTGGAGGCCTAGCTCTCTGAGACCTACCTTTAAACTCCATGTTAGCAGCATCCTCTAGAAGTTCCTCCTTCATGGTGTTAAGTGTCTCAACAATCATGTCCTTCATTTCCTCCTGCTTCCGGTTGGCAATGTTCATCAGTGATTCATACAATTCATTCTCCTTTTTGCGCGTATACTCCAGGCGCTTGGGAGTAATCTGCAGGTCCCGCTGCATGTCGAAGGCCTGGTTGATGAAGATGTCAAGACAGCGGCAGTGCACCAGGTTCAGGGCCTTTGCTGCCTCCACCAGGCGAGTCTGCAGCACCTGGTGAGAAAATGTGCTCAGGTGCCTCAGCTTCTCGCTCTGCTCCACGAGCATGCTCTGCGCTTTCGTGTCCAGTCCAGGGGCTCCACAGTTACAGTGACTGCCGCTCAGGTAGCCCAGGTCGGCGAGCTGCCGGTACAGCGGGGACCTTTCACTATCTGTTCTTCTGGGGGATGAGTCAATGATCTCCGAGCCCAGCTTCGGCACTTTGAAAAAGAATATGGGGAAGGAAAAATACTCGCGAATTTCCTGAAGCTCTTGCTCATCCCTCTCCGAGAGTTCATCCTTGTGGAGTGCGTAGGCAATCACAGGCAAGAAATCAGTCACCAAGTCGCCCAGGACATCCACTGTGGGCCGGAGGCCTTGGCACGGGGCCACCACAATGTCCACTTCCTGGAAGGGGAAGGGGATCAGATCAGCACCTCACAGTCAGAATCAATCCTCCCCCAAGCTCCACCCTGTGTCCAACATCGAGATCTAGGCTGGGGAAGCTGGACTTGCACCCATCATCTGCTCACCCCTGTGATACGGGACCAAGATGCTACTCCCTAGTGCACTCCACTAAAGAGAGCGAAAAAGAACCAAGAAGAAAGGCTGCAAGTCCCCTTAGCTGTTGCTGATCAAAAGACTATCTGGCCCCTGCCTTCTTTTGCTGCTCGAAACTCCCGCTGATTCCCTCTAATAAAGAAATAAAACAAGTAATGGGGGGAAAGGACATTATCAGATTGTGACTGAGTCTGTCTGAAAGAGCCCTCCCTTTTCCTCACAGCTCTGAACTCATCATTCTAGTTGGCGAACTCAAACATCCTTTAAATCTCATTGCAGGGCATGTTATGTCATACCCTAAGACTTGTTCTGTTACATAACACCAGACACACTCTACTTCCCCTTTTTAAATACTCAACATACTCATGTTGTTGTTGTTGTGTACTGTCAAGTTGAATCTGACCCATTAGCTGATCCTCAGGCAGGTTTTCAGAGGCAGTTAATCACATAGAAGGAGACTGCCCATCCTTCTTCCACGGAGCAGCGGGTGGATTTGAACTGCGTGCATTTGGGGTTGCAGCACAAATTTTTGCCACAAGGTAACCAGTGCTCCCCAACATACTCATAGTTTATATCATTTTAAATGTATTTTTTCTGTTATCCTGTAAACTCTTTGAGGGCAAGGACCATGTCTGCCTTGCTCACTACTGTAACTCCAGTGTTCAACATATAGTTCCTGGCGAGCTCTGGTGGCCTAGTGGCAGGAAACTGTACTGCAATCTCAGAGGTGTGCAGTTCAAATCCACCAGATTCTCTTCTACTGAAGAGGGAGGAACAATCGCTTCCTGTACCAGTCAGATCCAATTTGACGGTACACACATAAAAAAAAAAAAATTAAAAATAAATAAATTAAAAAAAATTAAATCAACATATAGTCCAATTGTCATTTTGATTCACAGGGACTCTGTAAGACAAAGCTGAACTGCCCTATAGGATCTCCAAAGTGATAATCCTTAGAGAAGGAGCTCTGGAGCACAGTATGTTCCACGGTGTACTGCTAATCAAAAGGAAGTGGTTCAAATCCACAGGCTGCTCTGTAGCAGACTGAGGGGAACTTTGCACCCATTAAGATTTACAGCCTCAGAAGTCTGATGGACAGTTATCAGGAGCTGAATGGGCTCAGGGCAGTGGGCTTGGTCACCTTTCTAGAAGCAGACTGTCACATCTTTCTCCCACAGAGTGGCTGGTGGGTTAGAGCCAGCTGAGCATTTACTGAGTCTCCAGGGCTCCTTCAGTATCAAGCAAGCTCTTAGTATTAATTAATTAGCAATTAATTAGGCAGCAAACTAAAAGCCAGATTCACCAAACATGATTATCATTCTACTGTGAGAGTTTATAGGTTTTCCAAAGTCTTGTCTACTCAATTATTGTTAATACTTCTATTGTCATGATGTCTTGGTATAGCAAAGACTACAATTTGCCTTTATCTCTCTTACTGCCCACTGAGTTGGAACCAACATAGCTGAGCCTCCTGCAGGTTTTCAGAGGCTGTAAACCACACAGGAGGAGAATTCCCATCTTTGTCCTGAGGGGCTGCTGGTGGATTCAAACTGCCTGCCTTTGGGTTGGCAGCCTAACTCTTTAAACATTTAGTCAGCAGAGCTCCCTTCATTACTGAGGAGGGGGCTCTGGTGGAGCAGGCCACAGGAAAGTCGTGCTGCTCACCCAAAGGCTACACAGCTCCAGCAGCTGGAATCCACCAGGGCCTCCTCAAAAGAAAGAGAGGCAGTTTCCTTCCACTGCAATTAACAGCCTCAGAAATGCAACAGAGGGTTGCTGTAGGTTGGAACCAATCACACAACAGTGAGTTGAAGTGGGTGAGTTATTACCGAGGTAGGCAATGCCCCTTATAGATAGAGACAACCAATGAGATGGAAGTGGGTAGGGTTTCCAGGAGAGCTTTTTAGAGAAGGGTTGATTCTAGCAGAAATTTGCTGCTGGCTTACTCCCATTCTTACATGGACTGCAGATGTGATAGAAAGTCACTCAGTAACTATCAAGTAAGCAAACTTGAGTGTGGAAGCCAGAGTTAAGGATGATGAAGCAAAAATAAAGGAGCCTGCATCCCTGATAGCTAGTTCCTCCCGCACCAGCTCTGAAGTGCTTGCCTTCGGATTTCTTTCTGGGGACTAAGAGAGGATGGTGTGTGTCTCTGGCAGTACAAATTCACTGCTCCAAGGAGAAAAAGATGTGCCGTCTTCTCCTGTTACAGTTTGCAACTTCAGAAACCTAACAGATCAATGGCAGTAAGTTTGGGTCTGAGGGGGATGAGGGTTGGGAGAAAGGAGGCATATGTCGAGTTTAAATTCCTGCTTTTCTGAATATACTGGTTCTGTATAGAGTGTCTATGAGCTGTACTTGACTCAGCGGCACCTAAGGACAACAACAACAAGATGTGACTGAACCCATTCCTCACTGATACAACCGAGTCCCTAATGTCAATTTAAAAATAAATTTTAATTTAAAATAAACCTTCCCGAGGTCCTTTATCAACCAGTGTTAGTTCTGCTTTGAGTTTTCCTTTTCTCCTGAGGAGACTATTCTATTCATATAGGTTGCTTCTCAACATCTCCAAAACTGTCAACTTTTGCCCGATGTCAAAGTCACCATCACAAACACAAATGTCAGAAGCCTCGAGAGGTCTGCAAATTAAAAACCAATCCTCCACACAGGCCTAGTCTATCTTATGCAGCGTTATTAAAGAACTCAACTCAAACCTGCTCAAGTGTGTGTGTGTGTGTGTGTGCGCGCGCGCGCGCGTGCATGTGTGTGTGTGTGTGTGTTTTAAGTACCCGATCTTACACTTTTACTTCTTTTTAATCTTCCTCACTCCAAGCAAAGTACATTGGTCTCACCTCCTTCCTCAAGATAAAAGGAAGCTTTAGTTTCAAGTAGGTCACATAACTTTCATCTGGCCAGCTACCTTGAGTCTTCCAAAGTGCAAAGCGCCTTAGTATCTCACCAGCTGTAATTTGAGAAACTACCACATAAATCGACCAATTCTTTACTCAAGCCTAGCCACGAAGAAATCTGCAGTTTTATCTGTGCCTCAACTTGCACTGAAGGTTCCCTGGTTGGAACACGAGTCTGACAGATACTCAGAGTGCTCTTCCAAACAAAGCCCTGAGTCACACATGCTAGCATATGAATCACTTCAATGAGGCATATTAAAAAAGACAGTAAGTAAGGAAGTCTAAGCTTCAGAACAGAACATGGCATTGCAAAAATGACGGCACTTTAATTACATAATAATCCAATAAAGGAAATGGCAAGAAATGAAAACTTCTATAAATAAGGTTGGCAAATACATAGGTGGAAACATTGTTGAAAAAAATACAAATATTGTAAGGCTGTCCTAAATATCTACAATTTAACATAAAATATAAATTAAGCAATTAAAAGTATGATAGTAACACTTCAAGAAGAAAACCTAAATGCATTCAAAACCAAATTTAGGAAATTACCAGAATTTCATTTGCTCGTTTATTTGATAGACCGTCTTCTAAACTCAATTTCCAGGCTTTTTATGTGCAACAGAACCAGAAGTCAGAGCTGCTAAGTCTATCTGTAGGACCAGATTCAGTCTAGCAGACAAGTTAACTTCATTTCTTCTTAGGTGCAAATTCATTAAGGAAAATACCAAACTCAGGACTTTCAAATGGTAGGATATATACACTGGCACACAGAAAGAAGTTGTCCAGTTCTAAATACTTCCCACATTAAAAGAAAACGGACAGAAAAGAGGCAGCCTGGCCTCTGCACCCCGTTCCCCACTTAATTAACTTAACAGCAGTTCGTCTCAGGGCTCTATCATGAATTTCAGAGACAAGCTGAGAGCTGAAGCTGAGACCCTGGCAACGGCACAAACAAGACAGGAATGTGATATGTGATTCTGCAATCCGCACAGTGAACGGGTGACTCATGCCTGACGGTTATAAACAAAAAGGGAAGCCAGCACTGTCTCCAGGAGACAGGGAGTGAAAAAAGAATAATACTGAGAGGGCTAAGGCCGAGTTCCCCTGGTCCCATTACGGCCACCTGAAAGTCTGACCTCACATCTGTTTAATGCAAGGCCTCCACCAGGAGCAGTGCATGCCACTTAACAGGCATTCGATTTTAAACCGTGGAGCAAATGGAGAAATGATGCTCTTGTTAGTGACTCACAATCACTTTAGATCATCATCGTATGGGAAAGTTTCTGGCTTTCAACCCACATTTCACATATTTTAAAGATTTCACCTTACCTGGAATTGCTATTTACTCCCTGCTCTAATGCACTCTGGTCGTTAAGGAGTTGTGCTGCCAACCCAAAAGGTAAGAGGTTCGAATCTACCAGCTGCTCCAAGGGAGCAAGATGGGCAATCTCCTATGACGTAATTTACAACTTCTGAAAACCTGTTAGAGAGTCAGCTATGAGTCGGTTCTGACTCGACAGCAGTGAGCAGCTGTTGTTCAGTCTACGAAAAAGTAATGAATAAGCATTTCATTTTTCAGTCATGAAAAAGAGTTTAAGGAATCATGAAAATAACCTCTAGTTCCTATTTTGAGTCATACTGAATTTCTGAAGCGATTGCTTTTATAGAACACATTGAAGTGTTTACTTTTACAAACCCATGGAGTTTATAAAGCTGATCTGTTGCCATCATATTCCCAGCAGGATGAACAGAATGCAACAAGAAAGGAGTATGCACAACTTTGAAAATATCAGAATTTACCACTTTGCCTTTATTTTTTATATAAAATAGGCTTTACCTCAAAATGCCATAAAGTAATCACTGGAGAAGCCTGATTACTTCCATATTAATCCCTTAAGAATTAAGGATCTTCCTGGTCAGAACGCCTTTCTCTGTGACAGTGCATTGTTGAAATAATGGCAGCTCAAGATGATTATAAGGATGACTCAAAGAAAACAATCAGGTATTCGGGCTAAAGTTGGGAGGTAGCAGATGTCTCCACTTTCTCTGTTGTTCTTAAGCCTCAGGTTTACATCACACGGACAATAAGCCCACAGCTCCCTACCAGCCCTGTGCACAGCTGAGCCTCCAGCTCAATTCCTATCCCCATATCCTGGCTGCCTTTACTTCCGGTCTCCTTCCGTTCTCCTGAGGCGGCTGGAAGACTTTTCATAGTTTTACAAAAAGGTTGTTTCCCCTTCCTTTTGCTGTATTCCCCTAAACTATCACTTTTAAATATTAATTACATATTAAGGGAAATGCCTCTCTATTCTCATTATTCTTGATAGAAAACACCTTGACTCTTGTTAACCCTCAATTACCTGTGGTACAAATACTCTCCAGGAGGAAGCTGCAATTAAATGAGTTGCTAGACTATTATGTGCCTCATAAGAAACCGCGACTAAAGGGAAACCAACCAGAGCCTTACCCCAGTTGTCAACACAGCTCATCTTTCTACCTAGTAAAAATATCACTGTGGTGACTGGAAGGCCAGAAAAACAACATTTAGGGGAAAATTAATGATTCCAACCAAAGCCCTACACAAGCCAAAGAAACTAAGAACATTACTAAAAGTAGATATATATCCAGACCCCAAAACTTTTAACTCTCGTGTCTTAACTCATGAGAATGAGGCCCTGAAAGACCTAACATATCCTTTCTATATTTCATACTAGAATGAATTAGGTTACAGAATGTACTGAATACCTTCTATGCATTCCACTTTATATATACACATAACAAAGTATTATATTAAAAATGCAAGGTACTGCAAACCCATGTTTATCGTGGCTTTGTTCACAACAGCAAGGAGTTGGAAACAACCTAAGTGCCCATCAACAAAGGAATGGATAGAGAAACTGTGGCATATTCACACAACGGAATACTATGCTGCATTGAAAAACAAGGAACTTGTGCAATATTATTCAAAATAGGTGACCCAGGAGGACATTATGCTAAGTGAAATATCTCAGTTACAAAAGGACAAATACTTCATGGTGCCACTGTTGTGTAACAGGACTGACATTGGGGTTGCGGGGAGACTGAGAAAGATGGGATAAATAATGTACACTGCGTTGAAATAGATGAGGGAGAAAACTGCTTAAAAAGGATATGTGATTAGGTATTATTGTCATGACAGGAGTCCAGAACAAAGACTGCATAGTGGAGTGGACCTTGGGGGAGGGATTGTAAAACAATGAAAGAATTTTTCTTTTACTTTTCAAAGAGAAGAGTGTACTGAAGTGGGGAGGAGTGGGTAGGGAGAAAAGTGCAACAATGAATGAATGGAAACCCAAAGTCTCTTTTCATTAAAATTAATAATAAAAAAATAAATTAAAAGAAACCAAACTATAGCCTAAAAAATCTCGATGGGGCAGTTCTAGTCTGTTACATGGGGTCATTAGAATTTTTAAAAATGATGAATTAAACAGTACCTAACAATAAAAAAAAATGCAAGGTACACACAATGGTTCACAATAACAATGGGTGCTACTTTGCAATAAGCATCAAAACATCATTATTTTTACTGTCTCATGACATTCAGGGAGCTCTGATGGCCTGGTGGGTAAAGGAATTGTGTTCCCAACCCACAGGCAAGCATTTCCAATCCAGGCAAAGATGAACTGTCTCCTCCTGTGCAATTTACAGCCTCTGAAAACCTGATAGAGGGTCAGCTATGAGTCAGTTCTGACTCAACAGCACACAACAAGAACAACAACATTATTAAAGATGTCTTCATGAATTTGAAAGTTATGGTTTTTATGCACAGTATGGTTTACTGGATAGTATGAAAAACAACAGACTGACACTGACACAAAGCATAACTATCTACTCAGATTTACACATTGCATTTAAAACAGACTTAGACAACTATGAGATATCATCTCACCCCAGTCAAAATAGCAAAATTTAACAGAACAGCAAACAACAAATGCTGGCAAGGTTGTGGAGAAACTGGAACCCTTATTCACTGTTGGTGGGAGTGTAAAATGGTGCAACTACTGTGGAAGGAGGTTTGGTGCTTTCTCAAAAATTTGCAAATAGAGATACCATTTGACCCAGCAATTCCACTACTGGGAATACACCCCAAAGAGACCATAACTGCCACCCAAACAGATATATGCACACCCATGTTTATTGCAGCTTTGTTCACAATAGCAAAGAGGTGGAAACAACCTAAGTGCCCATTAACAAATGAATGGATAGAGAAGCTGTGGTATATTCACACAATGGAATACTATGCTGCATTGAAAAACAAGGAACTCATGCAATATTATTCAAAATGGGCGACTCTGGAGGACATTATGCTGAGTGAAGTATCTCAGTCACAAAGGACAAATACTGCCTGGTGCCAGTGTTGTAAAGCAGGGCTGACCTTGAGGTTGGGAGGAGACTGAGAAGGATGGGATAAATAATGTATACTGCATTGAAACAGATGAGGGAGAAAACTGTTTAAAAGGGATATGTGATTAGGTATTTTTGTCATGACAGGAGTCTAGAGCGAAGGCTACGTGGTGGAGTGGACCTAGGGGAGGGATTGTAAAACAATGTAAGAATTTTTCTTTTACTTTTCCAAGTGGGTAGTGTATTGGGGGGGGAGGGTTGGGAGGGGAGAAAAGTGCAACAATGAATGAATGGAAATCCAAAGTCTCTGTAAATTTTCATTGAAATTAATAATAAATGGGGGAAAAACAGATTTAGAAGAGTATTGGTTTCTAATCCAAGACATGCCTGTATGCAGGATAGTTATATTTCACTGCAGGACACACAGGATAGTGTACGTTAGTGGTTTGAGGAAGACAGATAGATATGTTCAATTTCAAGAACACAGATCACTGCCTATAAGGAATTTTTAACTTAGCATTTGCCTGAACTTCTCATATCCCTTTTTAAACCCATCAATTTTTAGTTTCTCTTTCTTCCTCTGGCAACCCCATGGAATATTTTCTTTATTTTAATTATACTGCTAGAATAACATCCTTTCTTTCACTGTCTTGCATGTATTATCCCAAACTTGTTTCTGGAATAGTCGTATACTTACTCCTGTCAATGGTACCACCTTGCCCAAAGGAATCTTTGCTCAGCCTTGCTACTTTTTAATCAACCCCTATCTTTCAGAAAGTCTGTTGTTAGAGATCTCTCCAAAGTATTGAAGAGCAATGATGTCAGTCTGGAGACTAAGGTGTGCCTGATACAGGCCATGGTGTTTGCAATCACTTGCTATGCTACACTACACAATGACTAGAAATGATAGGAAGAGAATAGATACATTTGAGCTCGGTATTAGAGAAGTGTATATACCATGGACTGCTAAGAGAATGAACAGGTTTGCCCTGCAGAGGGTGAAACAAGGCTGTTTCTTGGATGCAAGTATTTTGAAGCTTCGTCTGACATACACTGGACATGTTGCCAGGAGGGACCTGTCCCTGGAGAGCGGCGTCATGCTTGTGAGGGTGGAAGGACAGCACAGGAGAGGAAGACCCTCGATGCGATGGATGGACTCAGTAACTGGAGTAATTGGAAGAAGATGTGTCAGAGACAGTGAGATTGGCACAGGATAGAGCAGGGCTTAGGGCTGTTGTACACAGGGTCGCTATGAGTCGCAGGAGATTCGACGGCACATAACAACAACAATAACAAAATCTTTCAGCCCACAAGCCCTAGTGGCTTAGAGCAGTATGTATGGGGCTGACAACTCAAAGGATGAAATGGCAGCCTGAGATGACCAGTTGCTCTGAGGGAGACAGGCAGTTTCTCTGTAAAGACTTAGGGCCTCTGAAAGCCAAAGGAGGGTTTTGGAGGCAGAATCGACGCGAAGGCATGAGGTATTTGGACCTTTAATCTCTCAATCTAGATACATTTTTATCTTCTAATATCAATGCATCAAAAAGATGACATGTTACCAACAACAAAAAACCTCAACAACCTGGGTTGAAGGGAAGATGACATGTTATCTAACTAGAGATGAGCAGGAGGTACTAATTGTGCTTCACAATAAATGCTCACAGCTAGACAAAAATCCAAAGATGCTGGTTTTCTAGCAATAAGCAATGTTTAGTAAATTCTGGGATTAAAACTTTGCATTAATTTTTGTCATTTTATGTCAAATCCTTTATAATGATGATATTTCAAAAAATAGTAACTGCTCAGAAACGAAAAGCAGCAATATCTGTACAATATTAAAATTCTTTCCAGAGTCATCTGTAGGTACCGCTCGGCTGACGATGATTTGCAGCAACCCTCTGGACAAGTCTTGCACCATCATCACGATCTGTCATGCCCACACCATTGCTGCATTCGCTGTGTCACTGTCACTCCACCTTGTTGAAGGGCTTCCTCTCTTTTTCTGACAATCTACTTCTCCTACTGGCAGTTATTAATTGAGGGTTATAAAGAAAAAATTACACTTCAGTTTGTCAAGAGTTTAAAAAAGGGGGCGGGGAAATGACTTCATTTGCAAGTCATTAGACCTGTCCTGCAAACATCAGTCTATGCTCAAAAAAGTCAAGCTCACTGCCACTGAGTCAGAACTGACTCAAACTGACCCTCTGTTGGGTTTACAAGGCTAAAGATTACCTGGGAGGTGGTGATAGTCCATCTTTTTCCCTCTGAGCCACTGTAGGAACAAGCTTTGGGTTAGCAATGCAGCGCCCTATGGACTATGCCACCAGGGGTCCCTAGTCCGTCTTCACTCACTCACTCATTGCTTTGAAGTTGGAACCAACTCACAGCTTCCCTCCAGCAAGCTTTCAGAGGCTAGTAAGCACAAGGGAGAAAGAAGATTGTCCACTTATCTACAAGGAGCTGCTGGTGGATCTGAACTGCTAAAGAGGTGCTGCCCTTAGGCTAACAATGCAACTCCCTACAAACACTGCCACTCTGGTTCTCTGAAATATACCTCACCAGACATCTCTGTAAGAACACTGGTGGCATAGAGGTTAAGGTGTTCAACTGTTAACCAAAAGGTCAGCTGTTTGAACTCACTAACCACTCCTTAGGAGAAAAGATGAGGGTATCTTTTTTTCAAAAAGATATACAGGCTTGGAAACTCTGTGGGCAGTTCTGCTCTGTCCTGCAGGGTTTCTAAGTCAAAACTGGTTTCTCAGCAGTGCGTAGGGCGGCATCACCAGGGAAGAGCTACTAACCAAGTCAGTGTGGGAAGTCTGGCTGCCATGACACACACATTTGTCCATGGAAAACACTTGTAGGCATTCACAGGCACTGGTAACAGCAGAACAACTGAGAGTTAGTCATACGACTGCCCCAGCAAATGAAACACTACGAGGCTATAGGATTTCTTGGAAAAGTCGCTGCCTTTTCTTTCTTTTCCTACTATTTTTCAGAGAAAAAAAAAAAAGAAAGAAAGCAAAAGATATACAAATACACAGACCTCTCGGTAGTTAAACTTACAGCTGCTAACTGAAAGGGTGGTAGTTTGAAGCCTCAGGTCACTCTGAATGAGGAAGACAGACAGTCTGCGTCCATACAGTTCCACAGACCTGGCAACCCTAGAGGGCAGTTCTTCTCTGTCCAGTAGTGTAGCTGCGAACTGGAACAGACCTGACAGCAACAGATCCAACTTTCGTTTGTTATAAACACATATGCTGTGGTATTGTTATGTACCACTGAATGAGAAGTGACTCATGGCTGACCTTCCAGAGGTTTATCAGAGACAGTAAATCACACAGGAGATCGCTTATCTTTCTCCGGCAGTGCAGTTTATGGATTTGAACCTTTTTGCCTCTGAGCACAACTCCTTACCTCTAAGCCACCAGAATTTCCTTGTAAACATATATGTTATTGTTATGTGCCGCTGAGTCAACTAGACTCATAACAACCCTATGAACTCTGCCCTATCTTGAGCGAGCCTCACCGTCTCTGACACACCTGCCCCCACTGCCACAATCACTGTGTCAATCCATCTCATCCAGGCTCGTCTTCTCCTGCATTGTCTTTCCATCCTTCCAAGCATGATGTCCCTCTCCAAGAACTGGTCCCTTATGGCAACATGCCCAAGGTATGAGAGACAGAGCTTCACAATCTTTGCCTCCAAGGAGCAATCTGGTTTCACCGTCTCTAGAACAGATTTGTTTGTTCTTTTGGCAGTCTACAGAATGTTCAATACTCTTCTCCAGCACCATAACTCAAAGGCATCAATTCTTCTGTCATCCTTCGTCATTTTGCCCAGCTTTCAGATGAGCAGCAAGTAATTGAGATGACCATGGCTTGGATCAGGCATATCTTAGTTTCTAGACTGACATCACTGCTCCTTAGCACTCTGGAGAGGCCCCTGAAAGCAGACTTTCCTATCGTAACTTCTCTTTCGATTTTCTGACTACTGGTGCCAAGAGTTGTTGATTGTGGATCTGAACAAGCTGGAACTATTAACAACCTCAATCTCTTCTCCATCTATCATGATGCTGCCAATAGCCTAGTGAGATGCAATTTTTGTCTTCTTGATGTTGAGATGCAATCCATAATGAAGACTGCAGTCCTTGACCTTCTGCAGCAAATGCTTCAAGTCCTCCTTGGTTTAGGAAAGCAAGGTTGCATCATCTGAATAATGCAGTTTGTTCATGAGTCTTCCTCCAATCCTGATGACACATTCTTCCTCATTGAATCCAGCCTCCTGAATAGTCTGTTCCACAGAGATTGAAAAGGTGTATATATATATATATATATATATATATATATATATATGTTTGTATATAACTGGGAGACAGACAATTGTGTTCCGCTGCACTTAGGAAAGAGAAAAGGAAGTGGTAGGTATGTGTGCTACAAAGAGGGGTTGGTTAGGCTGGTGAAGGCTAATACATTTACATATAAACACAAAAATGGTGAACACGGTGAATGGCAAAATGTGCTGCCAAATGGAAAAGGACTAATTTTGAACACTAAACAGTATCAGACACTAACAGTTTGATAGTGTTTTATTGCTGCATTATGAACTGAGAATTTCAGAGGACAAAGAGCTAAAAACTAGGACTATGAAGCAGTGTGGGTTCATGTGAGCTGGCCCATTCTGGAACAAACCAAAAATGGTTAATTTATGAGGACTTTAAAGTAGTACATTAGAAGAATGACCATTGTATGATAGGGTAGGGGGAAATTCTGCTTTGATAATTTGACAGCTCAAAATGAACATTTCATTTCCCCTCATTCAATCTTGGTTTCCTTTCGCTAAATGTTTTCTTTCTTTCTCACCACCCCTCACCCCCCATTCTGATACAAACCAAATGGAAGGGTTGTTTAGAGCTAACTTGTTGGTCCTAAATATAACTGGAGCTAAACAAAAAGATCTTTCTTAATGGCATGAAAAATCTTCAAAGTAGCTATGATAGGCTTCCAGCAACAAGCTGAGCTTCACTGATGTATTTAATAGAGATGGGAGTTTAACTGTGGAGAAAGATCAGTGTCTGAACTCTACAAAGGCCACAGAGGCCTCTCTGAGGCTCAGCATCAAGGGGTTCTAAACTTAGAACCCCTGGGGTCTGTTACTATATCTACATCAAAACCATCGGAGAAAAATGTCAGTCCAGAGAAATACCAGCTAAAGAAACCTCACGAATCACATGAAGCACACCCCAATGAGTGGAGAATTCTTGAGGAAAAGAGAAGAGGGAGAATATATCTTTCAACTGTGCTGAGAAAAAGTTGATGTGAGACTCAATTTCCCAGCCAAGCAATCTCTTCTATTTCTATCTCAGACCGACTACTAAGTACAGACCAGGAATGGGCACCGGGATCCCCCACCAGTAAAAGATCTGCTTTGCTATGTGCTGGGGTATGGGTCTTGCTTTTGTCCCTATGACTCTCATATGCCTTCAACTCATGGAATAAAAGTTTTTTATGTTAAAATCAATACAAGAACAGAGAAATCATTTCCTCCTGAAGTCAGGTAAGGAACTCAAGCCTGCTTATCTGACCAAGACGTTTTGTTGGCATTCCACAATTGTTTTTAAAAGATAAGAATAAGAAAATACACCACCTTGCTTACAGCAATTCTTTCAGTTATTTAACTGTTATTAAAATGTATTTCTTGGCGAACTCTGGTGGCCTAGTGGCAAGAAACTGCACTGCAATCCCAGAGGTGCGCGGTTTGAATCCACCAGATGCTCTGCTGGAGAAGGAGGGACAATCTCCTCCTGTACCTGTCAGATCTGATTTGATGCTACACACACAAAAATAATAATAATAAAAAATTTTAAAAAATGTATTTTTTATTCTCAAATGAAGGTCACAATGTTCTAGGTTACATGACATCAATCTAGTGGGTTCCACCATCTTTTTCTTTTTTTGCTACCATTATTTTTAAAAAAATGAATTCACGTAAAATAGAAGTGAAAAATATCAGTGTATTTTCAGGAAATTATTGTTCATTTCAAATTTATATATACAATACATATTTATAGTGGGTTATGATATGATATTTATTTCTTATAGTGACTTAAGAGTTTTAAAAAAACACTTTGAGAAATAGTGAGCTATGGGAAACTTGAATGAACTGGTTCAGTGTGGCTATCACAGAAAGATTCTATGTAGATAAAATATTTCTGAAATGGGAAGTTCGTAGTCGTGGATCAACTGAACAAACCTCAGTTAATAAGAAAGGATTATTGTCAGAGTTACCCGAGAACTTTCAGAGCGCTCAAAGTGAGGAAATAAGAGCTCTCAGTCTGAATACAAAGCAAACTCGTCATTAGTCAAACTGGGGCTAGGTCATCTAATTCACAAGAAAATATTCAAAAAACAACACAATCCAGCTGATACTCTGTTGGGAGTGATATAAAACTTCTGGCAATAATCATGCCACCTGGTGACTTGCATTAACAATCTAGTTGCTGTGTTGTTGTTAAGTGCTGTTGAGTCGTAGGTGACTCATAGCAACCCTATGAACGAAAGTCCTCAACACTTGTGTGACTTTCATTCTCTCTTCAGGTTCATAGGTTTCTGGTGGCAAGCTATTATGGAAGTGGATGCCACTCCTGCTTCCAAGCTTGTTTTAATTGGGGAGCTCCACCAAACACTGTCCACCATGGGTAACCATTAATGCATTTGACACATCAGTGTCACAGTGTTAGGCTTCACAGCAACCACAAGTTACCTCTGTACAGCAAGTGGACAAACCAGGGCTATATGACCTAGAAGAATGTCTGACCAAGAACAATTTAAAACTGGCCTTAGAGCCGCGGATTAAAGTCAACAACCTAGGACACTTAAAAATTATTAAAATGGCAAATTTTTAGTTCTATTATTTTTCAGTACTCTGTTCTTTGCGGAGTGCTTGAAGAGTGACCACCATAATGAACAGTATGGTACTCATATGGACCCAGAAATGTATGATAAATCAATTACTTCCACTGAAACAAATGGTCATTAATATCCTTCACCCTGTGAAGGTAGCAATGTTTTAGACAGGAATGGGGGTGAGGGGGAGAGGGGAGAGCAGTAGCCAGAATGTACAATAGCACACCAGATGTTATCTTTGGGTCTGGATTTAGAACCCATTTTCCTGGTGGCTTTGGCATGGTTTATTATTTCTTGACTTAAGCAGAGAAAAATGAACCTTGAAAACACAAAAGATATGCCCAATAGGATAATAAAAAGACCTCAAGAAAATAGCAAAAGGAAGCTAAGAACAAAATGAAGACAATCCAGGGACTGCAAAGCCAATGTTAGTTAGTGCCAGCAAAAAGGAAGCATAAACAAGTTGTATTAACCTGCTCTGTGGTCATGGTGTGGACTTCCCACCAAAGGACTACAAAACTAGAAATACGCGTTATTTTTTAAAATGCTAGCCTGTATACATAGCCCCCTCTAGCATTTATCAAAGGGAGCTCTGGAGGCTTAGTAGTAAGAAGCTGTGCTACAATTCCAAAGGCACATGGTTCAAATCCACCAGCTACTCCACAAGAGAAGGATGGGCAATCTCCCTCCACTTGTGAGATTTAGAGCCTCTGAAAACCAGCTGCAGAGTCAGTTACAGGTCGGTTCCAACTCAAAGGTACTCAACAACAAGAAGCATTTATAAAAATAAAAGAAACAAACAAACAAGAGAAACTAGATCTTAGAAGGAAATGAGATAATATCATTAACTTCTACAGTGTCACAGGCTATGGTTGCAACCAGAGGTCTCATCTGGTAGCTGGGAAACTGAGTCTGTTAGAAAAGAGGCAGGGGATGAGGTTGCAAGAAAGCGAGCATTGTTGAGGTCCTGGCCAACAGCCCTTTCCTTCCTGACACCACTAAGCAAGGCGATGGCCTCCCGACCCTGAGAATGTCTCCATGCTGTTAGTCCTGGTTCCTAATGCAGTCACATCCTTTGCTGACCACCAGTCGCGCTAATCAAATAATCAAGTCCCAGCTTTCTAAGAGACTGGACAAGCTACAAGAGAGGAGTCCTTCCTAAGTGGAGCCGTGAATACTAGTAAGTAGATAGTATGATCTCTTAGGAGGGGTCACAAGAACCTGTAGTCTTTTCTGGAGAGAAGTAAACACATTCCTTAGATAACTGGATCACTTTCTCTCTTTTCCTGAACCAACCCTGCCCTCATAGAGGTTTCTTAGAAATTCCTTAGAAAGTAGGAGACACATCTGCTCGCACCTCATAAACTGATGGCCAGTTCTAAGGAAAAGCCCACAATATCCTTTCTTTGGTCTCAGTTGTAATAAGAATATAAACTTCCCTCTCATTGTCTTATTTCTTTTAGGAAGGGCTGGATGGCTAGAGACAATTTCAATAACTCTTTTCTCTTAAGGAATGAAAAATTGTTTCTAAGTGATTATAACTACTCTGTAAAAGTCTACCAAGAGGCAAATATCACATTCCTTCTATTTCAGGAAGCGGGGTAAGAAGGCAAACCGCTCAGGGCCTAGCAGCATGAGAGCAGAGCAGAGATGCATACTGCCACGTGCCTGGCTGGTTTTCAACTGCCTAGATTACAGTGCTTTGACATCATATACCTCCAACTCCAGAGTATGTTTTTCTAAATTACTTTCTTCTGAGAAAACACAAATGAAACAAAAGCGAGTATATACATGTGTGCTTGGTGTGGAAGGAAGAGATGGGTACCTGCAGGAGAGCATGGTGCATCGTCACCTCCAGCTCAGCTAAGACATGGGCCGCATCCTCACTGTCCTCTTGGACCTCCAGGTCCTCCTCAGGGATGGTCTCCCAGTTTCCCTGGTGAGCAACCAGAGTGTGCACTAGCTCGTACTGGCCAGGGAGGGCCAGGCTGACCCGCGTCTGAGTCCCATAGGTGAAGCGGAGGCGCCGAAGCTTACAGCTTTCCTCACTGGCCAGCTTGATGGTGGGAAGCACCTGCACCCCCAGGAGCAGGTTCAACAGCTGGCACTTGACACTGCAGTCCTGGCCGAGGATCAGGATGCAGGGCAGGCAGTCCACAATCTGCTGGAGGCACTTCTCTTCCTCAGGTGGGAATGAAATGCAGCTTAGCTGGCCTGGTAGGGGGAGGGGAGGATGGGGAAAGAGAAATACAGAGAGGCGTGAGAAAGGGCCGAGATACCTACACACAGCCAGCCTATCGGGGGCAGGTGCCTAGGGGAGGTGTTTCTAGGAGGCTCTGAGCTGTTGTGTCTACCCAGAAAACGTGGCCCCCACCCACTGCCATTAAGTCAACTGGACTCACAGTGACCCTACAAGACAGACCACAACTATCAAGTAATTTCCAAGATGGTATTCTTTATTGAAGCGGGCTGCCGTATCTCTACCCTTCAGTTCAGGTCACTGTGAATCACCCACCTTTTGGGCAGCCCAAAGCAAAACCCCTAAAACAAAACCCACTGCCATCAAGTCACTCCTGAATGACAGTGAGCCTATATATATACTGGACAGAGCAAAACTGCCCAAACAGGGTTTCACGAATGCAACCTTAACAGAAGCAGTCTGGCTCATATTTTTGCCATGTGACAGCTGGAAGATCTGAATCACCACCTTGTGCTTAAAAATTCTTTGTAAAGGTTAGCAGTGACCTGGTTTGCCTGATCTTTTTATTGGGTAAACGGACTGTTTAAGGTAAAAGAGACTCAATGACAACAAGAATGAAATGACAAGGCCAGCGACCTGAGTCCAAGGAGAAACTCCACCTAAATATGTAAAAGTGAAAGCCTTCCTTCTAAGAAAAAGCCTAATTCTTAAACATACATGCAAATTTCTCTATGATAATACAACTTTAGCTTGCTACTTTCCTTACTTATGGCATATTTTATTACCAAACATATGTATGAGCTACATCTTTAAATGTACACAAGTCAAAATAGAGTATTACTCAAGTTTGACTTAAGTGCTAGAATATTTTCCAGTTCATCTCCCTGATATTAAGTGACAACTCCCAGCTGCCAACTCATCTGTTCTCCTACAACACAGGGAGCTCAATTACCATCAATACCTCCTAATCAGATCACATTCTTCCAGTTTACAGATGACAAGGTCCTGAGTAAGACAAAGGAAGAGGACTGCCTACTACAAGAATGTCCAGCAAATCTAGGAAGAGATGCCATCTATCTCAACAATACCCTTCTTTCTGGGCAACCACCATTAACCTAACTGTCGTTGCTGTTTACCTTCCAATCAGAGCAGACTCATAGCTGACTCTCGTTTTCAGAGGCAGTAAACTGCACAGGAAAAGACTGTCCACCCTCCTCCCGAGGAGCAGCTGGTCAAACCACATGCCTCTGGGTTGGCAGCGCAGCTCCTTACCATTAAGCCGCCAGAGCTCCTTGACTAATCTAACTGGCTCAGCTCATCAGTGTCAAGCCTGATCTCATAGCTGACTTTGCAGTGGATTTTTTCAGAGGCTATAAATTGCGCAGGAGGAGAATGCCCATCTTCCTCCATTAATTGGTAGATTTAAACTACCAGCCTTGGGGATGGTGGCACAATTCCTTATCCACCAGAGCTCCCTTCTAAGTAGACAGCACCCCACAATGGATTCAAATATTACTCAAGAAAGAACAAAACACTTCCCAAGATATGGGAGCCTCTCCCTGGGAAAAGCAGAAACCAGTTTGCAGAAAGCCTGAAGTGGGTGTTGTCTCCACCTCTTCAGCACCAGCGCTTATCTCTACCTATGATCCAGGAAAGCTTTGCACTTGCTCAGAAAGGGGAAAGAAGGTTTCCACGCATGAACTATATACATCTTCATTAAAACTTGGGTGGCACCAAATGAAACTGTATTCATATGAGTCATTTAACCAAGAGCTACATTAAACCATTTCTAAGTTTCTTCTTTTGCTCCTGTAATTGAAGCAGCAAGGAGCATGGTGGTACAACAGTGAAATGCTCAGCTCTGAACTGAAAGACTGGTGGTTGTTCAAACCCATCCAAGGGCTACATAAGAGAAAGATCTGGCAATCTGCTTCCATTAAGAGTACAGCAAGAAAACCCTACAGGCCACTTCTACTTTGTCATATGGGGAGTAACTATGAATCAGAACTGATTTGAGAGGATTCACTAAGAGCAGAAGCAAAGGAGGCCTGACTCAATAAAGATGTTTTCTTACTTTAGACTGTATCAACTTTGCTACAAATCTATTTCATATCCACATGCTTTCATCTCTTCCACAAATGGCACCACCAATCCAGAGATAAGATTGAAAGAGGTCTCTTTCCACCCAGACCCCCGTATGTATTTCGTCGGGGCTCTTCTGACTTGTCTGTGTGTATGACTCTGGCCTGGCACCATATATCCATTACATCAAAGAAACATGGAAACTATTCTCCTGGGAAAGGCATGGGTTACCTTGAAAAAGTAAAGAGTATTAAATGAGTACCTAACTTGATGCAAGGTGTTTTACCAGCATGAAATTAAATCAACAGACTGCATGTCTAGGCTTGCATCTACAAATCTTAAAAGTAAGGTGGACACGTCAATTGCTGTATGATCACTTAATGAGTGGCAATGAACAGTTAAGAGTCCCTCAATACTTTGTTCACAAACCCTCCAACCGAATGCCACTGAGTCAGTTCAGATGTTGAGTTAATTCCAAATAATGGCAAGTGTCTCTTGTATTTATGAGGCTGTAAAGTTACAGGAGATTACCTCATCCTTCTTCCAAGGAGTGGCTGATGGATTTGAACCATTGGCCTTTGGGTTAGCTGCTAGATATGTAACCATACTGTCAGGAATCTCTAGTATTCTTCACAGGTAGTTGTTGTTTATAATTATCAACAGCAGGAAGAGCCATCATATTTCTCTTTATCCTCAGCATCCAACACAATGACAGAAACACTGTTGTTGTGAGGTGCCTTCCCTCAGCTCTGACTCACAGCACCTCCGTGCACGGCTGAGTGACGTTCTGCCTCATTCTGCACCATCATCACAATCTCTGCTGAGCAAGCTCATTGCTGCAGTCACCATGCCAGTCGGTCTCACAAAGGGTCTTCTCTTCTGCTGACCCTCTGCTTTTCCAAGCCTGATGGAAAGGGCCAGTCCCTGTTGACACCACGCCCAAAGCCTGTGAGCTGAGTGAAGACTTAACGCTATATATTTGCCCTGGATAAGGGTCCACTTAAGTGTGAAGAACTGTCTACAGAAAGCTGTAAGAAGTTCCACCACGTATTTGGAAAAGTTGACTGTGGTGTAAAAGCAACTGCCATTACTGAGAAGTTACCTTCCAACATGGAAAACAGATGAAGACAAAAGAATAAAGCCTCTCTCACTCCTCTTATAGGACTGAACTCCCCCAGTCTCAGCCTGAACAGTGTGGAGTTCAGCTAGACTCGTTTCACCTCACCTAAACTTGCTATCTTTCCTCTCTTTTCTAATCCTCCTCAGATTTCTAAGCTAAGAGCATACAGACTACCCTCCCAACTCCTTTAATAAAAAGTTGTTTTGCAGCAAATAAACAAACAAAATGAGCCCTGGGACTGCTATTGCCAGCAAAGTGGTAATAATGAACAAAACCCAACTTAACCACTTTTCAGGACCAGAGGGAGAGGCCTCAACGAGCCAACCTTATCAACGATAGGAAAGGCAGCAAGACAAGCTGCATCTGCCAAAACCACAGCAGACACACCCCATTCAACATCTGACCCCAATCCTGCCCCTCCCAATCTCTTCTACAGAAACACCCATTACAAAAAGACTTGTGGTGTCAAAACCACCAGGGCAGGAAGGGGATCAGGGAGAGCCCAATTCTGGCGTTACCTACCCATGTGTTGTGCTAGGGTTCTGCAGCCAACCTTTTGGACGGAAGTCTTCACTATGGACACAGTCACGTCCTCTGAATCTCCCAAGGAAATCTAGTGTCCTGGTGCAATACACACTGGGCTGTTAATTACAAGGTCAGCAATTTGAGTCCACCAGCCAGTCATTGGAAGGAAAAAAAAAACCCGAGCAGTCTCTTCCCATAAAGATTTACAGCCTCAGAAACCCAACTGCCGGGTGCCCCAAGGCAAAGCCAACTCAAGGACTGTGAAATGGGTTTTTTGTTTTGTGCTGCTTCTATTAGTCTTCAGCTTTTTCATTGACCTCAACAAATCCAAATGATTGGAAGGAGGGCCTGAAGTTACAAGCAGATCACCTCACTCATTATTTCTCTGCAAGGGAAGGCTTACAGCATCGACTTGAGAAGAGCATCAGAGCAGGGGGCAGATTTTCCAATTCCACACTTTACAAATGCTCTGTGACCTTGGCAATTCACTTCCACTTCTTTAAGCCTCGAGTTTCTCGTGGGCAAAACCTGGGGTAGGGGGAGTTGGGTTCGTTCGTTCATCTTTAACCTCTTTCCAGCTTTAAAATGTCAGGATTCCATCAATTTTGATTGTTGGAAGAACAATGATTGAGGGGAGGAGGCGGCTGGTTTGACTGATTTTACCTTATTTTAAGGTATATGTGAATTTAATGATGCACGCTCCCTCGGCACTTCTATAATTGTGGATCAAAAAGCTGACTGAACTAGCCAGAGGCTCTGAGGACCTACAGTGCAGCCTGAGCAGTCTTCTAAAGAAGAGATTAAAATTGGAGCCGGACAGGAGGCGGAAGGAAGGCAACCATCTCAGAGCTGGAGCAGCTGCCTTGCTGACAGCTAAAGGGCTTCCAAGTTAATCAGGTTTCTTTTGTAATTACTATAACAGCATCTGCATATGGGGCTGCCAGAAGGCACCAGCACGCTTCTCAGCTGGTGCACATTAACCCTGCCAACTCTGACTGCAGAAAACTCATCAACCTGTCTTCACTGAAAACCAATGCAATTGTGTGTGTGTGGTTGTTCTTAAACAAAGATTATCTTGACTGAGGTGGTTACTTAAACTAGAAAGGAGAAGAGGTAGCCAACTAGTTGCCATTTTGCTTATTTCTAGATTTTGTTCAGCCTGAAGAACTGATCATTTTATATGCATCAATTCATTATCTGACAAGGTCTATTTATCATACTCACTTTAAGATAAAGACAAGACAGAAATTGTCACATTCATCCTAGAACTATCAGAGAGCCCTTGGGTTAGCACAGTTCCCAATGAGCAGGCCACCAGAGCCCTCTGAAGTTGTCAGGGACTTCATTTTACTTGAATCCACAATCAACACCCATGAACGCATCAGTCAAGAAATCAAACAATAAATTGTATTGGACAAATCTGCTCTCAAGGATCTCTTTACAGGACTAACGAGCAAGGGTATCACTTTAAAGACTATGGTGTGAATGTGAATGAAGGATAGTGTGAAACACAATGTATAGGAACTATGTAAGCAAACCAAGAAATATATTTTTTTAAAAAAACAAAACAAACAAGACAGTGAGGTGTACCTGACCCCAACCATGGTATTATCAAATGCTTCGTATGCATGTGAAGTTGGACAATGAGTAACGAAGCCCTAAAAGTTATTCATATTTTTCTGAATTGTGGTGTTGGGGAAGAGTACGGAATATGCCATGGGCTGCCAAAAACCCAAATCTGTCTTAGAAGGAGCACAGCCAAGAGGCAAGGACAGTGAGACTTTGTCTCACGTATGTTCGGCATGTTGTCAGGTGGTGCCAGTTCTTGTAAAAGAACATCATGCCTGGAAAAGTAGAGGTTCAGGGCAGAAGAGAAAGACTCGCAACAAGACAGAGTCACACAGTGATTACAACAATGGGGACGGCACAGGACTGGAAAAGGATCACTATGAGTTGGAGTCAACTCCACAGCATTTGATAATGACAACACAGGAGAGGAAACTGAAGCTTAAAAATAAAAATGAATCAAATTCCCCAGATATTTACATCTATCTATGGAGATTCCTTATTGCTGTTGAGTAGAAACCAGCTCACACCAGACCCTCGAGCGAGTTCTCAGAGACTGTAAATCACAGGGAGGTACATGGTCCTTCCTTATCCTGAGGGGCAGCTGGTGGATTTGAAGCATCTGCCTTTGGGTTGGCAGCTCAATTCCTTACTGACTAGGCTACAAGAGCTCTACAAAATAAAAACTGGGCTGTGCACTCTGGGCTCAGGTCTTGGGGCCAGGGTAACACCTGGTAGTACACAATGGCCCAACTACATTTTTTTTCTCAATCTAGAGCAAACACATTTTTCCCCCCAAACACAAATTTTTAACTGTAGGACTCTAATTAAAAGCCAACTGACAAGAGTTTATATGAAAAGGTATATAAACCTGTCCAAAATCATTAGGAATAAAACCCTGGGAAGGGAAATGAACACAGTATTACCACTAACTGAAATATACTTTTAAAAATGTTATGGTTATTCTACCTAAGATATCTAGGGTGCTATTAGGAAATCCTAGGTGCTTCCTGAGAAATTGTTAATGATCCTCTTACCAGTCAGCCTGGTATTAATGCAAGGCTTTAAAACAATTCATTCTGGTTTGACTTCTGTGCTGGTGGCCTACTGGATCGGGAGTTGGGCTGTTCACCCAAAAGAGGAGGTTCAAATTCAGAAGCTCCTTGGGAGAAAGATGAGCACTATTTTCCTGTGCAATATACAGCCTCTGAAAACTCGCTGGAGGGCCAGCCAGAAGACAGAAATCTACCAGCTACTCTGCAGAAGAAAGATGGGTAATCTCCTCCCATGTGATTAACTGTCTCTGAAAACCTGCCAGAGGGCCAGCTATCAGTCAGTTCTGACTCTATGGTACACAGCAACAACAAAGTAACTAGAGACAAAATATGCATTTCCAACTATGAACAATGACACTTGGCTGCTCATCAAAAGGTTGCACATTCAAATCAGAAGAAAGCACTGTTTTGTGCTGCCACACGAGGTCACCATGAGTTAGAGTCAACTTGAAGGCAATTAGGCTGCTGTTTTTATGGCTGAGGGCAGACAGAAGGATAAATCTTAAGATGAGAAAGGAACATTTATCTTTCTACTGTAATCAATTCTACTACACGCTTCAAAATATTGAGCTACACAAATCCCAGGAGCTGAGAAGGAGAAAGTTTAGCCAAGAAACAGTTATCTAGAATTCTCAAGTAAACTCTTTGACCTTCAACTAAATTTAGAAGATTCAGGAAGACGTAATTCCTTTTGAGAAAGAAGACATGAACTTAGGTAGTCTGGGTTTCAGAATCCTCTATAGAATCAAATAGTACCCTTTTTGTTGTTGTTATTGTTAAAGGACATGGTTGTGGGAGATTATAGATTGAAATGCACTTAAATAGTCCAAGCTCTTGCTGGAAGTCGCTAAATGCAGCTAGTTGAAATGTCTCTAAAATTATGCAATGTTAGGATTTCTAAGAGTTTTCCCAGGAGAAACTGGCACATGGGAAAATAGAGATGACCTCTCCAAAGGCCTCCACCGCTGGGAGCCAGGTGAGTGAATGCACACAGCACGTATGGATTAGTTCCTTTCCAGGAAACACTGCACAGCATGCTACAGAGGGAAGAGAAATACACCTGGCAGCTGAGGCTGTTAACTTTTGGGCCCCAGGGATGGAAACAGTCACCTGAAGTAAGTCAACCTCACGCTTCACAAAGGTTATGTTGTTGTTAGGTGCCATGGAGCAGACTACAAATCAAGATGACACTATAAACGAAGCCTGACAGTCTTCTGCACCATGACAGTCTTGCCAAGCTCGGCCCGCTGTTGCGGTCATTGTGTTGTTCACCTTGTGAGGTTATCCACTGGCTTTATACTATTCCAAACATAATGTTTTTCCCAAGAACATGAGATGATGATTCACCATCCTCGCCTCCAAGGAGCACAATGGTTTTACTTCGGTCAAGGTTGAATGGTCTGTTGTTTTGGCAGCCCATGGAATCCAGTACTCTTCACCTGGAAGGCATCACTGTTCTTTGTTGTTGTTAGGTGTCACTGAGTTGTCTACAATTCATAACAACCGTCTGAACAACAGATCTGAACTCTCTCCTCTCCTGCACTGTCCTTACTATCTCTGACATGTAAGCTCACTGTAATAATCACTGTGTCAACTCATCTTGGTGAGGGCCTTTCACTCTTTCTCTGATCCTCGACCTATCCCAGCATATCATTTTTCTAGGATTGGTGTTTTCCTAACAACATACCCAAGTGTGTGAGACAAAGCTTCACCATTTCTGCCTCTATGGAACACCCTGGCTGTACTTTCTCCAAAACAGACTTGTTTGTTCTTTTGGCAGTCCATAGGATATTCAGTACTTTTCTCCAGAACTACAAATCAACAGCCTGGATTCTTCTGTCATCCTTATTCACTGTCCAACTATCAGATGCTTTGGGATGAACACACCTTATTCTTTAAACTGACTTTCTTGCTCTTTAGCACTTCGAAGAGATCTTTAACAGCAAGTCTGTCCAATGCAGTTCATCATTTGATTTGTGGACTGCTGCTTCCATGGTGTCCTGTGGATCCAAGTAAAATGAAATTTTTGACAATTCCAATCTTTTCTTTATCTATCATGTTATTGTCTATTGGCCCAGTTGTGAGTAGTTTTGTTTTCTTGAAATGAGGGTTCAATCCATATGGAAGGCTATCACAAAGGGTTTAATTTTAACATCTGGAAGAGAGATTCACACAGCCTGTCACAATTCAGAAAAAAGGTGGATATATTTCAAAAGGACATAGGAACCAGCTAAAAGGAGAGTTCAATGACCAAATCAGGGACAATCTGAGCATAAAAATAAAAAAAATCCTAACAAGACATTACAACACATTAAAAAATTCCCCAAGTCCACACTGATAACAAATAAATAACGAACCTCACTGCCTTCTTTTATACTCACAGCACCTTTCCAAAATTAGTAAGTAAATGGAAAGAAAAAGCTCTCCCTTCCAGCAGAATGCCAACCATGTTGACTCCTCTTTACTTGGCCAATCTCCTTGTCCAACATTTTGCATTGATAGCAAAAGTTTAAAATCTATTTTTAGTATATTACAAAATACCTAAGTAAAATAAAAAGTACATAAAATCTACTTTAGTGTATTAACAATATGCACTGTTAGTAAAAATTTTGAGGTGCGAGGCAACAGAAATGCTGGCAGTGACAGCGAAGGTTATACATCAGCTTGGCTGGGTTCTAGTTCTAGGTGGTTTGGCAGTTATATAACGATACAATTTGGCAGTTATATAAGCAATGACAGAGTCATCTCCATTTCCAAAGAACACTGATTTTCACATAACAATTTGGTCTTTAGAGATAACTATCTTGGTTAATGAAGAGAAGGTTTAATAAATATAGAAGGGATGATGAAATTTTAAAAGAAAAAAGATCACCACTGAGTCAAGTGGGAGCTACCAATAGATGCTAGTGCAGGAGAGGAGCTTTTCTGAAGGACAGGAAATCCACGATGTCTTAGACTATTTATTACAAAAGAGTAATCAACTGCAAACAAAAAAATAATACATTTAAAGGCAAGAAGCCTAGAAGGTACCAGCTTCACCAATGATCTAGGCTAAGGTCCCCATGGGGAGGGGCAGGCATCGTGTGCACCTGGATGTGATGTCCATCAAATCACTTCTGTGCCACTCTTGATGACCTGAATCATGAGGAAACAAAATGTGGATCTAGACTGAGGGTCATCCTACAGAATATGCTATCTTCTCTAAACTTGTCAAGCATACAAGTGCCCAAGAAAGGTCCAGTAGCTGTTCTATACTGAAGTGATCTGAAGAAACATGATGTCTAACTCTACCATGTGTTTCTGGATACTGTCCTGAACCAAAGAAAGAAGAGACACTGTTGAGACAGGTTAGGTAAAATCTAAATGTGACTATGAATTGGATGGTAGTCCTGAATCAATGTTAACTGCCTGATTTGGGGTACTGTATGCTTGGATTCATATACCAGCACTGAACATCCCATGGACTGCCAAAAAAACCAAACATATCTTGAGAAAGGTGTGGCCAGGGTGCTCCTTGGAGGCAATGATGGTGAAGCTTCGTCTTTCATACTTTGGACATGTAGCTAGGCAAGCCTATTCCTTGGAAAGGGACATTATGCTTGGAAAGATGCAGGATCACAGAAGGAGAGAAATACCCTCAATAAGATGAACTGACACTCTGATCTCTGCAATGGGCTCTAGTGTCTCAGAGACGAGGAGAATAACACAGGATAGGGCAGGCTTCAGGATGTCTGTTCACAGGGGTGTTAGGAGTCATACTCGACTTGATGGCACCCGACAAGAAGAAGAAGCTGGTATTAGAAGTACGAGACTTTTTGGAAGAAACAACACTGGTTTGTTTAGAGATGATGGATTTTCTGCCTATCATTTTCTCTCAAAGGTTCAGGAAAAGATTAGAAATAGAACATATATATATTATATATGTGTATATAATATATATTATATATACATACACGTTCACACATACATATAGAGAGAGGAGGGAGGGAGGGAGGGAGAGAGAGAAGAGAGATTTGGTAATGCATTAAAATAACAATTTGGGAATCTGCATGAAGGGAATACAGGAGCTCTTTGTTTTGTTCTGGAAAACTTTATGTAAGTTAATACTTCTTTCAAAATAAAGTATATATTCTTTAATGATCCAAAAGGATGCCCAGAAGCTTACTCAGATCTGATCTCAAAGGAAAGGGATCAAAAGGATGAACTTTTCTTTAAAAGCAGGAGGGTGGGGAACCCTGAGGAAAAATATACATCAAATCCAACAACAGAAGGGCCTGGATGTGGTAATAATTTCTTCTTTGTCCTCCCTTTTCCCCTGTCACATTACCATCTACCGCTCCAATCTTCCTATGAAGGCTTATTGGTGCCAGTTTGTTCAGCGTCAGGGAGTTAAATGTTTAATGTCAATAATTAGTCCAAGGTTATACGTTGTTGTTGTTGTTGTTATGTGACATCGAGTCGCTTGCGACTCATAGCGACCCTATGTACAAGAGCCCTAAACGCTGTTCTATCCTGTGCCAACCTCGCCGTCTCAAATGCACTCATTCCCACCACTCCACTCACTGAATTGATCCATCTCATCGAGGGTCTTCCTTTCCTTTGCCACCCCTCCACTCTGCCAAAATGATGTCCCTCTCCAAGGACCAGTCCCTCCTTGCAACATGTCCAAAGTATGTCAGACGAAGCTTCAGAATCCTTGACTCCAAGGAGCATTCTGGCTTCACCCTCTCCAGGACAAACCTGTTTGTTCTCCTAGCGGTCCATGGTATAGTCCACACTCCAAATCCATAAGTCTAAGGGGTATGGAGCAGCATGATGCTCCAGCACAGACACCCTGATGAGTTACGTGTAACCACCAAGTGTACCAAAGAATGAGCCACCACAAGAAGCCTGACTTTGCATCGCCTGCAATGACCCTGTTTTGTTTGGCATGGAGAACATATCTCCACCTCCCCAGGACTGCAGACCTCCGCCTTATCATTTACTAACAAATTGTCCCCAAGCAGTAGCAGTAGAATGGCTCCATTTCTCTCAAAGGAAAAAGAGCCAGTAGAACAAGCCAGTTGTTAAAAGGAATTGAAACAATTGAAATAATTTGCCCCAATATTCTTATATGTAAAAAAAAAATAAGAATGACTTAACTCTTCACAGGTGTTTTCCCCTACTACTCTTTATGTGTTTCATTGATTATGTAAAATAAAGGCATTTGACTGTATGGATCACAACAAACTGTGGTTAACCTAAAGAAGAATGTGAAACTCAGAACACTTGATTTTGCTCATGTGAAACCTATACTTGGACCTGGCAGCAGTCCTTAGAACAGAGGAGGGAAACACTGCATGGCTCAAAATCAGACAAGGAATGTGTCAGGGATGTCCTGTCTCCATACCTTTTCTATCTATATGCAGAACAGATCATTTGGGAAGCAAGACTTTATGAGTAGAAATGTGGCATCAGGATTGGAGGAAGACTCATCAACAACCTACGCAATGAATATAACACAAACTTGTTTGCTGAAACTGAGAAGAACCTGAAATGCTTGCTACAGAAGGTCAAGGACTGTAGTCTTCAATATGGATTGAAGCTCAACATCAAGAAGATTCTCACCACTGGGCCAATCGGCAGCACCATGATAGATGCAAAAGAGACTAGTGTTGTTAACAATTTCAGCTTCCTTGGCTCCACAATAAATACCCTTGACACCAACAGTCAGGAAATTAAAAGATGAATTGCATTGGGAAAATCTGCTGTCAGAGACCTCTCCAGAGTACTGAAGAGCAACGATGTTAATCTAGAGACTAAGGTGCACCTAAAGCAGGCCACGGTCTTCACAATTACTTGCTAAGAGAGCTGAACAATGACTAAGGATGACAGAAGAATAACTGATGCCTTTGAGTTGTGGTGCTGGAAAAGAGTACTGAATGTATCATGGACTGTTAAGAGAACAAACAGGTCTGTCATGGAAAAGATGAACCAAGTTTCTCCTTGGAGGCTAGGATTTTGAAGCTCCTCCTCATAAATTTTGGGCACATAGCTAGGAAGGACCCAACCTTGGAAAAGGACATCATGCTTGGAAAGGTGGAGGGACAGTGCAGGAGAGGAAGACCTAGGATAAGATGGACTGACATGGTAATTAGGATAATGGGGGTAGGTGTGTTGGAGTAAGTGAGACTGGCTCAAGACAGAGCAGGCTTAAGATATGTTATAGGGTTGCTATGTGTCACAGGTGACTTGATGGCACATAACAACAACATTCTTCACAAGGTTGCTATGAGTCATATACAACTCAATGGCACCTAACAACAACAATTCTCCTTAAAATTCCTTAAGTCAATAACATAAGTTAAGGATATTTCAAAATTTTAAGGTATATTTCTAAAACCACGTTCCAGTAAGGTTCAGTTACCATTCCTCTAAATTAAAAAGAGAGTCATCACTGAAACTGATTGCAGCATCGCTGTGGACTTCCTGGGTAACAGACAGTGTTCAGCACTAGATTATTAGTCAAATGGCTGGCAATTCAAACCCACCCAGAGGTGTGCTGGGAGATAGGGCTGGCCTTTGCTGAAAGGCCACAGCCTTGAAAACACCATGGAGCACAGCTCTGTTCTATACTCACAACAACTGCCATGAGTTAAGAATCAATTAGATGGCAACTAAGAACAACAATCTAATTGCATTCATTGTATAACGTTTGATACAATTTAAAAAAAAAATCAATACTCCGGGAAATAAAATTTTCTCCCTGGTGTAGTGGGTAAGAAATGACACTGTCTTTCCAAATTCTCTCCTTTGTACCCAGCTTGAACGTCTGGCAGTTAGTTCTCTGTTGATATACTCTTCCAGCTGATTTTGGATAATTTTCAGTACAATCTTGCTTACATGTGATATTAATGACACTATTTGGTAATTTCTGCTGTCAGGTCACCTTTCTATGGAATGGGAACAAACATGGTCTCTTCTAGTCAGTAAGCCAGGTGGTTGTCCTCCATACTTCTTGGCACAATTTGGTTAGCACATCCAGGGCAGTGTCTGTCTGTTGAAATATGTCAGTTGGTATGCTGCCAATTCCTAGGGTCTTGTTTTTTGCCAATTCTTTCAGAGCAGCTTGCACTTCTTCCTTCATCATTAGAGGCTCTTGCTCACACATGTTGCTTCATGAAATTCTTCTGCATCAGTCAATTCCTTTTGGTATAGTGACCGTATACTCCTTCCATCTTCTTTTTTTTTTTTTTTTTGGTTTTCATTTTCCCCTTTTTTTAAAAAGGAAAAATGTCTTTAATATAAAGAGTTCCAAAGAACTTTAAAAGGTTCCCAGTAATGATTATGTCTAAAATGTACAAGATTTTAAACATAATTTATATAAAAGGCTAAAAACAAAAGGATTTAGTTCTGCCTTTCCTTTTTAAAAACTCCACAAGATTTGTGACATAAAGTTCAACAAGTTATCACCATCGGCGCCTCAGTCGTCCTCAGAATCACTGTCCCCCCTGGTGGGGATTGAACTTCATACTGTTGACAGCAACATGTCGTCTACAGGTTTCCTGGGGTTTTCTTCCAGATCTGTCTTGATTGCTCCAGACTCAGACAATTTCCACTCCAACTCATCTCTCGTCAAGTTCATGCCACCAAACACTAAAGGACCAATAAATTGAGCCTTGATATCACCTTCAAGATAAACAAACACTGTGGGCAGATTCCTGTCAGGGTAATTGGGTATGCAGGTTGTTGAAATAGCTTTGATGAATTTAACATCAGGAAATTTCCTTGCAAGTTCAGTGAAGTGCCGATTGATCAGAGCACAGAGGGGAATCCCTTGCTTGTAAAGGTGCAAGATTACCCACAAGCCCTTGCCAGCTTGGGTAACCTCTTGAACATAATCTTTTCCTGAGATTTCCAAAACTTCTCCAAATTTATTCTTGAGTTTAGTTGCTTTCCATTCCGCCAGTCTCTGTTGCCTGTACATTTCGATAGCACGTTCATCCTCCTCATTAAATTCATCTTCATTTTGCTCCAGCTCTTCCAAAGTCATCTCTTCATATGTTTTCACAATTGACTGCTGAAGGACTCGCTGCTCCTCCTCTTCCTGTTCCAATTCTTTTGAATTTTCCTTTGGGGGCAAGATGCCTTTTTTGTGTAAGATGTCATTCCACTCGGTATCTGCATTGGGGTCCTGCATCTTGTTTCCAATCGCTTAAATCAGGTGGCGAGCCCAGGCCTTCAGGTCTTTCCTTCCATCTTCTTTAAATGCTTCCTTAATCATTTAATATTCTACCCAAAGCATCCTTAAGTATTGCAAGTCAAGGCCTGAATTTGTTCATCTTAAGAAATACTGAGAAAGTTAGGCCCTTTTGATTTTCTGACTCTAGCTTTTTGTGCATTTCATTATAACACTTTGCTTTGTTTTCCCGCGTTGCCCTTCGTTAGATGGCTCTTGGCTGAAAGCAGAGAGTACCAGAGGAATATCCATCTCTGTTTCAATGACTATATAAAGGCATTTGACTGTGTGGATCACAACAAACTGTGGCTAACTCTGAGAAGAATGGGAATCCCAGAATATTTGATTGTGCTAAATGTGAAACCGATACTTGGACCAGGAGGCAGTTGTCAGAACAGAGCAAGGAAAACACTGCATGGTTCATAATCAAGAAGGGTGTATGCTGTGCTCGCTTCGGCAGCACATATACTAAAAAAGAAGGGTGTATGCCAAGAATGTGTCCTATCTCCACACCTTTTCAATCTTTATGCAGAACAGATCATTTGGGAATCAGGGCTTTATGAGTAGGAATGTGGCATCAGTATTGAAGGAAGCCTCATCAACAACTTACATTATGCAGATGATACAACGCTGTTTGTTGAAACTGAGGAGGACCTGAAGCACTTGCTGCAGAAGGTCAAGGACTTCATCCTTCAATACAGTCTGAAGCTCAACATCAAGAAAACAAGGATTCTTACCACTGGGCCAATTGGCAAAATTATGATAGAGGAAGAGATTGAGATTATTAACAGCTTTAGTTTGCTTGGCTCCACAATCAACATTCTTGGTACCAGTAGCAAGGAAATTAAAACACTAATTGCACTGGGAAAATCTGCTGTGAGGAACCTCTCCAGAGTACTGAAGAACAACGATATCAGTCTGGAGACTAAGGTGTCCCTGATCCAGGTCATAGTCTTCACAATTGCTTGTTATACATCAGAAAGCTGGACAATGACCAGAGATGATAGAAGGAGAATTGATGCCTTTGAGCTGCAATGGTGGAGAAGAGTATAGAATATATTATGGACTGCCAAGAGAACAAACAAGTTTGTCCTGAAGAGGGTTAAACCGGATTGCTCCTTGGAGCCTAGGACTCTGAGGCGTCATCTGACATACTACGGGCATGTTGCAAGGAGAGAGCAACCCTTGCAGAAGAACATCATGCTTGGAGGAAGGGTGGAGGGACAGTACAAGAGAGGAAGACCCTCGATGAGATGGATTGATTCAGTGTCTGGGATAATGAGGGTAGGTGTCAGAGACAATGATGCTGGCACAGGATAAAGCAGGTTTCAGGGTTACTGTACACAGGGTCGCTGTAAGTTGCAAGTGACTCGATGGCACATAATAACAAACAACATCCAAATTCAGGCAGTTTGAATCTGTCAGCTGCTCCATGGGAAAGATGGGCAATCTTCTCATGTGTTATTTATAGCCTCAGAAAATTGGCTGGAGGTCAGGTAAGAGTCAGTTCCAACTTAACTCAAAGGCAATGAGTTAGAGCATTTTTGGTATTAGTTTTTAAGGTGAATTGGGGAATTCAGTCAGAGAGATGCCACCTTTGGATTAGCAGCACAACTCCTCATGGATTTGTCACCAGAGATCCTTGTTCCACTGAGTGGAAACCACAAACTGTCCAACTTAAATAAGTGCGTAAGTGGACTGAATTGTGTAGCCTCCAAAATATGTGTTCATTTGGCTTGTCCTTGATTTCAGCGGTTTGGCAGTCATGTAATGATGTGATTTGGAAGCTATATAATGAAGTAATTATCTCCTGTGATGTGACTGAATGAGATCATTTCAGTGCTAAGGGGACAGAGATAGAATACTTGTCTAACTGAAATTTCAGACCTGATCTGATCTAAGGGAGTTTTGCTGTGATACAGCTTACATCACCTTTCCTTTTTCAAGAAATAATAAAAAAGAAAAGCCAGCAAAGCAAGGAGGACCTAACTAAATCAAGAATCAAGTGTGTGTTCTATGCCCTGGGTCCCAGTGCTGAGAAACTCCTAAACCCAGGAGAAGATTAATGCCAAGAAACACTGAACTCTCCCAGGAATAAGGACACAGAGATAAGAGCCAACAAAGACAGAAAGGCTTCCCCTAGAATCAGTGCCATGATTTGGGACTTCCAGCTTTCTAAACTCTGAGAAGAAAGTTCTGTTTGCTAAAACCATCCATTGGAGTTTTTCCTGCTATAGAAGTTCTACTGGATAGCTAAGACAGGCACTAAAAGCTCCTAATCTGATGAAGTTAAAGTTAGACCCTTTCCACCTTTGAGGGGGAGGGGGAAAAAAGAATAAAAGCACTCTTAAAAAAAGTCAAAAAGAGACGGGGTAAAAATCAAAGGTCTTTATAAATACATAATCTAGACATCATTTTTTGGACATCTCTGATACATCATTATTAAGGTAAGAAAGTGAAAAGCAAAAAATCATCCTCCAATCTTCCTCCTTTTCCTGTCCAGAGAACACCACCCCAGGAAACAAGCACATCACATTATGAAGTGCAACTCCAAAGAGGGTGGTGCACAGAGGTTCCCACAGCCCACGGCACAAAGCTGGGAGTGCATCCAAAGCATTCCCACAGCTGCCCAAAAGGGAAAATGCACTGCGTGGGACGACGCTTCAACATGGCACCCTCATGGAACACCAGGAGTTGCTCCACGCTCATTAACTGTCTTTCCGAGTTTTGATTTGGACTCTGGACAAACATTAAATAAAAGAGGATGTTCTCTGAGGACGTGATTTATAGTGAAAGCAAGGATCACATTTTATTATCTGTTATCCTTTCAGGTGTCAATTTGTGGAGCCCAAAAAGCAACAAACTCCACATTTGGGGGGTGGGAAGAGGACTAAATCTTCAGGCCTGACAATGGACTGTACCTCTACAGGGGCCTCCAGTTGTACCTTTGGGAAGTAAGAAAGAAAAATGCCATCTTCCACATGGATCACTTTTATACTACTGTTATAAACAAAACCATGCAGAGCTCCTGCACCATGTACAAAGCAAGACCCAGCATTCTACAAGTGAACTATTTTCCTACAAGAAACAAAGAACAAATTCACCTTAGTTCTTACAATTGTTAAAGAAGAAAAAAAACCAACCACACCCATTCATACACTTCAATTCTCTCCATACTGGTTTCTCTGAGTAACCGCTGAGAAAAACAAAGCTCAAAGCAGCTCTAAAAATAATCTTCCTGAAAGCATGCTGTACGTGAACACAAGACAATTATAATTACTCCATCAAAGAGAGAAGAATTCTCATTGTGGTCAAGTCAGAACCAACTCACAGCTGACTCTCCAAAGGGTTTGGGAAGCTGTAACAGGCCCAGGAAGCGACGAGGCATCTTTCTCCTGAGGAGCTGCTGGCAGATACGAACCTCTGACCACCAGAGAGGCTCTGCATTTGGGTTAGCTGCACAGCTCCTTACAGACTCCACCACCAGAGTTCAAAATGCAAACAGGGCTAATTTTTTTGCACTTAGTCAGAAAACAAGTCTAGAGTGTTTGAAATCTATGCCATTTAATCTCACAATCTTCTACAACATACTCTATCCTTACTCTCTCAAAAATAGCTAATGGTTAAGTTGGTAACCAATTTGTTGAAAATGCTCTAGAGAGAATATGATGAAACACAAATTGTTCTTTATTTCAAAATGTGAATTAAGAAATTAAGAATCTCAGTTAGCAGTGCTGTGGTTCACCACTGTGTATCCTGTGCCAGTATACTACTATCATGCGTTAAATAAATACTTGATGAGTGAATGGCTACTTACTGCCTGTATCATGGTATAGCTCTGGTTGGTGTAGTCTGCCACTCCAGCATAACCAGTCATCTATAAGTGTATGTCACTGGTTGTTTTTCAGAGGCTGGGATAATAAATGTGACTCTCAAAAATTTCTATCTTCTCTCTAAAAAGGATGCCCTTCTGAAGCGGGAAAGAAGGACCACAATTGCATTTAATCAAAGTATCACTCTAATATTCATCAAATGGTTTCAAATTTGATAATCACAGGTAGTCCTTGACTTACTACTCGACATTCAAGTTACCATGAACCACATTTATGTATTCAAGTTACCACAAACCACACTTAAGGCTAACCAGCTTCTGAGTTTTTTGGTACAGTTTATCATCAGTAATATGTACTACATTCCATAACTCTTGGCTGCTGTGAAGCTGAAACTGTGACACTGATGTATCAAATGTGATAATGGTTACCCATGGTGGACAGTGTTTGGTAGAGCTCCCCAATTAAGTGGCATCCACTTCTGAAATAGCTTGCCTCAGGAAACCCTATGAACCTGGAGAAATGATGAAAGTTATACAAGTGTCCAGGTCTTTTGTTCATAGGGTCTCTATGGCACTTAACAACAACAACAACAACATGTTCTACACACAATGTTGCAATGAGTAATTTGCTGATGTTACCATTCTCAGATACGTTTTAAAGCTCCAAAGACAAATAAACATTGGACTTAAAAAGATACTGCTTTGTGCTGCCAACTCAAAGAGAGCCAGTTCGAATCCACAGGGTGCTCCTTGGGGGAAAAAGATAAGGTAATCTCCTCCAATGCCATTTATAAGCTCTGAAAATCCACTAGAAGGCCAGCTGTGGATTGGTTCTGACTCAATGGCACATAACAACCACCAAGAAGTATAAACAAAAATTAAAATAATGACATTCAACTGAAGTCAGAACTGACTTACATAGGTGTAGTCACCAGGCTGGAGAGCTATCTGTATTTCTGTGTACACAGAGTGGAAGCATGAAGAAAGAATAGGTGACACTGGGAAGACAAGTGGGAGATGCAAAATTTAGATGTAAGATGGGATTCTTTTATTTTTAATAACAACTTACAGGGCTGAAGCACTAACTACAAGTGATGAGCTTTGCGATTAAACTAAATGCATCACAAATAACCACAAATGTAAAGGTATGAAGAAAGGTGGTTTCTTTTCCTTTTAAGGGCAGGCAGCATCATCCAGTCTTTCTCAATCAATATTGGCCCATCCAGAGCCAAGGGGACCAGATTATGCAAGGCAAGCACAATTGTTGTAATGTGTCATCAAGTCACTTGAGACTCATAGAGACCCTATGTACAACAGCCCTGAAACCTGCTGTCCTGTGCTAGGTTTACTGTTTCTAACACACCTACCCTCATTACTCCAGTCACTGAATCAACGCATCTCATCTAGGGTCATCTTCTCTTCTAAAGAGGGGAAAGGATGCAAAGAGCCCTGGAGCAAGGGAAGGTCATTTCCTCCCTGGCAGCACAAAGTAGTGAGATGGACAGAGGGGTCTTTCTTTCTCTCTGCCATTGTCATCGAGTGGGACCAGCTCATGCTATCAATGGCCATAATCTTGCCCCTCCACTGGGTTGCTAAGGTTGTGAATTGCACAGGAGGAGTCTGCCTGTGTTTCTCCCTCTAAATCACTGTGAATTCAAATCACCAGAGAAATACAGCCTTTGAGTTAGAATTCTCTATGGACCATGCAATATATTCATCAGGATAAAGTCTCCAATTGAAGTAAATTTTTATTCCAATGCAAAGTGAGGAGGAACCAGATTATGACTCATTTGCAGCAAAATATCTCTACTGCCAGGGTGCACTGTATGTTCCCATGACCAGGTCAGAAAAAGAACATGGGAGGAGCCAGAGAAGCAGAATTGGATGGTGAGCCCAGGAGGCAGGTCTGGCTTTAAGAAAACTTCTGTTCCATCTTACGTCTTTTTGCTCCTTTTTTTTCCTTCCCTAACCCCAAGGTAGAAACTCTGGTGGCCTAGTGGGAAAAGGGCTGTACTGCCAATGCAGAGATGCTACTTCAAATCCTTTAGCTGCTGTGTGGGAGGGATAGGCAGCCTCCTCCTCCTGTGCAATATACAGCCTCAGAAAACCCCCTAGAGGGTCAGCTATGAGTTGGTTCAACTTAACAACAACTAGGCTTGTTTTTAGAGCCCCAGGTTCCAATTTTCAGCCTGTGTGACTTACTGTTTCTGAAAAACCACTGAAGAATCAGCTATCAGACGACAAGTAACACCACCACCACACACATACCAAAAACATATTAAAAGTTAGATGTTGCTATTCACTCTAACACACCTGCTAAATGCATTAATGTAAACTATCTCTAAAAGTCACAACAAAATCTTATAAAGTAGGTATTACTATTATTACCTACTGGAGAAGTGATTCACTTATAAAATTCACCCTTTTCAAGTATGTGATGGATAGATTTTTCAGGATATTCACAAAGTTGTATAGTCATTACCACTACTATTAATTCCAGAATATCTTCCTCACCCCAAGAGGAAACCCTATACCTGGTAGCAGGTGCTCTAGTGGCCTAATGCTAAGAACCTGTGCAGCAATTCCAAATGTACACAGTTTGAATCCACCAGCTGCTTCACAAGAGAAGGATGGTCAATCTCCTCCTGTGCCATTAACAGCCTCTGAAAACCCGCGGGAGGGTCAGCTATTGGTGGGTTCTACTCGAAAGTACACACCACACTACCACACCTGGTAGGAGTCACTTCTCATTTTTCCCTCCTCCACCTCTGAAAACCACTAATTCATTTCTGTCTACACATATAGCAGCCTTGGTGGCACAGCGGTTGAGGCCAACGGTTTGAACTCGCTACTGATTCCACAGGAGACGGCTGTGGGGCTTGCTCCCATGAGGATTATGATCTACGAAACTCATCAGACGTGTAGTTCCGCAGGGACGCTGTAAGTGCAGAACAGGGCATCTCTATGTACTTGCCTTTCATGGAAACAGAATCACACAACACGGTCTTGCTCCATTTTACATAAATTTCAATTTCATGAAATAAATTTAAATTTAAATGAATGAAGAAACCAAGATTCAAATAGGTCCTAAGTCACACAGCCAGTAAGAGGCTCAACTAGCCTAAGATCCCATACCTGGCTCAACTACTGTCTTCTAAAAAAAAACAAAACAAAAAAAAAAAAACTACTGTCTTCTTCCATAGGAAAAGAAACTGTTTACATGTGTTTCTTTCATATGCAGCTTCCATATGAGAATAAAATGTAAAAGGAAGTATTAGAAATACTGGGGGAAATGGGCTTGATAAATCTAATTCAGTGAAAGTCATAAATAGCAACACCTATAACACTATCTCTATGGAGCTAATGTTGAAATGTAGAGGCAGCTCTTTTAAACAAAAACAAGAATCAAGCCCATGGGGCTGTAGTTGTGTGTGTGTGTTACCCACTTACCCATTTGCCCCCTCTCTTCTAAACCAATCCTGGAAAATAGAGAAAGCAAACTCCTATTTCGGCCAGCACCTAACCCCATTTCTTCCCACCTTGCAAGGTGTACAGATGGTGGCTGTTAAGAATCCACTGCCATCCTAAGTCAATTCCGACTCCAGTCAACCCGATAGGACAGAGCAGAACTGCCCACCCCCCCCGGGTTTCCAAGGCTGTATGTCCACCTCTGGAGCAGGTGATGGAGGTGCTATCTTTAATGGCTAGGTGCAGTGTACATATCCACCACGGGCTTAAAGAGGAAAGATGTGAAGTCTTTCCTGTTAAGGTTCACAGCCTCAGAAGCCCAATGTGCTCACTCTGAATGAGTGAGAGTGAGGAGTTTCTGCCCAAGCCTGAGTATTTTAACCACTGCACCACCAGGGTTCCTAAAATGAAGCTGTAAAGAATCTCCTCTCTCCCAATTTTCTGTGCCTATCCTAAATGTCTCTGCCACTTAAGACTATTATCCCTACAAATTACTGTTTAAGAAATGTAAGAAAAACAGCCATTCTAAATACGTAAACTAGTGCTTTCTTTCTTTTTCATTCTGGAAACCGGTCTAGACTGGAGCTAGTGTACCACCAGGTTGGGATTCACTCCAGCTGATTTTCAAGACAGTAAATTGCACAGGAGAGCCCATTTTTCTCCCCACATAGCTGGTGGATTCGAAACATGTGCCTTTGGTATGACAGAGGAGCTTCTTATCACTAGGCTGCCAGAGCATACTGTGTTACTTCCAGGTGTGACCAAAAGGGGTGAAAAAAATGTTGGCAAAAGAACAACTGCCCGTCATTGAAAGGCAAACCCACTGCCATCTAGAGTCAGTTCCAACTCACAGCAGCAGCCCTCCATCGGGCTCCCGAAGCTACAAAATCATCTTTTTCTCTCAGAGCTACAGGAGATGCACAGCCTTAATTCACTGGGTCAGCAGAATAATTTGCTACAGACTATGCCCCCTGCACTCCCTAATGAAAGCAAAAAGCTACACTGATATAAAACTCCCATAATAATGCTGTCTTCTTTTTTGGGGTGGGGAGAGGGGTTTGCCTTATGCCTTCAGAAAGGGACACACACACACACGACAGTACAACTTACTCTTCAGAGGACCAAGTTCATGTCCTTGGCTTTTTCATCCACTGTCCATTTTAAACAAATAAGCATACTAAAATGGTGACAATTTTAGGTTTTTTTCCCCCCTTTTCTTTTTTTTCTCTCCCCCTCAACCCCCCCCACCTCCACTTCGCTCCTCTCCTTGAAAAGCAAAAAAAAAAACTCCTGCATTGTTACACAATCCCGCCCCTTCCCCCCCAACACACACACATCCCCACCTCCACCCCAAGTATACTCCACTCTAAAAACCTCATTCCGGACTCTTATGATAATCATAATGCCCTAAAATATATTAATTTTAAACTATTCTCTCCCTCATTTGCTTCAATGCAGTAAACATAATTTATCCAGTTTTTCTTAGTCTTACCCCCACCCAATGTCAGCCTCATTCTACAACAGTGGCACCATATAATATTTGTCCTTTTGTGACTGAGATATTGCACTCAACCTAATGTCCTCCAGGGTCACCCATTTTGAATAATATTGCATGAGTTCCTTGTTTTTCAATGCAGCATAGTATTCCACTGTGTGAACATACCACAGCTTCTCTATCCATTTGTTTGTTGATGGGCACTTAGGTTGTTTCCAACTCCTTACTATTGTGAACAAAGCCTCAATAAACATGGGTGTGCATATACTGCTTGGATGTTGTTTATGGTCTCTTTAGGGTATATTCCCAGTAGTGGAATTGCTAGGTCAAATGGTATCTCTATTTGCAACTTTTTGAGAAAGTGCCACACCACTTTCCACAGTGGATGCACCATTTTACACTCCCACCAACAGTGAATAAGGGTTCCAGTTTCTCCACAACCTCGCCAGCATTTGTTGCTAGCTGTTCCGTTAAATTTTGCTATTCTTACTGGGGTAAGATGATATCTCATAGTTGTCTTGATTTGCACTCAGGGCTAGGGATTTTGAACATTTCTTCATGTGATTGTTGGCCATCTGGAAGTCGTCTTTGGTGAAGTGTCTGTTCATATCCTGTGCCCATTTTTCTATTGGATTGTTTACCTTTATCTTGTTCTGGTGTCCCCCTTTTTCTTAGGAGAAAGTTTAGACGGGATCTCCACTGATAATCCTCTATGGAATAGTACTGTGACCAGCACGTAGCAAGTTCTCAGATATTCATGAAATAATTGTTAATAGTTATATTACAACTTACCAGGTACTTTCTATTAACTTACATTAACTCCTCAAAACCTCAGAAGTCAGTCCTATTACAACACCCATTCCAGATAAGAAAAAATGAAGTGCCCAAGTGATGTGCCCAAGTCAATTTAGCTAGTGAAGAGTGGCACCAGTGTTTAAGGAATGAAGCACAGATTAAAGCATTCCAATGACACAACTGAGTCATTCCAATTTCGGAAGATCTAGAGTGTCATGATAAATTTCAACAGCTAAGAACTCTACTGGATCATTTAGCAAGAAAAATACTTTCCCCTCTGCCACTTTGTAACACTCAATTCCTCCTTCAGAAGTGCTCTAAAACTTTCTCTCATTCATTTCACAAAGAAATAGCAATGGAGACCTAAGGTTCTCTCTGTTTCTCCCTCCCTCCCTCCCTCCCTCTCTCTCTCCTAGACGCACTGCCACCCAATCCTATTCCACATACTTTGTAAACTTCTAAAACACTAGGCACGTTATATTCTCTACTCTCTTCCACCACTATTAATTAACCAAAACCCACCCAGTGGTGGCATAGAAAAAAGGCCTGGTGACAGTCTATCTGCTTCCATAAAGATTACAGCTAAGAAAACCCACAGAGCAGTTCTAGTGCATAACATGCACAGTCTGCAGTCGGAATCGACAGGATGGCAGCCAGTTCTAGACGCACATGTCCATTCTGAAACTAAAACAGTGAGAGCTCTGGTGCCTAGTGGCAAGAAGCCATGCTGCAATCCTGAAGGCACACAGTTCGAGGTCACCAGCCACTCTGCGGGAGAAGGATGGGAAATCTCCTATGTGATTAGCTCCCTCTGAAAACCTGCCAGAGGGTCAGCTATGGGTCCGTTCCAACTCAATGGTACAAAACAACAACAGAGGTTGGTTAGACTAGAAACCAAGTGTTTCTTCCCTTAACTCTAAGTTTCTATTATCCAGGAACTAAACATTTAAAAAAGTAAAGTTGAAACAGTCTCTGAACTTGATCTTACAAAGATGGCCTATAAAAGGAGAGAACAAGAGCTAGTTGTCTTTTAGGGAGTGGCTTCTACTTACTAACATGATTACCTAATGGCTGGGGAACCGGCATCCTCAAAATATACATCTAGTCAGCTGCACCTCCCTGATGTTCATTTCTTCCCTCCACAGAGAAAAAGCTCCACATTAAAAGGAATGAAACCACCTTATAAAGCAAAGTCGACTTGCTCTGGTCTTGCTATCTTCACCCTCCACCAGTTATTATTGAAGATGATCAGACTCCAGAGGGTGAAGAGGGTTAAATACTCAAAGATTAATATTCGATGCCATCAACTAGCAAAGCCACTGAGACTAAACACCAAGGAACACTGTACTTCTAAACGTGGTTTTCAAAGAATAAAAACAGGAGCCAACAGGAGTTCCTTGAATACCTCCATATGTCCGAACTCCGTCTATGCTCTGATTTTTGTTTAGGATTTTTTTCCCTTTAGACACTCTAAAATAAAGTTATTTTAAAACAGTAATCATAACAGAAGGAGCTCTGGTGGCCTAGTGGTAGAAACTGTGCTGCAATCCCAAAGGCCCATGGTTCGAATACACCAGCTGCTCCACAGGAGAAGGATGGACAATCTTCTCCCATTTGATTAACTGTCTCGGAAAACCCACTGGAGGGTCACCTATGCATTGGTTCAGACTCGACGGTACACAACAACAACAAACATAACCGAGAGTTTTTAGACAGGCTACAAGAAGAACATAAGGGGTAAGGAAAGGGTGAAACAAACACTGGGAACAAACACTAAAAACATCAGACTGTCTTATTAGTTGCTTTCTGACAGTCTCACAGAAATTGTTTCCCTCTAGAAAACCTGGGAACAGCAAATATTCGGACATAACTGTTGACTGCAACTTTGAAAAAGCTAAGGCTGCTCCTTCCATAAAGTATAATAAATGAGGTTTTTTGGTTTTGTTTTCATTTAGAGTAAAATAAGGAGTCTGGTGGGGCAATGGCCAAGCGCTTGTTTGCTAACCAAAAAACTGGTGGTTCTTCCAATCCAAGTGTGTGTGAGAAAGATACCGCAGGAGAGAAAGACGAGGCTGGCTACTTCTGTAAAGATTATAGCCTTGGGGGGGAGTGTGGACGCAGAGGTGAGGCTATGTGGGGGAGAAGGAGTAATCATGCTCTGGGGTGAAAAACAATGTATTTGAATTTTGTAAATAAACTAGTATAAAAAGTAAAAAACAAAATGAAAAACTACAGCATTGGAACCACCATGCGGTCATGCTACTGTGTCTGACAGGGTTCTTAAAAGTCAGAATCAGCTCTACCGCCATGAGTTTTTGTTTAGGTCAGGCCAAATCTGAATCGTACTCACACTTTTTATTCTCACTTCTGGAGTCTCAGATAAATAAAGGATATCTTAGCATACACTTTCAGGACCATAGAAGAGTTGAACAATTTATTCTGTTCTGCACTCTATGTTCAAGTTTGCAATCAGTATCTCAGTGTTTCCAAAAATGCACCTGTGGCCCACCTGCATCCAAATCTCCTGGGGCTTTTTATCTTTCAATTCTCAGGTTTCCTTCAGTAGACCTACTCAGAATCCATTCTGCAGAATCTAACACATTGCTTTTTTATCAGCGCTCTGAATATACTCCAGTTTGAGACTCAGGAAATTGCACCTGACTGACTTCTTTGCTATGCTGTCTCCCCAAGGTACCCACATAAGATGCCAGCTCCTTCTCTCTTCCAACCTAAGTTATTTACTAATTAGACTTAGGAGATAACTCTCCAACTCGCCACTGACACAGCTTAAGATGGAGAAAGAAGGTAGGAAAAGATCTAAGACTATAAATGACCGTAGGTGCTGTGGCATCTCTACACAGTCCCAAAAGAATTATGTGGACAGAACGGGCTCCTGCTTCTAACTTCTTCACCTTCAGCATAGGCAACAACTCTGCCAATTGCTGAATTCCTGACACCGGTAAGATACAATTTCCTTTGATGATCCCCGGTGTCCAGTTGGGAGTACATTTCTTACATCTTCATAGATGATCGGTGTAAATGCATTTTGCAACACACACACACACACACACACACACACACACACACACACCCCTCTCTACAACTCAGAGCCGCCTCTGGGTTTAGCAGCACCCTAACTCCTTTTTTCCTACCCCTCCCCCTACTTCTCCATCCCTAAACTGATATTCTTACCCACAACTACCCAATCCTAACTCGGACAACTTTCTCTCTCTCTCCCCGATTAACTTTTGCCCTCTCCAAAGCCGGCCCTCCTCCAGGGCCCACTCTGGCAGCTCTGGCCTCCGGTGACCCTTGCCCCCCGCCCCCCCATCCCGCCGAGGCCTGAGCGCCCCTCCCCTCCCCCACCCCGGGAGCTGCCTTCCCACGGCATCCCCGCTCCCGCGGCCCAGGCCCCTGACTCCCACTCCCCGCCTCTACTCCGGGTTGTTTCTGGGGGGGCCAGGGTGCGGTCCACGTTCCAGTTTGCTTCTCCGGTGCTTTTTTCCTTAGCGCTGCCCTCCTTACCCGGCTGCTGCCCGATTTCGGCGACATCGCTGGCAAGGCCAGGCTCGGAACCCTCGCCGCCCACGGGCGAAGAGGGACAGCTGTGGTCGTGGGAACATTTGATGTCGCGGAAAAACTTCTGAGTCTCACGCAGGTTCTGTCTGAGCCGCCCCAGGTAGCGGCGGTAGCGTCCGAAGCCCCGACACAGCTCGCGGATCATCCCACCGCCTCCCGGGCCGGGACCGGAGATGGGCTCGCTGCCCCACGGCACCCCGTCGCCTTCCATCGCTTCTACCCCCTTGGTCTTCGCGGTTCGGTCTCCGACCGCTGGCCCGGCTTCCCTCCTCCCCGCCCCCCCCAGTGCTTAAGGGAGGAGGAATCCGCCTCCTGACGCCCCCGCCTGCAGTCGGCCGGGCTCCCAACTCCGTCACCGCGGTTGAAAACAAACCAACCCGCAGTGCGCCGCAAACGGAACCTTTTATCTCCACTATCTGGAGGAGTCAGGGAAGGATCACAGGAGGGCGCCGTGGCTGCGAAGCCTCCTGGGATTTGTAGTTTGGACTAAGCCTGAGCTCCAAAACAAGGCGCTGCAGAACAGGGTATTGTGAATGGGAGTGATAAAGAACCCCTGTGGCAAAACCTCTTCCAGTCTCGTGCTTACACGCGCTCATGATTTAAAAACTTTTTTCTGCATAACCCTCCCTAAAGAGAGAGAGGACCTTCAGATTCTGGACGACCAGCATATGTGAGGTGCCTTTGCTGAAATCAGAGTCAAAGATTTTAGCAACGAAGAAAAGGAAGGAAACAAGACAGAGACCAGTTATATCTCCTTGGTTACCCTAAATACTCCCCCTCTTTCCGGAGACAGCAGATAATGGGAAATTGGCTGAAAATACACTGGAATAGGGAAATCCCTCTTGCTTGTATCTGCTTCTCTTTCCCAACTTTCCTTCCCCGGAATGGGAACCCAAGATGCGAGCAGTTACAAACATGAAAAGTGGCAAACTGAAGACGTTCGGTGGTTTCTTGAAGTAGGGAAAGCAGGCTAGGAAGGGGAAGTTGAGGTTTGTCGTCTTCTAAACCAATTTAGATCATCTTAACTTGGATTCTGCTAATAAAGACTTTCGTTGACGCAGAGGCTGACATGGCGCCCCAGATACACACGAAAGTTGACCCAAAAGTTGACAGTCCCCTCTTTTGAGCTTTCCACTTTTCTCTCCTTCTCTGACACCTATGGAGTACATTTCAAAATCACCCTATAGGGTTTCCAAGACAGATCTTTCTCCCCTAGAACTGCTTTTTTGGGTTTGAACCAACTGACCCCTTTAATTACTGCTCCACCACACCTCTCATTAGATACTGTTATTGTGTGCTATAAAGTAGGAGCTGACCCATAGCTGATCCTCCAGTGGGTTTTCAGAGGCAATAATCTCTTGAGAGGAGATTCCCCATCCTTCTCCTGAAGAGCAGCTGGTGGATTCAAACTGCTTGCCTTCAGGATTGTAGTGAAGTTTCTTACCACTAGGCCACCAGAAACTTCTTATCCTTTGTCTTTTTTGCTATAGAAAATCCCATCTTTTACCCAGGCCAGACCTCTTCTCTACTAAACTAAATAATGTAGTGAAAAGTACTAATTCACTCATTGTCTTCTGGTTGGAACTGAGTCATGGCTGACACTCCATTCACTTTTCCAGGCTCTGAATCACAAGGGAGAACTTTACCCATCTTTCTCCCAAAAGGGCAAAGAGGAAACAAATTCAGTGGTTTAATTTCTCCATTGGTTTGCTTTACAACGGCAAGGATGTGTTTCATCATCAGTGAAATAACTGTTTGGACTAGTTGATTTTTAAACCCCCGAGCTCTAAAATTTTGTGAGTCCCTAAAAAGTTGACTTCTTTATCTCAACCTCTCACTCTTGAAAGCAGATGCTCTGAGCTAAGTGATGCAATGACTGTTGGATTAATCCTTTTTAAGATATGAAGCCCTTGTGGGGGCTTATAAAAAGGATTTTATGAAAAGACTCATTCTGGCTGTGTAGTCCACAGAGTGTTGTGTGACTAACCCAAAGGGCGTGTCTCTCTAGCTGTTCAAATTCACCAGCAGCCCTGTGGGGGAAGGATGGGCAGTCTCCTTCCATGCAATTTACGGCTTCTTGAAAAACTTATAAATATATGGTCAATGGCTCTCCTAGCTCTCCTGTAGTCTCTCCTTTCTCTTATTTGGTTACTTCTCCACTGGCCGTCCTAAGTCTTTGGAAGACCTCAATGCAATTCCCAAAAGGCTCAGTAAAACATAAATGAACATACAAATTGGAAAGACGGTGTTGATACTATTTTTTAAAACTCAAGTAGCCATAACAATATTTGATGATCTGCCACACACAATAATTTCTAACAAAGGTCAGCTGAGAGGGCACTTAAATTGGAGGTGTCCAGATTAGAAATTAGAAACTAAAATCTAACTTAAATAAAAGATAAAAGTTGAATAGGTAGACATAATCAATGAGGATATTTCAAGTAGAGATCATATAAAGAGGGGAAATGGAGAAATGCAGAAGTAAAAGAGATGCACAGAAGATTTCCAAGGGCAGCTTGAGAAGACAAAGCAAAGCTAATGCTATTTTATAAAAAAATATAATGCTATTTATAAAAAAAGCTAAAGCTCATTATAGTTAATAGAATGTGCAAAGAGCTGGAGTTGGAGAATAAAAAGGGAAGAACTCAATTGTAATTTCTCAAATTGAAAGAACTAAAAAAATAAATTCAAGCCTCAAGTTCCATTACTAATAAATGCTATGGGCAAAATCTTGAATGATTCAGGAAGCTTCAAAAGAAGAGGGAAGGAATATATAGACTCACTATCAAAAAGAATTGGCTAACACTGAAATATTGAGGAAGTACCATATGAACAAGAACCAATGGGAATGAAGGAAGAATTTCAAGCTGCATTGAAGTCATTATCAAAATATAAGGCCCCAGGAATCAATAAAATATCAATTGACATGTTTCAATTAATAGATGGAGCTCTGTACTTGCTTACCAGTTGATGCCAGGAAATTTGGGGGACAGCTACTTGGTTGACCGACTGGAAGAGGTCTATAATATGTATTCCTATTCTCAAGAAAGGTCATCCAACAGAATGTAGAAATTATTTTGAAAAAAGATCCTTAATATCACCAATATATTGCTGAAAAACATCCAAAAATATCTAGGAAAGTACACTGAGAAATAACTTCTAAAATTTCAAACTGCATCAAGGATATCATTACTGAAGTCACATGGATCCTGGTTGAAAGCAGAGAATACTGGAAGAGTGTCAATTTGTGTTTTATTGAATATGAAAAGGCATTTTTGACTGTGAGATCATAACAAACTATGGCTAATATTAAGAATGGAAATCCCAGAAGATTTAATTATGCTATATGAAACCTAGACCTAGACCAAGAGGCTGTTGTCCAAACAGAGCAAGGGAAAACTACATGGTTTAAAATCAGGAAAGGCACGTGCCAAAAATATATCCTTTCTCCATACCTATTCAAACTGTACACTGAGCATATCATTTGAGAAGTCAGACTCTGAAGAAGAATGTGTCCATCATGATTGTAGGAAGACTTATCAACAACTTGCATTATGGAGATGACACAACTTTGCTTGCTAAAAATGAGGAGGACTTGAAATACTTGCTGTAGAAGATCAAGGACTATTGCTGTGTACCATTGACTTGAAACCAACTCAGAGCTGACCTTCAAGCAGGTTTTCAGAGGCAGTTAGTCAAATGGGAGGAGATTGCCCATCCTTCTCCTACAGAGAAGCAGGTGGATTCGAACAGCGTGACTCTGGGATTGCAGTGCAGCTTCTTGCCACTTGGCCAACAAAGCTCCCTAGATCAAGGAGTACACCCTTAAATATGGATTACATCTCTACATCAAGAAGACAAAAATCATCACCACTGTACCAATAAGCAACATCATGATAGATGGAGAGAAGACTTGAATTTGTCAACCATTTCATCTTACTTGGATTGACAATCAATACTTTAGCACCACCAGTCAGAGATTAAGAGATGTATTGCACTGGGCAAATCTGCAGTGAGAGACTTCTCCAAATTACTGAGAAGCAATGATGTCAGTTTAAAGAGTAAGGTGCACCTGATTCAGGCCATGGTCTTTTAATTACTTGCTATGCTCTGATGGCCTAGTGGTAGTAAGCTGCACTGCAATCCCAAAGACACATGGTTCAAATGTACTAGCTGCTCTGTGGGCGAAAGATGGGCGATCTCCTCCTGTGCTTCTTAAAAACCCACCAGAGGGTTGGCAATGGGTTGGTTCTGACTTTATGGTACATAACAACAAAACCACATCTGAGAGCTGGACAGTGAGTAAGGATGCTTGAAGAAGAATTGTTGCTTTTGAACATGGTGCTGGAGAATATGGAATAGACTGTCAAAAGAACAAAGAGGCCTTGGGAAAAGAGGAGCCAGAATGCTCCTTGGAGGCAAAGATGACAAAGCTTTGCCTCACATACTTTGGAAATGTTGCTTGCTGTTGTTGATAAGTGCCATCATGTCAACTACAACTCACACAGGTGCTATGAACAATAGCTCTGAACTCTGCCCTGTTCTGAGCCAATCTCACTGTCTCTGACACAACAGCCCCCAGTGCCACAGTCACTGTGTCAATCCATCTATCTCATCCAGGGTCTTCCCCTTCTGTCCTGATCCTTCACCCTTCCAAGCATGATGTCCTTCTCCATGGACTGATGCTCCCTGGAAACACAGACAAAGTAGATGGAGATCCACAGTCCTTGCCTACAAGGAGCAACTTGGTTTCACCTTCTCTGGATCAAACCTGTTTGTTCTCTTGGCAGTCCATGGCATGTTCAATACTTTTCTCCAGCATCACTACTCAGACATATAATTCTTTTATCATTGTTAGTTATTGTCCAGCTCTCTGATGCACAGCAAGTAATTGAGAAGACCACAGCTTGGAATAGAAGCACTTTAGTATCTAGACTACATCATTGCACCTTAGCACTCTGAAGAGCTCCCTGTAAGCAGACTTTCCCAAAGCAACTTATCTTTTTATTTCCTGACTACTGGTGCCAAGAACATTGACTGTGGACCCAAGCAAGACAAAAATGTTAACAATCTTAATCTCTTCACCATCTAGCATGATGTTGCCAGTTGGCCCAGTGGTGAGAATTTTTGTGTTGGTTTTTTTTTATTTTTATTTTTTGTGTATGTACCATCAAATCAATCTGACTGGTACAGGAGGAGATTGTCCCTCCTTCTCCAGCAGAGCATCTGGTGGATTCGAACAGTGTACCTTTGGGATTGCAGTACAACTTCTTGCCACTAGACCACCAGAGCTCCCCAAGAATCTTTGTTTTCTTGATAAGCTTCAGTCCATATTGATGACTGCAGTCCTTGACTTTCTGCCACAAATTCTTCAAGTCCTCCTCAGTTTCAACGAGCAAGGTTCTGTTATCTTTATAACATAGGTTGTTGATAAGTTTACCTCCAATCCTGATGACACATTCTTCTTTATAGAGCCCAGCCTCCCGCATGATCTGTTCTGCATATAGATTGAAAAGGTATGGAGAACGGACACATTCCTGACGCACTGCTTTCTACTCACCAAAGGAGAATGCAGAACATTTTCTTTGTGGACTGTCATACCTATTGACCTTAATGTCCCCCAAAACTATAGTCACAGAGACTCATTCCTTCAGGCTATTTCATTATTATTAAAACATTTACATAAATTTGCCCCCAGTTGTTATATATATGGGTATATTTACAGCCTATATTAATATGGACATAGAAATATCATCTACCAAACCTATGTATGGTCATAGATGTAGTCCTTTTCACAGATTCCTGTTTGCCTTGCCTGTCTGCCCATATACTTTATTGTCGTTGTTGTTGTTATGTGCCGTCGAGTCGCTTGCGACTCATAGTGACTCTATGTACAACAGCTCTAAACTCTGCTCTGTCCTGTGCCAGTCGCACTGTCTCTGACACTCCCATCCTGATTACCCCAGTCACTGAATCAATCCACCTCATAGAAGGCCTTCCCCTCCTGCGCTGTAGGTTAAGATTTATTATTGCTGGTATTGTAGGATGATGTATGTAGTGGTGTTTACCTTCGATGAATGTAGTATATTTCCCAGGGAGCTCTAGTGGCGTAGTGATAGGTAAGAAGCTGCACTGCAATCCTGAAGGTACACAGTTCAAATCCACTAGCTACTCCAAGGGAGAAAGATGGGCAATCTCTTCCTTTGAAACCTCACTGGAGGGTCAGCTATGGGTTGGTTCTAGCTTGACAGTACATAAGAACAATAGTGCATTTCTTGCATACCTCTCCTTATGTCTTGTCTTCCTTTAGTGGTATTGTGCTGATTTCCCCCTTGCACAATCGTCCTTTCCTTCATTTATTTTACTATGTATCTGTTATCTATTTAGGGAGTGCTGACGGCCTAGACAGATAGGGAGCTGGGCTGCTAAACCAGAGGTGGCAGTTCAAACCCATCAACTACTCTGAGCGAGAAAGATGGGCAATCTCCTCCTGTGTCATTTGTTGTTGTTGTTATTGTTTGGTGCCGTTGAGTCGCAGACGACTCATAGCGACCCGATGAATGAACGGCCTGAGCACTGTTCGTACATAGAGTTTCCGGAAGCAAGCCATTTCGGAAGTGGATGCTGCTCCTGCTTCCAGGCTTGATTTAGTCGGGAAGCTCCAGCCAACACTGTCCACCATGGGTACCCATTACCATGATTGGCACATCACTGTCACAGGCTTCAGCATCACAGCAACCACGAGTTACCTCTGTACAGCAACGCACAGACCAGTGCTATACCATCTGCATGTCCAACACATTCCCGGAAAAGCAGTGGACTCCAGAAGCTTGCCACGATTCCTGCGCTCACACCACTATGATCCTTCCTTCTGGCCCCTGTGTCATTTACAGCCTTGGAAACCCAACCGAGGGTGGACTACTGGTCCCTTCTGATTTGTTGGCAATGAGTGAGTGAGTGATTATTTATGATTTTTACCACCCTCTCCCTCACTTCCCATCTTTGTTTATATTTCATAAATTTATGGATATCAGATGCTAAGATCTTTAGTCCACTTCCTAGTTTTTAAAACTACCAGCTGCTTACCCTCGAGGCAGGAAGCTTGACTTCTATGTGTGTGTCTCTGAGTATGCATTTTAGCTGAAAGTTTACACGGAAAATTGGTTTCCATTTAACAATTTTTTACAGATTGTCCCATGACATTGGTTACATTTTCCATAGCATGTCAACAGTCACGTTATTTCTGTTTTGTTTCTTCTGTTCCATTTAAATCAAACTCTCCTGCGCCTCCTCAGCTTCTGGATCTTAGTTTTAGGGTTGATGTTGAGCATTTGGTCTGATGTAGTTGGTTGTTTAAGGGAGCACAGAATTCACAGGTGTTACTTTTCTTTGTTGTTACTCTTTATTTTTAAAGCAAATCTAGTCTTTGGATGAAAAATGACCACTGGGCATAACTTCAGCTCAAGAGATATTTTAGAGCACTCATTTCTGGGGTTCCTCTTACCTCTTTTGGTCCATCAAGTCTAGCCTATTTATGAATTTAAGTTCTGCTTTACATTTTTCTCTCTTTCAATGCAAGAACTTATTATTGAGTCCCTGGTCTGAATGGTAGTAACCAGGCACCATTTAGGTTCTCTGGTTTCAGGCCACATGAAGTCATGGTTCAGGTGGGTTATTAGTCGGGCAGACTTCCCTTTTCTTTGATTCTCTGGTCTCCTTCATTCCCTTTTATTTTAGATGAGTAGAGACCAATAGTCTTGGATGGCCACTCACAAGCTTTCAAGACACCAGATGCTTCCCACAACACCGGGATGTAGTGCTGTATATTTATAAACTATTTTACGTCAGTTGACAAAGTTGTCCTGTGAGAATATGGTTCCAAGATTTCAAGCCCAATTAGTGGTCAATAATTTCCACACTCAGTCAGATCACCTTTCTTGGGAATGGGAAAATACAGACCTCTTCCAATCCATTGGTCAGACAGCTGTCCTCCAAATTTCCTGGCATAGACTGGTGAGTGTATACAAGACTGCATCTGTTAATTTAAATAAGCCAATTGGCGTCCCATCTATTCCTGGGGCCTTATTTTTTTTCCAATGACTTCAATGCAGCTTCTACTTCCTCCTTCATTATGACTGGCTCCTGTTCATATGGTAGCTCATGAAATTTTTCAGTGCCAATCAATTCTTTCTGGTACAATGCCTCTGTGTATTCCCTCCATCTTCTTTTGATGCTGTCTAGGTCATTCAGTGTACTGCCCATAGCTTCTTTCAATATTGGGATGTGAGGCTTAAATTTTTTTTTCAGTCTTTATTGACTGTGCAAAAACATTTGACTGTGTGGATCATAAAAAGCTGTGGCTGATATTGAGAAGAATGGGAATCCCAGAGCACTTCATTTTGCTCATGCTGACAGAACCTATACCTGGACCAGTAAGCTGTTGTGTGAGTGGAGCAGAGGAGCACTGGATGGTTTGGAATTGGGAAGCGAATGCACCAGAGTTTTATTTTCTCTCTCTTCCTACTCAATCTGTATGCTAAGCAAATTATCTGAGAAGTTGGACTCTATGAGAAGGAGTGTGGCATCAGGATTGGAGGGAGACTCATCAATAACCTGCGTCATGCAGATGACACAACCTTGCTAGCTGAAAGCAAAGAGGATTTGAAGCACTTGTTGCAGAAGATCAAGGAATGCAGCCTTAAGTATGGATTGCATTTCAATGTCAGGAAAACAAAGATTCTTGCCACTGGGCCAATAGGCAGTATCATGATGGATGGAGAGGAGATTGAAACTGTTAACAGCTTCATCTTGCTTGGATCCACAATAACACCCTTGGTACGAACAGTCAGGAAATAAGGAGACATATTGCACTGTTCAAGACCTTTCCAAATTATTGAGGAGTAGTGATGACAGTTTGAAGATTAAGGTGCATCTGATTCAGGCTCTTTCTGATCACTTGCTGTGCATATGAGAGCTTGACAATGAATAAGGATGACAGGAAAAGAACTGATGCCTTTGAGCTGTGGTGTTGGAGAAGAGCACTGAACATCCCATGGACGGCCAAGAAAACATACAACTATGTCTTGGAGAGGGTGTAGCTGGAGTGCTTTTTGGAGACAAAAATGATGAAGCTTCACCTCACATACTATGGACATGTTGCTAAGAGGAGCTATTCCTTGGAGATGCTGGGAAGGGTGGATGGTCACCTAAGGAGAGGAAGATCTTTAACCAGTTGGATTGATACGATGACTGCCACAATGGGCTCTTGTATGTCAGGATGTGTGAAGATGGCACAGGACAGAACAGGGTTCAGATCTTTTGTTCAAGGATTGCTATGAGTTGTACTTGACAGCACCTAACAACAACAACACAGATTCATTTGTATCTGTAAATGCAAGACATTTGACTATATGAATCAGAACAAATTGTGGCTAATGTTGAGAAGGTTGGGGAACTCAGAACATCTGATTGTGCTCATGTGAAAACTGTATCTAGACCAGGAAGCTGTTGTTTCAACAGAGAAAGGGAACAATGCATGGTTCAAAATAAAGAAAGGAATGTGTCAGGGATGTATCATTTGACCACACCTTTTCAATCTATATGCAGAACAGATCATTCAGGAGGTTGGACTCTGAATAAAAATGTGGCATCAGGATTGGAGAAAGATTCATCAACAACCTGTTTATGCAGATGATACAACGTTGCACACCGAAACTGAGGAGAACTTGAAGCGTTTGCTACAGATTAGAGATTGTGGCCTTCAATATGAATTACGTCAACATCAAGAAAACAAAGATTCTCACCAATGGGCCAATAGGTAGCATCATGATTTTGTTGTTGTTATGTGCCACTGACCACCTGCAACTCATAGCGACACTATGCACAACAGCCCTACCCCCTGCTCTATCCAGTGCAAATCCTACTGTCTCTGACACACGTACCCCTTAACCCCAGTCACTGAATCAATCCATCTTATTGAGGGTCTTCTTCTCCTGTGCTGTCCCTCCACCCTCCCAATCATGACGTCCCTCTCCAAGGACCGGTCCCTCCTTGTAACATGCCCAAAGTATGTCAGATGAAGCTTCAGAATCCTTGCCTCCAAGGACCAGCCTGGTTTAACCCTCTCCAGGATGAACCTGTTCATTCTCTTGGCAGTCCATGGTATATTCAACACTCTTCTACAGCACCAAAGCTCAAAGACCTCAATTCTCCTTCTAGCATCCCTAGTCATTGTCCAGCTCTCTGATGCATAGCAAGTGATTGCAAAGTCTCCTGACTGACATAATTGCTCTTCATACTTTGGAGTGATCTCTGACAGCAGACTTTCCAAATGCAATTCATCTTTTAATTTCCTGGCTGTTGGCACCAATAGTGTTGATTGTGGAGCCAAGAACACTAAAGTTATTTACAATCTCAATCTCTTCACCATCCATCATGATGTAGCCAATTGGCCCAGGGGTGAGAATCTTTGTTTTCTTGAAATTGAGCTTCAATCCATATTGAAGACTGCAGTCCTTGACCTTCTGCAGCAAGTGCTTCAGGTCCTCCTCAGTTTCAGCAAGCATCATGATGGATGGAGAAAATATTGAGGTTGTTAATGATTTCATCTTGCCTGGATACATAATCAACACTCTTGGCACCAGTAGTCAGGAAGTCAAAAGACAAGTTGCACTGGGGAAATTTACTATCAAAGATCTCTAGAGAGTGCTAAAGAGCAACAATGCCAGTTTAGAGACTAAGGTGTGTCTGATCCAGGTCATGGTCTTCTCAGTTGCTTGTTATGCATCTGAGAGGTAGACAATTTGAATTGTGGTCCTGGAGAAGAGTACTGAATATACAGATCTATCCTAGAGATAGTTCTCTCCTTGGAGGCAAGGATCTCACATACTTTGGGCATGTTGCCAGGTAGGACCATTCCTTGGAGAAGGACATCAGGGTAGAGGGACAGTGGAGGAGAGAAAGACCCTGGGTAAGATGGAGTGTCACAGTGGCTGTCGCAGTTAAGTCAGGTGTGCCTGAAATATGAGGTTGGCTTAGGATAGGACAAGGTTAAGAGCCATTGTTCATAGGTATACAGCATGCCTCTGGAAACTGTGAACTTTGATGAATGACAATGGTTGTAGAAGGGCTTCAGGCCTTTTGTTCATGGGGTCACTATGAGTCATGTTCTACTCAATATCAAAAGACAACAACATATTTGTTGTTGTTAAGTACCGTAGAGTCATAGACGACTCATAGAGACCCTATGAACTAAAGATCTGAACACTTGTATAACTTTTATTATTTCTCCAAGTTCATAAGGTTTCCAGAGGCAAGCTATTTACAGAAGTGGATGCCACTCCTGCTTCCAAGCTTGTTTTCAATGGGGAGCTCCACCCAACCCTGTGAACCATGGGTAACCATTCTCCCATTTGACACATCATTGTCACAGTGTTTAGCATCAGAGCAACCACGAGTTACCTCTGTACAGCAAATGGACAGATGAGTGCTATATCACTTAGAAGAATGTTTGGCAAAAAAAAAAAAAATTAAAACCAATCCTGAGGGTCGCAGGCTAAAATTACCCACCTTTGGCTTGGTAGCCTAACTTTCTACCTACCTACCTATCTATCTACCTACCTATATCTTTCTATCTGTCTATCTATCTATCTATCTATCTATCTATCTATCTATCTATCTATCTAATCCAAGAGGCTTAAGCAGTTGGGGGAGAAACGTGATGTCAGGATTGGAAAAAGACTTAATGATCTGTGATATGCAGATGACACAATCTTGCTTTTAGAAAATGAAAAAGGCTTGAAGTACTTAGTGATAAAGCTCAAAATCTAGAGCCAAGCAAACAAAAACTCTTACAACTGGATCAGTAAAGAACATCATGACAAACGGAGAAAAGATTGAACCCAGAACAAAATTTTTGATCAGAATTCCTCTATAGAATTGCTGATTAAAAAAAAAAAACTGCTGGCGAGCTCTGGTGGCCTAGTGGTACGAAACTGCACTGCAATCCCAGAGGTGCGTGGTTCAAATCCACCAGATGCTCTGCTGAAGAAGGAGGAACAATCGCCTCCTGTACCAGTCAGATCCAATTTGATGGTACACACAATAAAAAGAATAAATAAATAAATAAAAATTATTAAAAAATTGCTGATTTAAATTTTCAGTAATAGTAGCCAGGTCTCATGGTGAAGGCAAAAGTTGTTTATGGAGGCAATGAGCCACATGTTCCTAATCTTTTCATTGAATGTTCACTGTAGACATTTTTAAATATTCAGGAAAACACATGCACACACACAAACAATTAAAACCAAACACAATTGTACTCCTGGAAAGAGCCAGGAAGGTACGTTCGTAGCTTCTGACATTGATCCTCATTGAAGAAAGGAGGAAAATGGAAAAATATTATTAGTCTTTCTAACCTTATTTTCAATGACAAATTTAACTTGGATATATGCTTTCTAGAGATAGTCTGAAATTTAAAAAAAATGTAAACATTTTTTATTGTGATTTTAACAAACGTTTGCAGGAAGGTTGGGTTTCATTCATTCATGGACGCATATTTTCCTCCCTCTCCCTCCTTACTCCCTCCCCCAATTTACTTTGTAAAGCACTCTTCTTCCAGAATGCTAATTGTCATACATACGGTGACCAATCATATAATGCTTGCAGACAGTCCTTTCCTTCATCTGTTCCAGAGCAATGTTCATTATCCATCCACTCTTTTCTTGTTCTCTCCTCCTGTTCACTCCCTCATGTCAGTCCTATTTTATAACAGCGCTGTTATGCAGTATTCGTCCTTTTGTGACTGAGATATTTTACTTAGCATAATGTCTTGCAGACTCACTCATATTGTGTAGTGTTTTACAAGTTCATCATTTTTCAATGTTGTATAATAATCCATTGTGTGAATATACCAACAGTTTTTCTATTCATTAATTTGTTGACAGGGACTTGGGCTGCTGCCATCTCTTTGCTATTATGAATAATGCAGCAATAAATGTGAGTGTACATACATCTGTTTGTATCATGGCTCTGATTTCTTTGGAGAATATTCCCAGTAGTGGGGTTGTTATTAGGTGCTGTCTAGTCGAGAACAACCCATAGTGACCTGATGAACAACAGATCTGAACCCTGTCTTATCCTGTGCCATCCTCATACTTCCTGACACATTAGAGCCCATTGTAGCTGTCACCATGTCAATCCAGCTGGTTGAGAGTCTTCCTCTCCTTCACTGACCCTACACCTTTCTGAGCATCGTGTCCTTTCCCAAGGAATAGCTCCTCTTAGCAACATACCCAAAGTGTGTGAGGCGAAGCCTCATCGTCTTTGCCTCCAAAGAGCACTCTGGTTGCACCTTCTCCAAGACATATTGGTTTGTTCTTTTGGCAGCCCATGGGATGTTCAATGCTGCTCTCCAATACCACTGCTCAAAGACATCAATTCTTCTTCTGTCATCCTTATTCATTGTCCAGCTTTCAATTCATTGCATGTGATCAGAAAGACCATGGTCTAAATCAGACCCATCTTAGTCCTCAAACCGATATCATTACTCCCCAGTAATGTGGAGAGGTCCCTAGCTTCAAACTCTCATATGTCATATGGGAAATATGTCTCTAGATTTCCTGACTGCTGGTACCATGAGTATTAATTGTGTGGAGTAGCTGGGTCAAATGATATTTCCATTTCCAATTTTGGAGAAAGCTCCAAACCACCTTCCAAAGTGGACATAACATTTTCTATTCCTACCAACAGGGAATGAGAGTTCTAGACTTTTCATACCCTCATCAGCATTTGTTGTTTTCTACTCTATTGAGCTTCACCATTGTGGCTGGGATTATTCTGAAGTTTTGATCCTCATGCTAGGTGACTGTCAGGTGATTTTTTTGTGGAACACTGGAGAAAAAAAAAGACATTTAATTCTGTCATGTGAAGTAAGAACATATTTACTAAAGAAAGTATGATTGTTCTGTTATACACACAAAATCACAATCACAAATCCATGAACTAAAAGCAAGATATACAGCAAGCAATTAGATGGAAGTTCTGAGCTTTCTGTAGGATTTTCTTTTTGGCTTGTTCAGTTGTTATCATTTACAATTACTAGTCAACCAGTGGCACTAGGTTTCAAATAGGAGAGGAAAAATTATGGAAGACAAAAATGAGAGAATACAATCCACAACTCAGTGTTTTCCCTATGACTTGAGAATAATCAACTTTCATAGCAAAATACACTGTTATCCAGCTTAATACCTATTTCTAAGGAAACATGTTTGAGATTCTCTCTTCTGTACAATCCTGCCCTTTTCTCAGACTACTTCATATTGCTGGTCATGCAGGGCAATGCTTCCCAAACTTTGCATATGGGTCATGTGGGGACCTGGTTAGAACAGACTTCTGCACAGTGTGTCTGGGGCAGCGTTTGGAATTCTGCATTATAACCTCCGCAGTGATGGCGAATGCTGCTGGTTTGTGAACCACATCTGGGGTCGCAGAGATGTAAGAAGATAGTTCTAGCAGTCATCATGATTAAGAAAGCATATGTGCAAGTCCAATAGATTTGCCTTCAAATTCTACCTGTGCCCCTTCCCATCTGTTTGGCTTTAGTGACATTATTGTCTCTAAGTCTTAGTTCTTTTTCTGTAAAATGGGGGTGATAATAATACCTACTTCACTGGTTCTCAAAAGTATTAAGAGAGCAGTGATAAGTATAAATATAAAATTATTTGAAAATTTAAAAAGTGTAGTGTCTTTGTTCTACTTCAACAGAAATAACACAAGCCCTGGTGGCATGGTGGGTTACATGTTGGCCTGCTATCCAAAAGATGAATGATTTGAAGTCTGCACTTATTAAGATTTACAGCATTGTTCTAGATTGTTGTCATAGATATGTCTAATCATATATTACTTTCAGACAGTTCTTCCCCTTATCTGTTCTAATGCGATATTCATTATCTATCCATTCTTTTCCTATTCTCCTCTCAACTCCCCATGTCAGTCCTTTTTTATAACAGCATTATTATGCAGTATTTGTCCATATGTGTCTGAAGTTATTTCACTCAACTTAATGTCTTCCAGGTGCACCCACATTGTAGAATGTTTTACAAGTTCATTGTTTTTTCAGTGCTGCCTTGTATTACATTGTGTGGATGTACCACAGTTTTTCTATCCATTCGTTTGTTTATGTGCACTTGGGTTGCTTTCTTCTCTTTGCTATTGTGAATAATGCAGTAATAAACATGGGTGTGCATACATCTGTTTGAGTTATGGCTCTGATTTCCCAGTATTCCCAGTAGTGGAATTACTGAGTCAAATGGCATTTCTATTTCTAAATTTTTGAGAAAATGCCAGACTGCCTTCCATAGTGGTTGTACCATTTTACATTCCCACTAGCAGTGAATAAGAATTCTAGTCCACAACCTTGCCAACATTTGTTGTTCGCTGCTCTGTTGAATTTTGCTGTTGTTTCTGGGGTGAGATGGTACTTCATAGTTGTTTTGATTTTCATCTCTCTGATAACTAGGGATTTTGAGCATTTCTTCATGTGTTTGTTTGTCATCTGAATGTCTCTTTTGGTGCCTACTCATAGCCTGTGCCTATTTTGCTAATGCATTGTTTACATTTTTTTCTTGTTGAGATGCTGGAATATATATTAAAAAAAAAGGATTTATAGCCTTGGAAATGTGATGGAAGGTCACTATCAAGAATACTAACCTCAAAGGACTGTGGAGATTAAGTGACATAGTAAAGCAATTAGCACTTTACTGGAACATGTTATTGTTGTTGTGTTAACAGCTCCTCTGTCAGCTCTGACCCTTTGAGCTGGAATCAATTTAAGGACAGTGAGTTTGGTTTTTTATTCAAACAGATTTAAAGACATTTATTTTCTCACAGTTCTGGGCGCTAAGTTGAGTCCTTCCTTGCCGCCATTATTGTTGTGTACCAGCAAGTCTGAACTCACCAGTAGATTTTCAGAGACTGTAAATTACACAAGAAGAGATTGCCTGCCTTTGTCCCACAGAGCAGCTGCTGGATTCAAACTGCATGCCTTTGGGTTGACAGTGCAATTCCTTACCACTAAGCCACCAGAGCTCCCTCCCTTGTCCCTAGCCTTATGCATTCCTTGGTTGTTCAGTGATGTTCACGCTGTATGTATCTTCTGTGTGCACCTGGCTCTTATGTTTAATGGGCTCTTTCTAGAACTTGGAAGAGATCAGATTCAGCACCACTGTACTCACACATAATCTAATTAAGACAAAAAAGAGAATCTTATTTCCATGTAAAATTATGTTCTCATATGCAAAAGCCACACATTCAACACATAGTTGGAGGACACAATATCATCTATAACAGGCAGTGTCTGCCAGATGCTAATCACTCAATAAATTGTAGCTGCCTTTGTTAATTGTGTTGTTACTATTATTCCAAATCCAACTTCTAGTCTTGACTTATCTTTATTGCACAACCTTGGGCAAGCCATTAGCCTTTCTAAGTCTTTGTTCTTTCATCCACAAAATGAGAATAATAATAGTGCCCACCTTATCAGGTTAGGGAGCTTTGGTGGTCTAGTGGTAGGAAGCTATACTACCAACCCAAAGGCATGCAGTTTGAATGCACTAGTTGCTCTGCAGGAGAAAGATGGGGAATCAACTACTGTCTGATTTTCTGTCTTTGGAAACCAGATGGAAGGTCAGCTATGAGTTGGATCTGATTCGATGGTACAAAACCACAAAAGCATATTATAAGAATTAAAATGGAAAAGTATATGAACTGTTCAGAACAGAGCCTAGGACTTTGAAGATGCTTGTTGTTGTTATGTGCCGTCGAGTCCCAGGAGACTCATAGCGACCCTATGAAGGAGAGTCCTCGACTCTTGGGTGCCTTTCATCCTCTCTCCAGGTTCATAGGATGTCCGGAGGTAAGCTATTACAGAAGTGGATGCCACTCCTCCTTCCAAGCTTGTTTTAATTGAGGAGCTCCACCCCACTCTCTGTCCGCATTGGGTAACCAACCATTAAAGCATTTGACACATCAGTGTCACAGTGTTCAGCCTCACAGCAACCACAAGTGACCTCTGTACGGCAACTTGTACACCAGGGCTATACAACCTAGAGGAATGTCTGAACAGAAACAATGAAAGACGGGCCCAAGGGCCACAGATTAAAAGTCACCGACCTTTGGCTTGGTAGCATCACTTTCTGTCCACTGGGCCAGCTGATCTCTCTCTCTCTCTCTCTCTCTCTGTTGATATTATTGTTGTTAAGTGCCGTCGAGTCACAGGTGACTCATAGCGACCCTATGAAGGAGAGTCCTCGACGCTTAGCACAAGATAATTGAGATGATAATAACGAGGAGAATAATGTTAAATTCTAATGCTGGCTTTATGACTTCTGTCACTATGACTGTGTTTGGGAAGATCAAATGTTCCACATGAATGAAAATGTCTTAAAAAGAAAATCCTGTGCAGCAATGAATGAATGGAAATCCAAAATCTCTGTAAATGTTCATTGAAATTATTAAAAAAAAAATACTAAAAAAAAAAAAAAAAAAAAATCCTGTGGTCTTTGCCATTACTTGCTATTCATCAGAGAGCTGGACAATGACTAGGTGGTGATAGAAGGAAAACTGATGCCTTTGAGCTGTGGTGCTGGTGAAGCGCATTGAATATGCCATGGACTGCTAGGAGAACAAACAGGTTCGTCCTGGAGAGGGTGAGGCTGGGCTGCTCCTTGGAGGCAAGGATTCTGAAGCTTCATCTGACATACTTGGGACATGTTGTGAGGCGGGATCAATCCTTGCAGAGGGACGTCATGCTTGGTAGGGTGGAGGGACAGTGCAAGAGAGGAAGCCTACTAATGAGATGGACTGATTCGGTGACTGGGGTAATGGGGATAGGTGTGTTGGAGACAGTAAGATTGACAAGTGATAGGGCAGGGTTTAGGGCTGTTGTATGTAGGGTCACTATGAGTTGCTAGCAACTTGGCACATAACAACAACAATGACATAAAAATCTGAGAATAACAAGCCTGAGAATCAGCTAGAGAATCTGAGTCCGATCTTGACTGTGTTGCTTGCCTACTTTGTAATCTTGCGTTACTCCTTGGAGCCTCAGTAACTTCATCTGCACAGTGGAGCTGTTAACAATGCTAACCACAAGGGGTTGTGAAGATGAAATCACAGAGCACGTAAAAGAGTTAACACGTGGTCTGTGGCACGACCTTAGTGTTGGTTCTTGTGGCAGCATCTCTGATCCGTGGTGATTTTATATATAAGCAAACAAAATGGTGCTCTGTGTTACACCATCTTCACCATTGTTGGTGCGTTTAAGTTCATGGTCATGGCAACTATGTCAATCCATCTCATGTAAGGTTTCTTCCATTCTTCTTGACCCTCTTTATCAAACATCATGTCCTTTTCTAGCAATTGATTATTCCTGACCACATGCCCAACGTAAGCAAGCTGAAGTCTTGTTTCTAAGGAACATTCTACTTGTATTTCTGATGTTGGCAGGTCATAGTACATCCAATACGCTTTACTGCCACCACTATTAAATACACTAGTTCTTCTTCTTCATGTTTAAATTTTCATGTGCATATGAGGCTTGGGTCAGCACCTTAGTCATCCAAAAGTCATCTTGGTTTTTCAAACTTTGAGAAAGTCTTTATAGCAGGTTTGCCCAATCAATGGGAGTATTTGCTTTCTTGACTGCTGATTAACCAATTGGTGTTGATTGTTATTCTAAGTAGAATGGAATTACTGACAACTTCAATTTCTTTTCCATGTATCACGATGGTTTTATTCCCCCTCCACTTGGTACGTGTGATTTATACTGAAGGTTCTAGTCCTTGACCTTCACCAATAAGGACTTCGTCTTTATTTTTGGAAAGCATGATTGTGTCATCTGCATAGCACAGATTGTTAATGAGTCTCCCTCTGGTCCTGATGTCTTGTTCTACTCCATGTAGTCCAGCTTTATGGATTGCTTTCTCAGCATACAAATTGAATAAGGAAGGTTAAAGGATACAACCTTGATGCACCAGTTTGAACCATGCATGAACCCTTGCTTTGTTATAACTACTGCTTCTTGATTCATGAGTATAATTAAGTTGCTCAGAAATTCTCATTCTTTGCAATGATACCCATAATTTGTTATGATCCATGTAATTGAATGCCTTCACGTAGTTGACAAAAATCTTTCTGGTATTCTCTGTTTTGAGCCAAGGTCCATCTGATAATAGCAGTGACACACCCCATTCTACATCTTCATCTGAATAGATGTGCTTAGTAAATGTTTTCTTTTCTATGCATAATAATTATTCAGAGACTATACTTTCAGGGATAAAAAATAATTATTCCTATTCAGGTTATCAATTTCTCTAAAGAGGAATGTGTTTCCAAGAATATTTTGCTTTTAAGAAATTCTCTACATGAAGGTTTATTAACTCAAAGAGTAAAGGGTTTATAAAACAGAATTGCTAAATGCATCCTATTTAATTATACATCAAATATCATTACAGGGCTGAATATTTCAGTAGTGGCATTTCTGGCTGTTAGGATGCAGGAAACCTGGGGAGGAAAAACAATCAATTGAAAGGAATTTGGTACAATCCCAAACAATGATAACCTTTGTTTTACTGCCAAGTAGAAGAACAGGTTTTCCAAAACTATTTTAGAGTAACTGACCTAGAAATTTCCAGAAGGCGTAAATGGAGTTCTGCCACAATTAAATTTTTCTTTTTGGTTTTTATTGTTATCTGAGTGAAAGTTTACAAAACAAATTGGTTTTACCCTCAATGACTTACATACATTTTGTTTTGTGGCTTTAATTGCAATATTCACGATGTAATTGCACTTCTCCTATTTTACCCTTATAATTTTCCTTGTCAGTAATTCTTTCATGCAGCTACTTCCTGTGTTGTGAGCTTTATCCTTAGGAAAACATTGCTCTTTTGACCTTATATGGTTGGCTCTACGGTGAGTACCTCTCTGGTGTTGCTCACCTTGTCACTCACTCACTCATTGCTCTGGAGCTGGAACTGACTCATAGCTGATGTTCCAGCAGGTTTTCAGAGGTTGTCAAATGCAAGAGAGATTATTCATCTTTCTTCCAAAGAGTTTCTGCTGGATTCAAACCCATGCCTTTGAGTTGGCAGAACAACTCCTTACCCACTACGCCACCAGAGCTCCTTGGTCACTTTAGAGACCTGTCTACTTTTTGGCTGAATGTTGAGCCATGAAGGGCGAGTTCAGTTCTAAGATCCAAGGGTGACGATACATAATACATTTTTTCCCATCACTAAGACTATTGTTGTTGTTACTGCTATTGTTATGTTCCATTAAATCACCTGTGACTCATAGGAACCCTATATACAATAGCTCTGAACTCTGCTCTATCCTGACCCAGTCTCACTGACTCCAACACACTTTCCCGCATTACCCCAATTACTGAATCAAAGCACCTCATCAAGTGTCTTCCTCTCTTGCACTGTCTCTCTACCCATCCAAACATAATGTCTTTCTCCAAGGACTGGTCCCTCTTGGCAACATGCCCAAAGTATGTGAGCTGGAGCTTTAAAATCCTTGCCTCCAAGGAGCAGCTTGGTTTCACCTCCTCCAGGACAGACCTATTAGTTCTCTTAGCAGTGCACAGTATGTTCAATACTCTTCTCCAGTACCACAACTCAAAGGCATCTATTCTTTTTCTGCCATCTTTAATTATTGTCCAGCTCTCCGATGCATAGCAAGTAATTGCAAAGATTATGGTTTTGATCAGGCACACCTTAGTCTCTAGACTGACATCATTGCTCTTCAGTACTCTGAAGAGGTCCCTGACATCAGACTGCCCCAACGCATTCCGTCTTTTTATTTCCTTACTGCTTGTGCTTAAGAGTGTTGATTGTGGAACCAAGCAAGCTGAAATTGCTAAAATTTCAAGACTAGAAAAATAATGCTTTTCAAAATGGAAATGGTTTTTGTCTTTTATCTACTAAGCATTGGTATTATGATCTAAGTGATGATGTGGATGGCATAAGATAGGATAGGACAAGACTTAGATCTATTGTTCATAAAGTCACTATGAATCATAATCAACTCAGTGGCACCTAACCGTAGCAACAAAAATAACACATGATCTAAAAGTTTCGGTTTAATTTTAGACTGTTTCAAAGTAAGACCTTGCTTTAAATTATATTCTTATCTGACTGGGTTTGTCCTAGCTTGAGGAAAATGGATCAATTATAACCCACTAGTATCCTTTTCTATGCCAATATTGGTTTGATAGAGGGATCTAAAAGATTCTGAAGCCTTAGTTCTCAAAAATATTCAATTGGCTTAGTTCTGAATCTCTCCACAAGTGCCACACACAATGCCTGATTCAGAAAGAATGTTCAATACCTGCTGGTTGAAAGAAAATATTTCTTTCCTTCATCCCCTTGCTCTCTCACAAATCTAGCACTGTAGGCAACTGGTTTGACGGAAGCGAGGGGTGGGATTCTGAAACAAGGAAGGATGAAGCCATCCTGGTCCCAAGAATGTCACCAAATTGCAGACGTGAGACCTTCCACCTGACAAGGTGCACAGAAACTTCTAAGAGCCTAGAAAACAGGCCCTGGAGCAATGCTGAGCCATCAGCCTGTGGGCTTCCTGTCACGCTCAGCTAGGAGACACTGATTTAGGATGCTTCTAAAGTAGGGCTTAGACCTTCATGCAGGCGTGATTCCTAAAGAGGAGACACATATTTTTTTGTACAGTATGAAATTTTTCTGTCTGGGTGGCAGTGGGTGAAACCAGGTCTCTCCTTGGAGACTGGATTTTGAAGCTCCATTTCTCAAACACTTTGGGCACATGGCCAGGAGGGACCAGTTCTTGGAGAAGGACATCTTGATCTTGCTTGGCAGGGTGGAGGGACAGCACAGGAAAGGAAGACCCCAGATGAGACTGATTGACACAGTGACTGGGGTAATGGGGGTGGTTTTGTCAGAGACAGTGAAACTGGTTTAGGATAGGGCAGGTTTCAAAGCTATTGCATATGAGTTGCAGACAACTCAAAGGCACATAACAACAACATCAAATTTTTCCAGTTATGTGAATCAAGGGAAAATTAAGTTGTCACTGTTGTTGTGGTTAGGTGCTGTCAAGTCGTCTCTGACTCATAAAACCAGCCCTGACTTGTGCCAGCCTCATGAACTAAGCTATGGCTGCAGTCACTGTGTTAATCCATCTTGTTGAGGATCCTCCTTTCCCATGTTGACTGTCTGTTTTTCTAAGCATGATTCACTAAATGTAATGCACCATAAAACAAATGTCAAAGAAAAGTTTCAAGAGTACCATACCATGATCTAAAACTTATGGTTACTTTTTAGTGCCCCATTCTCTTTCTCTCTCTCTCTCTTCCTCTCTCTCATTGTCTTTGACTGGAACTGACTCATAGCTGCCCCTCCATTGAGTTTCTGAGGCTGTAAAACTGCAAGGGAGGAAACCATGAGAAGGACTTGGCCATGGATTAGCAGCTCCCCATGGACTAGGCCACCAGCACACCCCTCTCCATCTTTATACACTGTGTATGCAGACCTTATCTATGCAGTTTACATCACCTTTGATTCTCACAGCCGCCCTAGTAAGATGGATATTTTTATCACTGGTTTTAGACACAGTTTAAGTAATTTGTTTAAACCTATTTCTTTAATAAGGCAGCTTTGTGACGCCAAAGCCGTCATTCTTCTACTCTACATAATGTTGTTGTTGCTTTGTGCCATTGAGGAAGAATCGACTCATAGCTGACCCTCCAGTGGGTTTTCAGAGACAGTTAATCACAAAAGAGGAGATTGTCTATGCTTCTCCCATGGAACAGCTTGTGGATTTGAACCACTGGCCTTTGGGATCGCATAACTGCTTCTTACCACTATTTCATCAAATTCCCACACCCTCCATAATACTGTGTTTAAAGTTTTTCATTTACTACTGTTTTAAGACGTTTCATAGACTCACACAAACACACACACACACACACATATATTTATACAGAAATGTCTATGGGTACATCCTATAGCAATATCTTTTCATTACAGCACAACATTCCATTACATTATTATATCATTGTTATTCATCTGCTCATTATACTTGGACACATAGGCTGTGCAGGTTTTTCAATATTATAAACAGTGTTGCTTGCATATTTTGTTGTTGTTGCTGCTGCTATTCATGTCATTTGTTTTATTCTTATGAATTATATCCTAGAAATTCATTCCCTGGGGGTATTACTGGGTGAAATGGTACAAACATTTATGTGGTTCCAGCTATATATGACTACATCACCCCCTGAAAGGATTAATAAGGCACCACATCTTGAAAGAAAGTACTATCTTTCAGCAACAGCCTGGGAGAGGTGTCTTCACCAATGAAAACAGCCCTTTGTCCCTATGCTTGGATGTGCCCCAGGGCCCTCTAGACTCCCTGGAAATGATTTATGACCAAAGTATGCATAATCCAGAATAAGATCTCACATGGGTGGGTGTGATTCCCTCTTCCCAAGAGAGACTCTCCTGATGAAGCTGTCTTTTTCTCTTTGAAGTCATAAGATCAGCAGAAGGTTTTTCAATCAACTGACACTTCCCTCTTGTTTCAGACAGCAGCCCTCCATTCCGGTGTCAGGAAAAGGCGTGGGAGGTGGTTGTAAGAAATAAAGACTAGATGTCAGCCCTTGTTTTGTCACGCTAAAATGTTAAAACTGCTGCGAAAGAGTGGCAATCAACTATGCCAAGGAGAGTAAGTCCCTGGAATCAGAGCTGAAAACCATCTGAGGGACTGACTGTCAGGCTTGAGTAGGAATCAGAATAAGAACCCAGAGATAACTTGATGACGGTGACTTTGAGCTGTTCAGTCTTGCTCCCATTTCAGTGGTGTGCTCTGGTGTTGTCCGTAGGAAGTGCACTGCTAATCCACAGGCTTCATCTCTCCGGTGGATGGAATCTACCAGCAGCTCTGAGAAAGGTGGGAAGTCTCCTCTGGTGTAATTAAAAGTTTTGGAAACACAGTGGAGGCACAACTGTGAGTCGGATCTGACTTGATAGCAATGAGTTCACTGATGCTGCTGTGGAAAGTACCCAGTCAGCCGTGTGAACCCCCAACCACTCTGTGGGTGGCAGCAGTCACTGTTATAAAGATTTATCTCTGTGGAAGTCCTATGGGCAGTTCTAGTCCATCCTACAGGACCTCCAGGAGTCAGAATAGACTCAGTAGTAGCAAGGTTGAGCAGAGGGGTGAGAATGGGCAGGGTCACACAATCTGATGGGTGGAGGGTAAAGGAAATGGGAAAGATCCAATGTGGAAATCAATGTATATGAATTTTGTAACTAAACCAGTATAAAATAAAAATTTATTTAAAAAAATAGTGGCAGGGTTTTTGTTTGGGGGTGGTCTTAGTATCTTACATGGCAAAAGTGCATTAAGTTTAAGAATGACATCAGTCACATGGTACGCAATAGGTACTCAAGTGATGTCACCCTCAAGTTGACTCTGACGCAGGGTGGCCCCATATGTGCAGAGTGGAACTGCTCCATAGCATTTCCAAGGCTGTTCCCTATTAGAAGCAAGATCACCAGGTTTGTCTACTGAGGCATATTTGGGTGAATTCACACAGCTCATCTTTTCATTAGTATTAAGTGTTTGTGAGGTTGCATCTCTTAGGGACTCTACTCTAGAAATGATTACTACTAACTAACGTAGTTGCTATAAAACAGCCTAGAAAACTGTAGGCATTATAGGAAAAGTATGGACATTGAAGGCAGCAAGCAGAAGTGGCTTGAAATCTTGGTTCTAGCCCTTTGTAGCCAGGTCACTGTGGCCAAGTATTAATCTCCTTTGAGCCTTAGCTCTCTTATCTGTAAAAAGGGGGCTAAGATATTTATCTTCAAAGCTTATTTTACAGACTAAATTGAATGTATTTTAAGCATATGATAAATAATAAATGAGAGTGATTATCAAATTCACAAACCAATCAACAAATGTGACTAGCTAAGTCTTCCCCTACATCAGTGAGTGGTTTTCAAATTTCAATGCACATAGAAATCACTAGGGATACATGTTTCAAATGTAATCCAGCATTGTGCTTCTATCAGCAGTGATGGGACTCAGAATCTGCATGTATAACTAAATTCCAGAGTTGCTGGTAGTCCATGAACCAGACTTTAAGAAACAGTCTTAGAGTCTCAAAGACTAAAATGAAAACTAGTTTCCATCACTAATACATCATAAAGATCTCAGGGGGCCTAACCCGTGGGGAGTTGTGCCATGAATTCAAAGATGGTGCCTCCCTGGTGGTTATAATCCATCCCTGGCTCCTTGGAAGAAAGACAGGCAATCTCCTCTTGTGCTGTTTACCCCTTTTGCCTCCAAAACCCCACTGGCTGAGCGTCTAAGAGTCTGTTCTAACTTGACAGCAATGAGTACTAATAATAATGTCATTCAAACGCTATAGCATGTGAAGGTAAAATTAAAGAGATGCAAGTAGTGAATGATTCCATTTTCAAGGTGCCTTTATAGTTCTTATTTACATAAAAGTAGCAGAACCATCCCAAAGCAACATTTTATCTGATGGAGAAGAGACGGAGATTGTTAACAGTTACAGTTTGCTTAGCTCCACAATCAACACTCTTAGGACCAGCAGCCATGAAATCAAAAGACGAATTGCAGTCTTCGTCATCTTCTCCATCTTCTCGGTTCCCCTGAAGTTGCAGCCATGAAGGTCAAGCTGTGCGGTTCCAGCTGGTACAAAATCTACCCTGGGCATGGGAGGTGCTATGCCAGGACCAATGAGAAGGTGTTCCAGTTTCTTAATGCAAAATGTGAGTGGGCTTTCCTTTCCAGAAAGAATCCACGGCTGATAAAATGGACTGTCCTCTACAGAAGGAAGCACAAAAAAGGGCCAGTTGGAAGAAATTTAAAAAAAAAAAAAAAGAACCTGCCGTGCAGTCATATTCCAAAGGGCCATCACCGGTGCATCTCTTGCTGATATAATGGCCAAGAGGAATCAAAAGCCTGAAGTTAGAAAGGCTCAGTGAGAACAGGCTATCAAGGCTGCCGAAGCAAAAAAGGCTAAACAAGCATCTAAAAAGACTGCAATGGCTGCTACTAACGCTCCCACGAAAGCAGCACCTAAACAAAAAATTGTGAAGCCTGTGAAAGTTTCTGCTCCCCAAGTTGGTGGAAAATGCTAAGTTGGCACATGAGACTTTAATAAAGATTCAGTTAAAACTCTTAAAAAAAAAGATTAATTGCATTGGGTAAATCTAGTGTCAAGGACTTCTCCAGAGTACTAAGAAGCAACAATGTCAGTATAGAGACTAAGGTGTGCCTGATCCAGGCCATGGTCTTCACAATTAGTTGCCTTTGAGTTGTGGTGCTGGAGAAGAGTCTTGAACATAGTAGGGGTCACCAAGAGAACAATTAAGTCTGTCTTGGAGAGGGTGAAGCCAAGTTTCCCCTTGGGTTGCAGGCGACTCGATGGCACATAACAACAACAACAACAACATTCATGAAATGGATAAGTATGTATAAACATTTCTTCTTTGGAGTCATGTTGGTCCCTCTCTTACAGAGCTCTTTCTCCTCTGGACTCTGTGGCAAATAAGATCAGCAACTATTTCTTTTCTAAGTTTTGGCAGATGTTGTTATATGCCATCGACTCGATGATGACTCATAATGACCATATGAACAATGGCTCTGAACCTTGTGTTATCCTGAGCCAACCTCACTGTCTCTGACACAATTGACTCCATTGTCCCAGTCACTGTGTCAATCCATCTAGCCAGGATCTTCCTTTCCTGCACTGACCCTCCACCCTTCCAAGCATGATGTCCTTCTCCAAGGACTGGTCACTCTGGGCAATACGCCTAAAGTATATGAGATAGAGCTTCAAAATCCTTGCCTCCAAGGGGCAAACTGGTTTTACCCTCTCCAGGACGGACCTGTTTGTTCTTTTGGCAGTTCATGATATGTTCAATACTCTTCTCCAACACCACAACTCAAAAGTATCAATAATTCTTCTGTCATCCTTAGTCATTATCCAGCTCTCTGATGCATAGAAAGTAATTGAGAAGACTATGACCTGGATCAGGTGCACCCTAGTTTTTACATAGACATTGTTGCTCTCTAGCAGTCTGGAGAAGTCATTGGCAGTAGATTTTTCCAATACAACTCACCTTTTGATTTTCTGACGTCTGGTGCCAAGAGTAATGATTGTGGATCCAAGCAAGAGGAAATCATTAACAACCTGAATTCTCTCCCCATCTATCATAATACTGCCTACTGGCCTGGCGGAGAATGAAGATCTTTGTTTTCTTGACATTGAGGTACAATCCATGTGGTCTATGACTTTCTGCAGCAAATGCTTCAAGTTCTCCTTAGTTTTGGTAGGAAAGGTTGTGTCATCTGCATAATTCAGGTTGTTGATGAAGTCTTCCTCCAATCCTGATGCCATATTCTTCATAGAGATCAACCTCCTGAGTGATCTGTTCTGCATACAGACTGAAAAGGTATGGAGAAAGGCCACATCCCTGACACACTCCTATTGTGATGTTGAACCATGCAGTATTCCCTTGATCTGTTCAGACAACATCTTCCTGGTCTAGGTATAGGTTTCACATAAGCACAATCAAGTGTTCTGGGATTCCCATTCTTCTCAACATTAGCCACAATTTGCTGTGATTCACACTGACAAATGTGTCTGCATAGTCAATAAAACACAAATAGACATCCTTCTTGTACTTTCTACATCCAATTATGATCCATTTGTCATCAGCAATAATTTCCCTAGTACTACAAACTCTTCTAAATCCAGCTTGTATTTCTGTCAATTCTCTGTCAATATCCTGGTCTAGTCATTTTAGGGCCTGCAGGTACGTGGAGCCAGGCCAGGTTGGAAGCCATGTGGAGTTGCAGCACCCATACCCAGCACCCAGTTACACTTTGGGGATCCTGGAGGCCCATTCTTTGCTGGGGAGCACTCAGATTGTGATCAGGAGAGACTTGAGGCTGAGCCATCACATTAGGAGTTAGGCCTCACAGGTGTTGGTGGGGAGGGAGGAGGTGTGGAAGAGCAATGCAGGATTGCCAAATTTCTCTGTCAGTTTTTGTATTGGGAAGTTGCTTTGCATGTTGATATTCTTAGTAGCTTAGATACATGTGTGTTTGCTTGTCTGTCATTAGCTCTTTTAGGTATAGCACTGGCCTGTCAGAGGCTGTAATAAACAGAGCTCCCAAATTAAGACAGACTAGGAAGGAGGATTGGCCATCCACTTCTGAAATAACAAGCCTTAGAAAACCCTATGAACAATAGAGCACACTTAGACTCCTAGACTATTAGATATAACAACGGAGAATGAGTCTTCATATTGGAAAATTTAAAAAATGAGGAATAGTTGGCAGACATTACCATTTAAAGATTGTGTTGTTATTTTACATTTTGTGTCTCAGTTCCCTAACAGAACTTTAAGTCCTAAGGCAGGAACCAAAGTCTTGTCTTCATCCTCCACAAGCCATTTGTAAAGCCTATATACAGATTGTGTGTCAAAAACATATTGAAAATGAATGTAAAGAAATTTAGCTGTGGACTAATACTCATTGAAAAGCCCTCCACAACCTGCGCGACTTACAATTAACCATGAAAAGGCAAAGCACTAGTCTTCTGGGCCATTGAACTGCCTGAGTTCAGTTCTCAGGCCCACAGAAATCTGGAACTTCCCTAAACCTCTTTTCTAATTCATAGCGTGAGAACAGTACTTACTTTGCAGAGGTATTTGAGGGGATAAAATAAGAGAGCGTTCACAAGTTTCCCAGCAAAGTGCCTCACACATTGTGATTCTCTTTAAATGGTAGCTGCTTACTTTTATATTATAGCTGAATACCACATGGAAAAATAGATGGAATTGCCACAGATACTTATCTTCAGATGGAAAAGAATAAGTTGATGATTCTCTCTGACCAAAACTGTGTTGTTTTGTTTGTGGGTTTTTGAGGCTTTTTTAGGTCTATCATTTTCAGCTTTAAGTGACAGACTGTCCAGAGGTTTGTATGGATTCCCTATAGAGATGGGAAAAGACACAAAGCAGCCATTTTCCAAGTCCCCAGGCCTTCACGCAGAACAGTACAATCGGGGTTTAAGTTTACGCTTTACAAACCCTCTCTGTTCAGGGCCATGATTATGACTGTGATTTTTCTTCTGTTGCTGTGGAGCTATAAGCGCCCAGATTGAGGCCCATGCACGCCTCCTATCTGAAATGAGGAGCAGGGACGTTCAGCTTTTCATGCTAAGAGACTCAATGTGCCCAGGGCTAAAGCAGACACCCGATCTACTGTGCACATTTGAGGGATACCGAGAAAGAAGTGATCATAAAAGTGTCAAATAGGTTTTCTTCTTTTTCGAAAGTACTGTCAGAGAATCTGTGCTATCAAGGAAAAGATGCAACATATACATAAATCCAGTAATTACAACTTGAATTAAAAAAATGGAAATAAGGTGACTAGTGGTTAAATAAACCACGATATAGTCACTTGATTAAATGTCAAACAACCATTTAAAACAGTTATTTCCCACTGTCTTAGAGTCAATTCTAATTCATAATGATCCTGTGTGTTTGTTGTTGTTGCATGCCGTTGAGTTGGAACTGACCCATATCTGACCCTCCAGGGGGTTTTCAGAGGTAGTTAATCACATACAAGGAGAATGCCCACCCTTCTCTCTTGGAGCAGCTGGTGGATTTAAACCATGTGCCTTTGAGGTTGTAGCACAGCTTTTTACCACTAGGCCACTAAATACCATTGACCCTATAGGACTGAATAAATCTTCCCTATAGGGTTTTCAAGGCAGACATTTTTCAATTTTAATTCTCCTGAATGGCAGCTGGTATATTAAAAAAGGGGAACTTTTGTTCAGCAGCTAAAGACTTTAGTCACTGCAATACCAGTGCTCCTAAAATGATTCTTTGTGGTTGCTGTTGTTGTTTTGTGCCACTGAGTTGGAACTGACTCATAGCTGACTCTCCAGTAGGTTTTCAGAGGCTATAAATCACACAGGAGAAGATTGCCCATCTTTCCCTCTCAAAGCAGTTTGTGGATCCTAACCACTTCTCCTTTGGGTTGGCAGCAAACTCCTTGTCCACTACATTATGCAGAGCTCTCTAAAATGATTATTTAGATATGTGGAGATACAAGTAAGTAATGGCAGAAGAATTGACGTCTTTGAGCAGTGGTGCTAGAGTACTGAATATCTCATCCCATGGATTGCCAAAAGAGCAAACAGCTATGTCTCGGACAAAGTGCGCAGTCAGAGTGCTCCTTGGAGGCAGGCATGACAAAGCTTTACCTCACAGACTTTGGGCACGTTTCAGAGAGAGGCTGTTCCTTGGAGAGGGACAAAATGCTTGGAAAGGTGAAGGATCAAGAGAGGAAGACCCTCAATCAGGTGGACTGACACAGTGAATGCAGCAATGGGCTCAAGTGTGTTAAAGATTATGAGGATGGCACAGAATAGGACAGGATTCAGGTCTGTTCATAGATCATAGATCTGTTGCTACAAGTTGCACTCGACTCAACGGCATATAACAATAACATGTGGAAATGCTTCTAAGTAAATTTTAAGTTTTTTAAAAGGATGAAATTTGTTTGATTACTATTCTGATTTTTAACTTCTACTTGTCCCTGAACCATTATGAATGAAAAAAAACAACACTCTGACTAGTTAAAGGAGAATGAAAAGACTTCTCATAAATAGAAGCATTGTTTTTGTTTGATGTTCTTTTCTCTTACACATATTCTGAGTTTTTTTATATCTTCTTTGAAAAAGCTGTATTAATTAAAAAACATCCTTGCTGAAGATTATCCAAAAATGACTGGAACAGTACATCGGCAGAGAACTGTCAGAAGTCCACTCTGGGCTTAGAAGGGGTTGTGGTACTAGGGATATTGTAGCTAATGTTAGATGGATATTGGCTGAAAGCAGGGAGTACCAGAGGAATGTCTATCTGTGTTTCATTGATTATGCAAAGGCGTTTGACTGTGTGGACCATAACAAACTGTGGCTGACTCTGAGAGGAGCGGGAATCCCAGAACACTTGATCGTGCTAATGCGAAACTTATACTTGGACCAAGAGGCAGTCATCAGAACAGAGCAAGGAAACACTGCATGGTTCAAAATTGGGAAGGGTGTTCGCCAGGGATGTGTCCTGTCTCCATACCTTTTTAACCTGTATGCAGAACAGATCATCCGGGAGGCTGGGCTCTATGAGGAGAAATGTGGCGTAAGAATTGGTGGAAGATCTATCAACAATCTGCGTTATGCAGATGACACAACCCTGCTTGCTGAAACTGAGGAGGACCTGAAGTGCTTGCTGCTGAGGGTCAGGGACTGCAGCCTTCAATATAGATTGAGGATCAAAAATTCTCACCACTGGTCCAATTGGCAGCATCAGGATGGATGGTGAAGAGTTTGAGATTGTTCACAGCTTTAGTCTGCTTGGCTCCACAATCAACACTCTTGGCACCAGGAGCCAGGAAATTAAAAGACGTATTGTGATGGGAAAGTCTGCTGTTAGAGACCTCTCTAAAGTACTCAAGAGCAACAATGTGTCTCTGGAGACTAAGGTGCGTCTGGTACAGGCCATGATCTTTGCAATCATTTGTTATGCGTCAGAGAGCTGGACAATGACCAGGGAGGATAGAAGGAGAATTGATGCTTTAGAGCTTTGGTGTTGGAGAAGAGTGATGAGAGTGCCATGGACTGCTAAGAAAACAAACAGATTCATCCTGGAGAGTGTTAAACCGGGCTGATCCTTGGAGGCAAGGATTCTGAGGCTTCGTCTGACATACTTTGGTCATGTTGTAAGGAGGGACCGGTCCTTGGAGAGGGACATCATGCTTGGGAGGGTGGAGGGCAGGGGAGCAGGAAGGGAAGGCCCTCTGAGAGATGGATTGATTCGGTGACTGGGGCAATCAGGATGAGTGTGTCAGAGACAATGAGATTGGCACAGGACAGAGTTTAGAGCTGTTGTACATAAGGTCGCTTTGAGTTGCAAGCGACTCGATGGCACATAATAACAACAACCTTTAAACATAGTCCAACTAACGTCTGTCATTGTCAGAGAAGAAAAGTTAATTTTTACCCAGGCACAGAAGCAGTTGAAAAATCCTCCAGAGGGGCTGAGAAAAATGCCCTCATTTCCTACCTGATATGCTACCTCCATTCTCTCCTGTTATAGTAGACAATATGTATGCTGGGGAGTAATAGCGTATGTTTCCCAATAAGACATGAAACCGTATTGAGAAAGTTCTGTGTTAGTTACTGACTGAAATCACTGACAGTCACCTCTTAGGGAAAACAGATTAGGAGGCTCAGCACTTTCTCCAGCCCGGAGATGAAATAGAGCCTCCCTGGTTCTCCTCCAGCCTCTTACAATAGCCAATAAAAACCCTCTTTTTAGGTGGTGGGATTGTGACGTCATCAACAAAACTGGCCAATCTCCCTGAGGATTATTTGCATAGTTCACTCCTCCTACTAATTCTAAGGAATTCTGTTGTAAGGAGAGCATTGGGCTGAATCGGAACTCTCCAACAGAACCGGAAGAAAGTTATGTTAACAAAGGAATATTTGTAATGATGTTGGTATCAAAACACAAAGATGAAATTTATTTTATCTAGCTCCTCTAAAGAAACGTTTAACTTTCAAGTGCTCAATGTTAAAACTTAAAATAGCTCTTTGACAATTACCTATCCACTTAATGTTTAAGATTTTAAAAAGAGAAATTATGCAGAGTAGGCAATCTCATTTTCTTAAATAATCTGCAA
>NW_006399813.1:4126674-4148284 GCF_000299155.1 Elephantulus edwardii
TATGAAGAGGAATGTGGCATCAGGATTAGAGGGAGACTCATCAATAGCCTGTGTTATGGAGATGACAATTTTGCTTGCTGAAAGCAAGGACTTGAAGCACTTATTGCAGAAGATCAAGGAAAGCAGCCTTCAGTATGAATGCATCTCAATACCAAGAAACCAGAGATACTTACCACTGGATCAATAAACAGTGTCATGATGGATGGAGAGGAGATTGAAACTGTCAACAGTTTCATCTTGCTTAGATCCACAATTAATACCCTTGGTATGAGCCAATCAGGAAATAAGGGGACACATTGCACTGGGAAAATCTGCAGTTAGAGACCTTTTAAAGTTATTGAGCAGTAGTGATGTCAGTTTGAACACTAAGGTGTGTCTGATTCAGGCCTTCGTCTTTCTGATTACTGGCTGTGCCTCTGAGACCTGGACAATGAATAAGAATGACTGAAAAAGAATTGATGCCTTTGAGCTGTGGTATTGGAGAAGAGCACTGAACATCCCATGGACAGCAGAGAGAACGAACAGCTATGTCTTGGAGAGGGTGCAGCTGGAGTGTTCTTTGGAGGCAAGAATGATGAGGCTTAGGCTTATGTACTTTGGACATATTGCTAGGAGGTGTTATTCCTTGGAGAGGGATATGATGTTTGGAAGGGTGGTGGGTTGGTGAAGGAGGAGAAGATCTTCAACCAGGTGTATTGACATGATGACTGCTGCAGTGGGCTCTTGTGTTTCAGGAAGTGTGAAGATGGCACAGGACAGGACTGAGTTCAGATCTTTTGTTTATGGAGTCACCGTGAGTCATACTTGACTCGATGACACCTAACAACAAAATTCTCTATAGTTAAATCTTAGGTTCTCAAATTAAATGAACTGACTGTTGACAAGGGAGCAGAATTCTACAAACCTGCTCTTTATTCCTCTTGTCTTAGTTTTGCATACTTACTAGTTTAACAAATTTCATCCTGCCAGAAGCACCCACCTTTCATTAATTGAGATCTTTTATTCACAGTCAGTACTAAGAGAGAATTCTGCCTTTTTAATGTGACAGACAAGGCACTTGGCAAGCATGTTAATTATGTCTTACTGAAGGAGGTCCTGGTGGTCTTTCAGGTTAGGAGAAGTGCCGCCAAACCAAGGGCAAGGAGAAAGATGAGCAATCTCTTCCCATTTGATTTACAGCCTCTGAAAACTGCTGGAGGGTCAGTTATGGGTTGGTTCCAGCTTGACGGTAATGAGTAGAATTGTTGAGTTGAATCGGGCTTATTGAACACCTACTTTGTATAATTTTCACAGTAATTATATGTGTTGTCGTTGTTAGTACCATTGAGTGGGAACCAACCCATAGTAAATTCTCAAGTGGATTTTCAGAGGCAGTTAATTGCCCAGGAGGAGACTGCCCATCATTCTCCTGTAGAGCAGATAGCAGATCAGAACCACATGCATTCAGGATTGCAGTGCAGGTTCTTACCACTAGACCACTAGTTCTAATGGTATAGCCCACAGTGAATTGTGCTGCCAACCCAGACTTCCGGTCTCCAGAAGCCCTGTGGGCAAGGAAGATGAGCAATCTCCTTCTCTTATAATTTATAATGTGGGAAACCCAGTGGAGGGTCACTATTAGGTTGAACAAACTCAATGACAATGAGTGAGATTTAGAAATGATAAAACCAAGGACAACAGAAAATAAGCAATTCTGTTGACCAAGAATACATAGAAAGATCAGAACTGTAAGCTTCACTTGGATTTTTCAGATGCCAAGACTAGTGGGCAACCCACTAAAGCATGTTTTGTGTCTGTGACTAACTAGTTAGGACAAAACAGAATTTAAAATTCTACTCCTGCACGATGAACAGACACTGTCCTGGATGCACTCACTAAGTTGTGCCAAGAATCTGCAAGACAACCACCTGGCCAACTGACTGGAAGAAATCTATATTTGTTCCCATTCCAAAGAAAGGTGACCCGATAGAAAGTGGAAATTACAGAAAAATATAATTAATATCACATGCAAGTAAGATTCTGCTGAAGATTATCCAGAAATAACTGGAACAGCACATCAGCAAAGAACTGAAGAGTTTTAATCCACTAGCTATTCTGTGGGAGAATGAAAAATCTCCCATACAATTAATTGCCTCTGAAAACCTGTCAGAGGGTCAGCTATGAGTCAGTTCCGACTCAATGGTACACAACAACAACAACTTCTATATGCTGAATATAATCTCTAATGTAAGATGGATCTTGGCAGAAAGCAAAGAATACCAGAAGAATGTCTGTCTGTGCTTCATTGACTATGCAAAGGCTTTTGACTGTGTGGATCACAACAAGCTATGCCTGACTCTGAGAAGAATGGGAATCCCAGAACATTTGATTGTGCTAATGCGAAACCTATACTTGGACCAAGAGGCAGTTGTCAGAAGAGAGCAGGGAGACACTGGATGGTTCAAAATCAAGAAGGGGGTCTGTCAGGGATGTATTCTGTCTGCATACCTTTTCAATCTGTATGCAGAACAGATCATCTGAGACTTGGGGCTGTAAGAGGAGGAATGTGGCATCAGGATTGGTGGAAGAGTCATCAACAACCTGCATTATGCAGATGACACAACCCTGCTTGCTGAAACTGAGGAGGACCTGAAGCGCTTGCTGCAGAAGGTCAAGGACTGCAGTCTTCAATATAAATTGAAGCTCAATATCAAGAAAACAAAGATTCTCACCACTGGGCCAATTGGTAACATCAGTATGAATGGTGAAGAGATTGAGATAGTTAACAGTTTTAGTTTACTTGGCTCCAAAGTCAACACTCTTGGTAACAGCAGCCAGGAAATCAGGAGAAGAATTGCATTGGGAAAGTCAGCTGTGAGGGACCTCTCAAGAGTACTGAAGAGCAACAATGTCAAGCTGGAGACTACGGTGCGCCTGATCCAGGCTATAGTCTTTGCAATTATGTGTTATGCATCGGAGAGTTGGACGGTGAATAGGGATGATAGAGAATTGATGTCTTTGAGTTGTGGTGCTGGAGAAGAGTGTTGAATATACCATGGACTGCTAGGAGAACAAACAGGTTTGTCCTGGAGAGGGTGAATCCAGAATGTTCCCTGGAGTCAAGGATTCTGAAGCTTTGTCTGACATACTTTGGGCATGTTGCAAGGAGGGACTAGTCCTTGGAGAGAGACATCATGTTTGGGAGAGTGGAGGGATGGCACAGGAGAGGAAGACCCTCGATGAGATGGATCAATTCTGTGAGTGAAGTGGTGGGAATGAATGTGTTTGAGACAGCGAGGTTGGCACAGGATAGAACGGCGTTTAGGGCTCTTGTACATAGGGTTGCTATGAGTCGCAAATGACTCGATGGCACATAACAACAAGCAACAACATGTAAATCTTCAAATTTTTGTCTTATCTTAAACATCAAAACATAGTATGTGCTGGCATTTCCCCAGATAATCTTAGAAGGATCCACCTCTTTGAACAAAATTTCTATAAGCCAAAATAGTTTCAGATTTATTTTAGGTACTCAAGAATTTGCTGAAGCTAATGAAAATTTCATTGGGGAAATCTACTGTCAAGGAGCTTTAAAAGTAACAAAGAGCAATGCTGCCATTTTAAAGACTAAGGAGCATCTTCCCCAAGCCACAGACTTTTCAATTGCTTCATGTGCACATGGAAGTTGGAAAGGAATGAGGAAGACTGAAGAATAATTGATGCTTTTGAATTGTGGTAATGGAAAAGAGTATTGAGTATATCCTGGGCTGCCAAGAGAACAAACAAATCTGTCTTGGAAGAAGTGCTGTTGTGCTCCTTGGAGACAAGGATGGTGAGGCTTTGTCCCACTTACATTGAGAGTGTTAGCAGGAGAGGCCAGATGCTAGGGAAGGACATCACGCTTGGAAAAGAAGAGGGTCAGCAAAAGAGATGAAGCTACTCTTCATGATGGAATGATACAGTGCCTGCAATGATGAGCTTAAGTGTAGCCAAGATTGTGAAGCTGGTGCAGGGTTGGAAAAGGATTTGAACTCTTGTACACAGGTTAACTGTAAGTCATAGTTGACTTAACAGAACCTCAAAACAATGGTGAAAATTTGCTTCAAACAAGTGGCAATAGACAGTAGACCACCTGAGATTCTTTAGTAGCTAGCTGGGTGTTTGCTGTATAAAATGATGTTCATGGTTTTCAAGTCAATTCTGACTCACAGGGACCCTACAGGCTAGAGAACTGACCCATAGAGTTTCCAAGGCTTTAACCTTTACAGAAGTAGACTGTCCAGTGGAGCCCTGGAAGGTTTGAAATATGACCTTCTGGTTAGCATCTGAACCCTCAACCACTGTGCCATCAGGGCACAGTTTGATAAAAGTTGGGGATGTGGGGGGCATTTGAACTTTTGAAGATACACACATTGGAGTCTGGTGTGCAGTTCTTAATGGAATATTATGCACTGAAAAACAATGAACTCCTAAAACATTACACAACATGGGTGAGTCTGGAGGACAACATGCTGAGTGAAGCATAGTCATAAAAAGACAAACACTGTGTAACATGACAGTTATAAAATAGGACAGACATGGAGGGTTGGGGAGAGAATGGGGAAAGAGTGGATCGGTAATCTGCATAACAGATGAGGGGAAGAACTGTCCAAAAAGAATATGAGATTAGACATTATATATAAGACAACTATCTGGAACAGAGGGTGCATTGAGGAGTGGGCTGGAGTAGGGGGAAGAAAATGTGCAATAATGAATTTTAAAAAATAATATAAAAAAGACAGGGAAAAATAAAGCAACACAACTTTTAAAATAAAATAAAAAAAAAGAATGGAAGCCATTTTTGATAAGAGCTGTGGCCCTCTGCTCCAGGGCTTTGAGTGTTTTATATATACATACATATCATCCTCCACCCTGTACAGTAGGTACTGCTATTATCTCCAATCTCCAAATCAGAAAACTGGGGCATAAAGAGGTTAGATAACATGCCACATGATCAGTGAGAACAGAATCAAGATTAGTTTCAAAGCAGTCTGACCATGGAGCCTGGGCTCCAAACCATTATGCTACACTGCCTCTCTAAAATAGAATATTGAGTATTAGGTGATGCACAAAATACACTGTATTTTTTCATAGATCTGCACATACCTTGCTAAATATGGTCACCAATTGCCAATGTGGCCATCGTGCTACGTGTACCTAAAAATATAAATATCAAACTCAAAGCCCAACTTAATATATAAATGAAGATTAATTCAGAATAATAAGTTTCTTTAAGATTCACACCCCATCCCAGCACTTTTCCTCTCTATTTGTGAACATCCGTTAGCCTGTACTAACCATTTCCTACCCAAGACTTGACCTGGGTCTATGGGGCCTCTGCTTCTTCCAAGTCCTGTGTCTTTACCTGACATTTGAGGCCATGGGAATCAGCCCACATGGATTGTCTATATTTTCTTTGTCTGCATTAGCATTCTGCCTTTCCCCTCACCATCAAAAATGGTCTTTCCATGTCCTGCCTGATACTGTGTAGAGGATGTGGGGGGGTGGTTCCACATTCTCGGCCCATCCTAAATTTCTATCTTCTAAAAAGGGAGCTGCCTGGTTTAGAAAGTGGCTGTTTCACAGAAGTAAATCCTTAACGACTTGATCTCTTTCAGGATTCACATGAAAATGAGTGGTTGAAAGGGGAAGAAGGCCTAATGGAGAGCCAGTAAACTCACACAAGTAGTGATGAAGTGAGGCTAGAAAGGCTCAGTGAGTGTGAAAGACATTGGTAAACTGTAAAGTCCTTTACAGGCTCATAAACAAAGCAGCCCCATCACCACATTCTAAACCAGTTGTTTGTAAATTTTAGTGTGTATAACAATTACCTGGAGTTGTTCAGACAGTTTTCTGGGCCCATAGAATGTGCATTTCTATCCAGTTTCCAGGTAATGCGGATGCTGTGGATCTGGAAACCACATATTTTGAGATTGTTGGATTGGCAAACCCATCATATCGATATGAAGTAGGCAGCATGCATTCAAGTGGGGTTGCTATTACTCCTTTGTTGTCAGGTACTTGGGAATGGACTATGACTCATGGCGACCTTATGAACAACAGATCCCTGCCTTATTGGAAACTCCAGTAATTTGTTCTCTTCCACTTCCAGGTTGGCTGGTGCAGTTTGACTAAGGTTTATGGGAAGAGATTCCTTCCCACTTTCTCCAGAGTATCAACCTACCATTAACAACTCCTTTCTTATTTAAATGTGGCTCCACAGTTTCAAGGTACTCTCACATATTGTTTATAGATATGAAACACCAACTAAGGAATCAAATAAATAAGCTAGGTACTTAAAGTAGAGAAGGGATAACGAGGCAATAGAACACCCCCTCCCATTTGCAATTGCACCTCAGAATGTAGGCATGGTATCCTCAGACTATATTCTGGGGGGGGGGGAATGGGTGTCTCCCTCACAGTGTATACACGTACTATGTATACATGCAAAGTTAGAGCAAACAAGCAGTAATGACAGCCATCTCCACTGTGCACCATCCCCGCCTAATAACATGAGAGGGGTAAATCCCGAAGCCTTCACAAGGAAGCGCCCCTCAGGCACCTAACGCTGCTTTCTCCCACCGCCCGCCACCCCAGCTCCTACTCTGCAATTGCTCTCTGCAATGCTAAAACGCAGCAGCATCGCCCTCCAAACCTCTCCTGGGGGTTCGCACAGTGCAACCAACCCTAAACACGTCGCGGAGCGACGCCCCCTCTGCCCTCCGCGCTTCCCATTGGCTTGCTCTCGTTGTCACTCCCCCCTTGCCTAGCCTTCCCGCTCCCCGGCAGAGGCAGGCAGGCAGGCGGGCGGGGTAGGTTGCGCGCTGGCCGCTGGGCTGGGGCCGCGGCGGCGGCTTTGCAGCAGGGAGCGCGGCGCGCGGGGAGGGGGCCGGGCGAGCTGCCCGCTCGGGGGCCTGCCCATGTGGGCCGGGGGGCCGCGCAGCAGGGCCAGGGTCTGCAGTCCGCGCCAAGGGCGGCAGATTAGGCGCTGCCCGGCTGGAATGCCCCATGCCCTGCTTTGCCCAGGGGCCGGGCCAGCCAGGAGGGATGCGCTGTGCCGCCCAGCTCCCCTCAGCCCTACCCATGCCCTGAAGCAGAAAGTTTGGGGGCCAGGGGCCTTCGTCCTCCTCCCCTGCAATGACTGCCCAAGGACTTCTGCTGTCCAGCCTCGACTGTGACCCGCCTTCGGCTCCCCAGGCCGGAATGAACTATTAACAAGCAGTAACCAAGGCGCCCCTTCCTCACCTCTCCATCACTCTTTTATTTTCGTGTTTTTAATTTAAGACCTTCTGATCTGCTGACTCCCCTCTGCGTTAATCATTTAAACCCCTGGCCTTGTTCTGGAGTGTAAGAGAGGGTAACGGGCTCCTTCAGGACCGTGTGCTGGAAGGACAGATTCCCCTTGCCGACCCACGTACACCATGAAGAGGTGCAAATCGGACGAGCTGCAGCAACAGTCAGGCGAGGAGGATGGAGCGGGGCTGGAAGACGCCGCTTGCCACCTGCCGGGCCAGGACCTCCGCCCTGGGGAGGGCGCGGGTGCGAACTCTGCTGGAGGGCCAACTTCAGATGCGGGTGCTGCGGCGGCGCCCAACCCCGGACACCGGAGCAAGCCTCCTGATTTAAAGGTGAGCGCCGCCCCTCCGCTGGCAAACCCAGCCGGCCACTTTAGCTTTCCCCATCCCACGCACGAGTGCTCTAACCTGGAGAAACTGATAAGGGAGCGAGGCCGAAGTCAGAGAATATGAGCCCAGGGTCGAACCCGGGGCTACGCGCGTCAGGTACCATCTCTGCCTCTGTCTTTCAGATACATGGTAGGCCTGAGTTTTTGTCCCCCATTTTTTTCAGAAGACGTTCTAGTGACTCACCCATTCGAGGAAATTGTTTTAAGAAATGTGTGAGAAGTGCTATTCGCAGACAAAGGGCTGGCGAATTCCAAGATGCTAACTAAAAAGTTGCCATCACCTTCCTTGCTTGTAGGAAGGCCGAAGGAAAAAAAATGACATGGGAGGCAGGGCAGGCCACATTTAGGTTCCTTTGCTGAATGAAGTTGCCTCCCTTTGGAACCTGTTAAGCTCTTCCTGAGCTCAGTTTGCCCATCTGTGAAAGGGGAGTGTGGACTTTTTGCCATTAGGTGGAGCCAGAGGTCTAGCTAGTGCTTGGAGATCGCTGCCTGCGAACCAGCCCCCAGGGTGGAGAACTGACAGGTGGTGCGAGTGGAGCTTGGGCTGGTTTGGGGCCTCGGTTCTAGTTGCACGCAGCCTGATCCGGCAGCCAGGACCAGAATCCCAAAGAACCTTCCCATGTAGCCGGGAGTCGTTTATTTTCCCGCCTTGGGGTTGCTGAGCCCATTGGTGAGCTGCAAATCTACACCCCTATCAATTAACACAGCAACCAGAATAAAAGAATGCACCTTTGCTGGAGCGGCCTCGGAGCGTGCAGTTTGAGGCTTCGCAAGCGGGCTCCCCGCAGGGCTGGGCGAGATGACAGCCCCGGGAAGGAACTTCCTTGCATTGGAGATTGATACCCCAGGGAGTTTTTCTCTGGAGGGGGTGCAGGGTCTAGGCTAGGGGAGCGGAAAGGGACTAGGTTATGTTAAATAAAGCCTGTATCCTATGGCAGCAGCCACTAAGGAGCTCCCCAGAATAAGCCAATGACATTCCTCGCTTGGCTTGAGCGGCTCAACGTCAGGAAGCCACTGGGGCACAGGTGAGTATGCTCCTACCTGTGAATGTTTGTCTTCTGGGGGAGGGCTGAGAAGCACCGGGTGGCTTGGAACTCTTTGTTCTGTGCACTTTAAAAAGATTGTGTGGCAGTTGCTTGAATCTGCCCTCTGGTTCTGCCACTCCCCTTTCCAGGGGTTCTGGGCTCCCCCCATTCTAAAAGACTCTCCATAGGAAGCTTACCTGTTGGTTAGGTTGAAGGATCCCACCCTGTGCGGTCAGGAGGTACGGTGGCTGTTTAAAGTAAAAGGATGAAGGTATTGGTGTTCCCTTGACCCTGCTGTGTGCAGTGGTAGCACCGTCTGTGGCTGCCAGCAGCCCCTTTCTGGACCTGTGCAGAGGACTCCTTGACCAGATGGGATCCTCTCCCCGAGTCTGCCTTGGAAAACTTCCCACCTCTCAGGCTGAGCTGTGAAATTCCAGGTCAGCAGTTGGGGAGGCTGTCTTCATCACTTACCCCTTCTGAACTGGTCATAGAGTGGGGCCTGCCTTCCAAAGCTTGTTCCTCTCCACCTTCTCTTTTTTTTGTAGTAACTCCCTTATTCTAATGAGAGACAGTGGGAGCAGCCACTGTGCACTTACTAATTAGCTGCTGAACTTCTTTGTAGCAGAGTTGCTATCAAGTGTGAGAAAAGAAGCCCTCCCTTACAGAGGATAAAAACCCCACAAACCACCATGAGGTCCATCCCAGGCATTTGGACTCAGCCTGATGATAGCAAGAGGGAGAAGACAGCTACTGCCCGCTCAGTGGGAGCACAGCAAATGAGCTGGGCCTTTTCCTGTTTATCTCTGACTGCTGCATAACAGCCTGTTTACAGGGCAGGAGCTTGAGCCGCAAATGTGAGCTACAGATCCTTGCAGTCTGATTTCAGGCAAATCTCTCAACTTTTCTGAGCTACTTTCCTGGGAAAGGGACTTACGGATATTGGAATGTGTCCCAACTTGTTTCCCAAGCATAGTTTTCCAGTGATGGAAAAATTCTATCCTTGGCTCAGGAACTGGGTGGAAGTGACTGGGTTTTTTAATTATTATTATTTGATGGTGGTGCCAGAAAAGGGCCGATTTGATTTTTCACATCCTCCACCCCCACTCCACACCTGTGTTGGGTCTGAGCAGCTCAGCAGCGCTAGACTGCTTTTGTTTTCATTTTAAACTTGAGGAATAGATAACCTTGGGTGCCTACCCTCCCCCCCCCGTTTCCGGTTTGGTGTTTTTTGGTTGGTTTGTTTTTGGTTTTTTATTGAGACAACTTCGTGTATTATGATGGGCTGTGAACGCATTGAAGGAAATCATCTTTGAGAGAGGGGAAAAAAAAAAATAAGAGGTGCTATCTGAAATGCCTCCAAGGAGGAAAGAAGGTGGGTCTTTGCCAAGGGTTTCTGGATGATGTGTTCCCCCACCCCCAACTAGTGGCAGTCGGGTTCCAGAGACTCCCGTGGGCTTCCTTCCATAGCCCCTCATCTTGCTCTCCACTGTTCATTTCTACCCATGTGGTCTGGGGTTATGGAGTGAGGAGAAGCCGTGAAAAGGGAAGAAAAAGTTCAGGAGCAGTTCTGAAACATCAACTAACAATCTGAAAAGAGGCTTCTCCAGGAGACTCTTACAGAGACCTTGGGGCCTTTCCAGCTCCTCCACCCACCTGAGGTCACCTGGAGCATTAGGGGATCCCAGCAGACCCTCCTGCAGCAGGAGATTCAGCCTTTCAGACTCATGTCTCCTGGCTTCTGTGGTTTAGGTTCCTGTTCAACCAAGTGTGTTCAGTTTTTGACTCATCTGTGGTCATTACGCAGTCCTCAGGAGCCCTGGTGACACAATGGTTAAGTACTCAGTTGCTGTCTGAGAGGGTGGCAGTGCGAACTCACCCAGTGGTTTTGTGGAGAAAGACCTGGCAATCCATTCCTGTGAAGCTTATAGCCTAGAAAACTCTATGGGTCAGTTCTACCCTGTCACATGGGGTTGCTATGAGCTGGAATTGTCTAGATATCAGCTAATAACATCCAGCCCTTTGCTGCGATCATGTTTCACATTAATTTGAAGGGGAGGCTACAGAGAATTTTTTTGGAAGTAGGAGTGGCATCCACTTCCTAAACAACATGCCTCTAGATACTATGAACTTTGATAAATGTTGATAGTTGTAGAGGGGACTTCAGGCCTTTTGTTCATAGGATCATTATGAGTCTTACGCAACTCGATAGCCATCAACAACAGAGAATTTGGACTGGTTAACGCATAGCAGAAATTTCTAGCCAGCAAACTTGGCCACAGTGCAAATGGGTGAAGGGAACGATGTAGGGGAAAGTGCAGAAGGAGAAGGGGACCATGCATTCCTGTTGGAAATCTAGCACGTGGTCAAAATTCCGAGGTCTGGGATGAGTGCCTGAGCATAGGTGTGAGCCTGTTTTGCCCTGGAGCATGTTAGAAGGCAGCAGACGGGAGGAAATTGCTGGAGCTTGCCTCTTCTTCCACCCCATGTGCAACCTGAGGGATTCAGCTTTTCCTGAAAGGTAAGGTCTGGGTACAGACCAAAGGTCTTCTCCTGGACTCCTCCCTTACAAAACACCGGCAGATCGTTTCCACTGGAGCTTCTTAAGGCTTTCCACTCCCCATTCCTGAATAAAGATGGGGTGCTCTGGATTATTCCATCCCTGGTTGCATGTGCTTTTGACTCTAGACTCATCTGATCCCAGTTCATGTGCTTCTATTTATACCATACCCTTCATGCCTGCTCAGAGTGAAGAGCAGCAGAAGCAATTAGAAGCCAAATTGCTGAGACATTCACAACCGTATTCTCCGTGATTCTCTCGCTGCCTCACAGCCTTTAGTGGTGGTCGCAGGTGGTTCAGCCCCCACCACGGGCCCCAGTCGGCGCTGGCAAGGGGCCATATGGTCAAGAGCTATAGGACAACTTCACTGGAAAAGGCACTGTTCTAAACTCAGAAATATGTCATGCTTAGAAAAGTCTCTGAAAATGTATGTGCACTGTTTAAAATATAGTTACAAAACAGACACCCATCTGTTAATTTTTGTTGTTGTTGCTTACTTTCAAGTTGGAATCAACTCATAGCTGACCCTCCAGCAGGTTTTCAGAGGTAGTTTCATCACCCAGGAGGAGATTGCCCATCTTTCTCCTGAAAGAAGTTCATAGATTTGAACCTCCTGCCTTAGCGATTGCAATGCAGCTCCTTACCACTAGGCCACCAGAGCTCTCTCACCTCAGTTAAGAAATAGAACATTGACAAGACCTGGAAGCCCCTATTTGGTTTTCTACTTTTATTTTTTTTCTCCATTTTTTCCAGTTTTAAGGCACAGGATTTTAGTCCTATTTCTAGGTCTCAGTTTCTCCAATTTTTAAAAATATTTTCTAATTTTTAAAAAATTTTCAATTATTATTAATTTTAATGAAAATTTATGGAGACTTTGGATTTCCATTCAGTCATTGTTATACTTTTCTTCCTGGCCACCCCTCCCCCCACAGTACACTCTTTTCTTTGAAAGGTAAGAGAAAAATTCTTTCATTGTTTTACAATCCCTCCCCCCAGGTCCACTCCACTATGCAGCCTTCACTGAAGACTCCTGTCATGACAATACTACCTAATCACGTATCCCTTTTAAAAAGTCTTCTCTCTCATCTGTTTCAATGCAGTATACATTATTTATCCCATCTTTCTCAGTCTCCCCCCAACATCGAGGTCAGTCCTGTTTTACAACAGTGGCACCATGCAGTATTTGCCTTTTTGTGACTGAGATATTTCACTCAGCATAATGTCCTCCAGTGTCACCTATTTTGAATAATATTGTATGAGTTCCTTGTTTTTCAATGCAGCGTAGTATTCCATTATGTGAATATACCACAGCTTCTCTATCCATTTATTTGCCGATGGGCACTTAACGTTGTTTCCAACTCCTTGCTATTGTGAACAAAGCCATGATAAACATGGGTGTGCATATATCTGCTTGGATGTCAGTTATGGCCTCTTTGGGGTATATTCCCAATAGTGGAATTGCTGGGTCAAATGGTATCTCTATTTGCAACTTTTTGAGAAAGTGCCACACTGCCTTCCACAGTGGTTACACCATTTTACACTCCCACCAACAGTGAATAAGGGTTCCAGTTTCTCCACAACCTCGCCAGCATTTGTTGCTTACTATTCTGTTAAATTTTGCTATTCTTACTGGGGTGAGATGATATCTCATATTTGTTTTGATTTGCATCTCTCTTAGAGCTAGGGATTTTAAACATTTCTTCATGTGCTTGTTGGCCATCTGAGTGTCTTCTTTGGTGAAGCATCTGTTCATATTCTGTGCCCATTTTTCAATTGGATTGTTTACCTTTATCTTGTTGTGGTGTTTTAATTTAATTTTATTATTTTGTGTATGTGTACTGTCAAATCGGATCTGACTGGTACAGGAGGAGATTGTCCCTCCTTCTCCAGCACAGCCTCTGGTGGATTTGAACCATTCACCCCTGGGATTGCAGTGCAGCTTCTTGCCAGTAGGCCACCAGAGCTCCGTTCTCCAGTTTTTTTAAATGGGATGCAAGACAAGCTACTGCATTAGGGATGTGAGTGGGTTGAAGGAGCATGTGTGCTCCGGGCCTTGAAGAGAGAGCTGTGATAGTAAGACTGGCTGGCTGTAGCTGGTTCCTGCCGTGTTGTGAGGTACCTGGCTCTACCTTAGAGCATTCAGGCTGGAAGGCTCCTGCGACATGGAATAGATTCCCAAACCTGTTGCCATTGAATCTATTCCGACCAATACCAACTTTATGGGGCTAAATGGAACTGCCCCCACAGTGTTTCCAAGACCTTGAATTCTTACTAATGATACAGGCAGCTACAGCTTTCTGCCATGGAGTGGCTGGGGGAAGGCGGTTTCAAACTGCTTAGCTTTTGGTTGGTACCTAAGCAATTTAACCACAGTACTGCCAGCCGCCCTGAAATTTCATCAGGTGGAGTAGAATTGAGATAAACTTAAGATCGAAGAAATGAAAATTTGGTTCTTTGATAACAGGCTCTGCCTTTGCTTCCAAGGGAACTCCCAGCCAAATTAGTAGAAATAGCTGGGGAGAAAAATCACTGAAGGTTATGTAAGTTTAAGGATACTGCAAGCAGGTGGTGGGATGACAAACATATGGATCTAATCAAGAAAGGTGCTGGCGAACAGATGGGATTGATCAAGAAAGGTACTCTGGAGGTGGATTCAGAACAAGAGATTAAGAGAAAGGAAACAAAAACTTAACCCATTGCAGTGAGTCGATTCTGACTCATGACCAACCTGTGGTGACCTGAGCGACGGAAGGTTTTCATGCTGCAGTCTTTACAGAAGCAGCTCACCGTGTCTCTTTCCTGTGTCTTTATCTCTGTTGTTGTTAGGTGCTGTTGAGCCCAGTGTGACTCATAGTGACTCAACAGATCTGAACCCTGTCCTATCCTGTGCCATCTTCATCATTTCTCACCTACCTGAGCCCAGTGCAGTCACTGTGTCAATCCATCTCGTTCAGGGTCTTCCTCAATTTTGCTGACGCTCCACCTTTCCAGGCATAATGTCTCTTTCCAAGGAATAGTTCCTAACAACATACTCAAGGTATGTGAGACAAAGCTTTGCCATCTTTGCCTTTAAGGGATGCCCTGGCTACACTTTCTCAAGACATAGCTCTTCTTTTGGCAGTTCATAGGATAGTCAGTGCTCTTCTCCAACATCACATCTCAAAGGGCATCTATTCTTCTGTCACCCGTATTCATTGTCCAGCTCTCAAACAATAGAAGTGATTGAAAAGACCATGGCCTGAATCAAATACACCTTAGTCTTTAAATTAACATCATTGCACCTCAGAAATTTGGAGAGGTCCTTCACAGCAGACTTTCCCAATACAATGTCTTGCATTCTTCACTGCTACTACCAACGGTGGTGTTTGTGAATCCAAGTAAGACGAAGGCATAGATATTTTCCATCTTATCTCCATCGATCATGATGTTGCCTATTGACCTGTTGGTGAGGATTTTTATCTTCTTGATGCTAGATAAGCTCAAATTACCAAGATTTATTAGCAAACCAGAGAAGGGCTTTCTTAGTGGAGAGAGTGAGGCAGTAAGTGGAGATCTTGCAGGCTTGTGCCAAGCATGTTCGACTGGAATGGCGATTGTTCTGCTGCCTGTTACTAGTTGAGAAAGCAGAGGGTGCGGCAGTTCTGCAGTTGCGTTATCCCCGTCTGCGTCTGTGTCTGTGTGAGGAATGTTGCAGCTCCCAGGGCTCAGGATGGCTCCTGACCCTCCAGAAACCTTCACGAATGCGGACTGGGGAGGAATGGTGACAGCTGAGACAGCATGTGGCGGATGACACTCTGCTTCACTGCCACACGTTGGGTCCTAGAACTCCCAGATGCCTCGGCTGTTCTTGTCGGGGGAACTGTGTGCCGGCTCAGTATTTACAGAATGTTCTTCTTTCTGCGCGTCAAATTATGTCTTAACTGCCGATGGCATTAACAAGAAATCTCTCCCTCAGTAAGAAATTGAAACCCTCAATAAGACCGAAAAAATATTTTTTATTGGTTTGTTTACAAGGTTCATATACACTGTGTTTCACACTATTCTTCATTCACATTGTGTTTCATACAGTCATTCCCTTGCATTATGTTTTATAACATTAATCACCATTGGACCTGGCCCGTCATTACACTGTCGTTTCGCCTGGATCCTTCCCATTTCCTAAGACCTAAAATTTGTATTGAAGCTTTAAAAAATATGGCACATCAGGGGCTTGTGTAAAAGACTCTGGTGCTTTCTCATTAGTGATCAGGGAGGCATTTCTAAACTCATCTTATTTTCATCTCTCTTGTAAGAAATGGATTTTTTTTTAAAGTCCTTGTACATTGTGAAGGTTCATTTTTGGAAGAAAGCTATGAGCAGAGAGAGCACTGACCTTTATCAGCCCATCATGTAGGTCTATCTCGGGGGTAAGAAGTTAGAAACAAATCTGTTGAGGGACTCAGAGTCACAACCACTCCTGTCAAACCTGTTCCAGGTAGAACGGTCCCCAAAGCGTCTCCAAGGCTGTAATCGTCACAGAAGCAGACTGTTCATCTTTTGCCTGTGAAGTGACTGATGGAGTGCCCGGTAGGCTTGAACGGCTCACCTGTGGGCTCCAAGCATCGTGCTTTAATAACTGCCCCACTGGGGCTCCTTTGCTGACAGATAAACTCAGCTTACCCGGCTCATAGCTGACCCTCCATCCGACTCCTCAGGCTGTAAGTTACCTGCGAGAAGATTGCCCATCCTGAGGAGCAGATGGTGGATTCGAACCACCTGAGAAGTGCGGTTTTTAGGTTTCCAAGGCTGTAAATCTTTAGAGAAATGGACCGCCTAATTTCTTTCTAATGGAGTGGTTGGTGTATTTGAACCACAGATCTTTTGGTTAGCAGCTGGATGCCTTCACTGTGGTGCCACCAAACCCGCGGACACCAACCTGACTGCCTTTGAGTCCGTTCCGGCTGACGGGAGGCTCCACTAGGCTTCTGAAGCTGTAACTCTTTGTGGGAGGAGACTGCTCGTCTTGCCCTGGAGAAGCAGCTGGTGGATTTGAACTGATCTTTCCTGTTTAGTAGCCCAACGTATTACACATTATACCACCAGGACTCCTTACAGTGCCACTGTTGTTGTCGTTTCAACCCTATGAGTAATGGATCTGAGTCTTGCCCCATCCTGTGCCATCTCCATCATCTCTGCTGTAATTGAGTCTATTGTTGTATAGTCAATGTATTGATTTGGTCCATCTTGTTGAGGGTCTTCCTCTCTCTCTCTCGCTGACCCTCCACTTTGCCAAGAATAATGTCTTTTTCCAAAGGAGAGTTGATGCCTTTGAGCTGTGGTGTTGGAGAAGAGTACTGAATGTACCATGGACTGCCAGGAAAACAGATTCATCTTGGAGAGGAATAAACCAAGCTACTCCTTGGAGGCAAGGATTCTGGGGCTTTGTCTGACATACTTTGGACATGTTGCCAGGAGGGACGGGTCCTTGGAGAGGGACATCATGCTTGGAAGGGTGGAGGGACAGCGCAGGAGGGGAAGACCCTCTATGAGATGGATTGATTCGGTGACTGGGGTAATCGGGATGGGTGTGTCAGAGGCAGTGCGGTTGGCGCAGGATAGAGCAGGGTTTAGGGCTGTTGTGCATAGTGTCGCTATGAGTCGCAAACGACTCGACGGCACATAACAACAACAGCCTCTCTTAACACCATGCCCAGATCACCACGAGAGCTTAAAATGACTAAAAGCCTCTTTTTATTCCAGTCACATTAATTAAGTGATGACATCTTGAAAATCAAAGTTGGCTGTAAGGACGTGAGCCCCTGCTGCTGTCCCTCAGCCGTATGTGAAGACAGTCAACACGGCCGGGCTCCTAGGTGTGTGTCCGCCTCAGCCCAACCCAGCTCAAGCGTGGCAGTTACTGAGATGATACACTGAGGTGATGGTTTAAACTGCACTGTTAGCCAAAAGGTCAGCAGTTCAAATCCACTAACTGCTCCTTGGGAGAAGATGGGAAATCTCTTGCTGTAAAGATTTCAAGCCTCAAGAACCTGATGGAGGGTGGCTGGGAGTCAGAGACCGCCTCGAGGACAGTGGTTTGGTTTTGTTGTTTTATCTGGGTTGGACATGAGAAAAAATACCCAAATGTACAGTCTTTGGAGAAGATAGTAATCTAAGGAATAAGTAATTTTACTTCCTGGTTTTGTAGACAGGAATAGTTTCTACTCAGAAAGTAAATAAATACATAATTAAAAATAGTAACCACTGTGCCTACAGGGAAATCTTTGCAGGCTAATGTTGTTATTAGCTGCCAGTTGAAATCAAGTGTGATCCAATTCATAGTGGCCCCTTAGGTAGAGCAGAAGTGCTCACAGGGCTTTCAAGGCTGTGCCCTTTCTAAAGATCACCAGAGTTGTGCCAGGTGGGCTTGAACCACCAACCTTTCAGGTCATGGTTGAGTGCTTAACTATTTGCATCCCTCAGGGGCCCACTAGGCAGTGTAGGTGGCCATGGCTCCAGCCCTCCTGTTGCTTCTGTGTTCTCTCCTCCAGGATTGGTGTGTAAGTGGATGAAAAGCTGGGTGACAGTTTGAGAGAGCATGAGCAGCATGTCACAAGGCAGTGCCCGATTAATTGCAAGAGGAAAGGTGCAGATAATGAGCTCTCTAGGGTTCAGAGCGGGCGAGAGCACAGCAAGCGGGTGTGAGCAGAGAGCGGGCTTTCTGGAGGAGTGAGGTGAAGGGTGTGTAGGATGGAGGCGCAGGGACAGGGCACACTGTGCAGGTAACTGTGTGGTAAGAACCTTTTCTGCCAAAACATCCAGTGGACCTTTGTTAACACACATCGGCCTCGGGCCCCTTTCTCTAAGCAACCAAAGAATAAAATGCAAATTGAAGTGGGACATCATTTGCCCCTGCCTTGAGAACTGTGGTTATTTTTATTTGTTTAATTTTATTATTATTATTTTTAATGTGTGTACCATCAATTTGTATCTGACTGGTACAGGAGGAGATTGCCCCTCCTTTTCCTGCACAGCATCTGGTGGATTTGAACCACATACCTCTGGGATTACAGTGCAGCTTCTTGCTACTAGGCCACCAGAGCTCCCTGAGAACTGTTTTAATAGCAGCTTTATTGGTGATGCAGGAGCGCTGGCGGTGTAGTAGTTAAGAGCTCACCTGCTAGCTGAAGGTCAGCGGTTTGAAGCCACCGGCTGCTCTGCAGGATAGCGATGGGGCTGTCTGCTTCTGTAAAGGTTTACAGCCTTGGAAACTCTGTGGGGCCGTTTGACTCTGTCCTCCAGGCTCATTGGGAGTCAGAATCAGCCCAGCGGCCCTGGCTCTGGTTTTGGCTTTATGATACTGTGTAAGTGAAAAGGATTCCAAAAATCTTTCATCGCTGCATTTCCATTAGAAAACGCAAACAGGCTGTTCAGTCTTCTCCACCCATGTGGCCATCGATGCCAAGTCTGGGCTGATGGCTCAGCTCCTCCCAGAGTCCCCACCCAGAGCTTCTTAAGGGCAACCAGAGACTTTCTCAATCTAATTTCTATCCTGAGAGTACGGCTCTGTGTGTTTTTAATAGTGATTAGCTCTCTCATGTTGGCCCCGTTTCCATAGAGACCCTATAAATAGAGGAACGTTGACGACCTAGGCTTGCCAGGGCTCAGGGTGACCCAGTCACCCTACTAAACCCTTATTACGCCGAACCACAAACCGAGCTGGGAGAAAAGGATCTATAAGCAGTCCCCAGGTGGGAGACTGAGATATAGGTTAGTGTGACTTTTGGGGGCTGTTTCTGGCTTTTTTTTTTTTGTTGAAGTCGTTAACAACACAGGGACCTATATAGTCTTTTAGAAGCTGCTTCTCGTCATTTTGCACCCAAATGATACCAAAGATATCGTGCCCTGAAGTGTTTTTATTTTGGCCAGCTGCAGCTGTGTTTGTAGCATCTGAGGCAAACATCCCTTTTTAGGGACCCACACCCGGAGAGGAAAATGGGTAAAGCCTAATTCTGCAGAGACCACAGCCTTCTCGGGAAAGATCATTCAGAAGTCATCCAGTTCTCCCTTCTTCCTGAAAAGGCAGTGACAGCCGGAGGAGACAGGGCTTCCTCTTGTCCTCAAGAGGAGGGGCAGTGAACCATCTTCATTTACATCCCCAAGTGTCAGTATTTAACCCAGGGAAGCTCTCCTCTCTGGGAACTTCTAGCCTCTGTGTGGTTCTGGGCATCTGTATTTGCTCTGTCTTGATGGATCATGCAAGTCTGTTTGTGCCCTGTCTTTAACTTTGAAAAGGCTCAATTCTCTCTTCCTGATGCACCGCTTAGTCTGGCCACCAAAAGGATTGTGAGCAGTTGGGGGAACGTCAGAGTGGAAAAAGCAAGTGACATTTAGTAGCTGGAACCTGTTCATCAGAGCAGGTGGTGCTTTCTGCTGCGTTGGTGGCTAAGTTCCCTCAAGCTAGTCTCCATGGTTTTCCTCACTTCCAAAACTTGTAGCTAGTTATGTGTATGTGCTGAGTTGGGGTTTTATTTTTTTTTAAAAAAACAACACTCAGTGTATTATGTCAAAACTCTGAACCATCTCCTCCCTGACGCCCACAGGCAGAAGAGCCCAATCCCAGCATATCACCCCTCCAGTCCTGTCCCACACCTGAGTGTGCACTTGGAACACCCTCCACCCCACGTTATTCTTTGACTTCTTTTACAAGAAATATTTTCCTTTATTTCTGTTGTTGAAAATAGACAGAGCAGGGCATACGTCAACTCAGCAATTTATATGTGTATAAATCTGAGGACTAATTCTCTGGCAAATGGCGTCTTCGGGGGCCTCTCTTCTGTCTTTCCGTGGGGTACCTGAATGAGGCGTGGAGATGAGGAAAGCTCTGCCTCTGTCCCCGTCCCGGAATCCCAAAACTAATTCTCTGGCAAATGGCGTCCGGGGGTGGGGGGGGCTCTCCCATCTTTCTGTGGGGTGCTCGAATTTCAAAACCATCTTAGGAACAGGTTTGAGGCCTTGAGCACCATTGAACGTAGACCAAATGAGCTCTGGGAGGATATCAAGAAAATCGTCCATGAAGAATGCAAAAGATCATTACAAAGGCTAAAGAAGAAGAAAAGGCCAAGATGGATGTCAGATGAGACTCTGAGTATTGCATTAGAGGGCTGAGAAGCCAAAGCTAAAGGAAGAAATCAAAGAGCTGAATAGAAAATTTCAAAAGGCAGCTCGGGACGACAAAGCAAGATACTATAATGAAATGTGCAGAGAGCTGGAGTCAGAAAATCAAAAAGGCCAGACTCGCTCAGCGTTTCTTAAGCTGAAGCAGTTAAAAAACAAATTCAAGCCACAGGTGGCAATACTTAAAGATAGTTTGGGTAGAATGGTGAATAATCCAGGAAGTATAAAAAGAAGGTGGAAGGAGTACACAGAGTCACTGTATCAGAAGGAATTGGCTGACACAGAGAATTTAATAACATATGAGCAAGAACCTATGGTGATGAAGGAATTGGCAAAAATCAAGGCTCCAGGAGTTGACAGCATACCAACTGATTTATTTCAGCAAACAGACGCTGCCCTGGATGTGTTCACTAAGTTGTGCCAGGAAATCTGGAGGACAGCCAGCTGGCCAACTGACTGGAAGAGATTGATATTTGTTACCATTCCAAAGAAAGGTGACCCAACAGAGTGTGGAAATTATCAAACAGTATCATTGATATCACATGCAAGCAAGATTCTGCTGAAAATGATCCAAAAATGTTTGGAGCAGTATGTCAACAGAGAACTGACAGATGTGTAGGCTGGATTTAGAAGAGGTCATGGTACTAGGGATATTATAGCTAATGTAAGAAGGATCTTGTCAGAAAGCAGAGAATACCAGAAGAATGTCTATCTGTGCTTCATTGACTATGCACAGACTTTTGACTGTGTGAATCACAACAAGCTGTGGCTGACTCTGAGAAGAATGTGAATCCCAGAACATTTGATTGTGCTAATGCAAAACCTGTACTTGGACCAAGAGGCAGTCATCAGAACAGAGCAGGGAGACACTGGATGGTTCAAAATCAAGAAAGAGGCCCTTCAGGGATGTGTTTTGTCTCCATACCTTTTCAATCTGTATGCAGAACAGATCATCTGAGACCCTGGGCTGTCCGAGGAGGAATGTGGCATCAGGATTGGTGGAAGAGTCATCAACAACCTGCCCTAACCCTAACCCTAACCCTGAAGCGCTTGCTGCAGAAGGTCAAGGACTGCAGCCTCCTATATGGATTGAAGCTCAACATCAAGAAAACAAAGATTCTTCACCACTGGGCCAATTGGCAGCATCAGTATGGATGGTGAAGAGATTGAGAT